>NC_064282.1:84436913-84492712 GCF_019186545.1 Solanum stenotomum | reverse complement strand
ATCATTAAAAATCATTTAATGCAAGAACCCATGCTAGAATCGAAATTAGGATTTTGAGTTTTTGAACAACTTTTGAAATCTTTTGGATTGACTCTTTGATTGAAGAAGGAATCAAAGATGAAGAGTCCCCATACCTTAATCTTCAAGAAGCAAACGAAATTGGAGAAGAAATCAGTAGCCACCATCCACCCTAGCTCCATCTTTCACCTTGAGCTTCCATGGGGTTCTAGAGAGAACCTTTTTGAAAGAGGGAGGGTTTCTTTTTTTCTTCCTAATTGGAGTGATTTAAATGGAAGAATTTTGGTCAAAAAGGGGGCTTTATAATTGCTAGGAAAGGCAAAGAATAATAGGAACTCAACTTAGGAAAAGAATTAAGGGCCCACAAAGTTAAACTTAAAAGTTTTCCCTAAACCCGTCTAAGCTCGTCCTTTTTGACAGTGCTTCACTATTTCGGGCATAACTTTTTACTCCAAGGTCGAAATTAGGCAAACTCGGTGGCGTTGGAAAGAGGACTCAGAGACCTTTAATTGGATAGGTAAAGGTCCACCTAATTAATTTTGAGCTAAAATATATGACCATTTAAAGTTGACACTTACAACTCACTAGTTCAAATGAATAGTTTTCGGACGTCACGGTCATTCCTTGACGTTTGACCTCAAATCTCTTTAAACTAAACTTCAAAATCCATTTCTCCTCATTTCATCAAGTTCTCAACTCCAAACTCACATGTGAGGCTCTAGTTTCACTAGTTCGTTTTTAGGGTCGTTACAGGGAGGCTACGAAGTGATTTAGGAAAAACTTCACTTTCTTGATATTCTTATCGTGTGTGGGTATGATCTCCTTTTTCTAACTTGATGTTATGCGTTTTTAGAGAAAACCTCCTTATAGATCTTACCTAAGGAATGCCAATGCCCACAACGCTAATACACCTCCTTCAGTCCTGGATCACGAGGTTTCGAATGCAGAGTTTCAGAACGCCATTCAACTGTTGGCCCAAACTGTAGCTAACTAGAAAAATCAGCCGGTTCAGTTCCTGTAAATGCTAGTGGTGGATCATCGACAACTAGGGTTCGTGATTTCGTTAGAATGAACCCACCAGTGTTTCTAGGTTCACATGTTGCTGAGGATCCCCATAAATTCATAGATGAGGTCAAGAAAATCTTTGGAGTAATGCAAGTGACTGGAAATGATAGGGTAGAGTTGGCGTCCTACCAACTTAAAGATGTGGCTCACATATGGTTCACGCAGTGGAAATAAAATAGGGGTGAGAATGCTACTCCTGTGACATGAGAGTGTTTTACCAAAGCTTTTCTGGACAAGTTTTTCCTTGGAGAGTTGAGGGAGGCTAGGCTCAGGAATTAATGAATTTGAGGCAAGGTTCTATGTCGGTCCAAGAGTATGGACTCAAGTTCACCCATCTCTACAGGTATGCTTTAGATATGGTTGTCAATTCCAGGATGTAGATGAGTAAGTTTCTATTTAGGGTATCTAACTTGGTGAGAACAGAGTACAGAAATCTATGTTGCTGGAAGATATGAACATCTCTAGGCTCATGACTCATGCTCAGCAGGTTAAGGGAGATAAGCTTAGGGAACATGCTAAGGATAATAAGAAGGCTAGGATAGCCAACTCTGAGTATTCTCAGCAGAAATTGGGTTGTGCAAATCTCTCACAATTTCAACAGAAATCTTCAGCCCCAGCACCTTCATCAGCTAGTGTTCCATCATCTAGGTTCCGACAGGATCAGAAAGGTAGGGCATCAGGCTCTTAGTCTCAGGGGAGTGTTTCAATTACCAAAACCTACCCAACTTATCTAAAGTGTGGAAAGAACCATCCGGGTGAGTGTCTTGTACGAAAGGATAGATGTTTTGGGTGTGGTCAAACTGGTCACAGATTAAGGTCTTCTAAATAGGTACATGAAGGTAACAATAGTAAGGCTCAGTCTACAACTTCAGCAACACGAACAGGTCGCCCGACTCAGCAGAGAAACTCATTTGGTACAAGTGGTGGTCAGCACCAGGAACATGTTGTATGCTCTTCAGGCTCGCCAGGATCTGGAAGATTCTCATGATGTGGTTACTGGTACGTTGCGAGTTTTTTATTTAGATGTTTATGCTTTGTTAGATCCAGGGGCTACTCTTTCCTTTGTAACTCCTTATATAGCAGTAAACTTCAGTGTCAGTCCAGAAACTCTCTCAGAACCCTTCTTAGTCTCTACTCGAGTCGGTGAACCAGTTATAAGCAGACGGGTATACAGAAATTGCCCTGTCACAGTCGCCCAGAAAGTCACCTCAACAGACCTTGTAAATTTAGAAATGGTAAACTTTGATATCATTCTAGGCATGGATTGGTTACATTCCTATTATGCCTCAGTTGATTATAGAACTAGGATCGTTCATTTTCAGTTTCCAGACGAGCCAATCATAGAATGGAAGGGTAGTAACTTAGTGCATATGGGTCAATTCATCTCTTACCTTAAGGCTTGAAAGATGATCTCTGAGGGTTATCTCTATCATCTAGTTCGGGTTAAGGATTCATGCTCTGAAACCCCAACGCTTGAGTCAGTTCCAATAGTAAATGAGTTCCCAAAAGGGTTTCCAGAAGATCTTCCCGGAGTTCATCCGAAAGGGAAATCGACTTTGGAATTGATCTCTTTCTAGATATCCAGCCTATATCTATTCCTCCTTACAGAATGACTCCAGCTGAGCTTAAGGAATTGAAAGAGCAGTTGAAAGACATTCTAGATAAGGGCTTCATCAGACCTAGTATTTCCCCATAGGGTGCACCAATGTTGTTTGTGAAAAAGAAAGATGGTTCTCTCAGGACGTGCATTCACTATCAGAAGTTGAACAAAGTCACAATCAAGAATAAGTACCCTATCCCTTGGATTGATGACTTATTTGAAAAATTTCAGGGTGATAGTCATTTCTCGAAGATAGACCTCAAATTCTATTATCATCAGCTTAGAGTCAGAGGTAGTGACATTCCAAAAAAAGTCTTCAGAACTCTGTATGGTCATTTTGAATTTGTAGTTATGTCATTTGGATTAACCAATGCTCATGCAGCTTTCGTGGATTTGATGAACAGGGTGTTCAAGCAGTATTTGGCCTTGTTTGTTATTGTCTTTATTGATAATATCCTCATTTAATCTAGGAATGGGGAAGAACATGCAACTCATTTGAGGGTTGTCCTGCAAACTCTCAAAGATCACCAGTTATTCACTAAGTTTAGAAAGTGTGAGTTTTAATTGCAATTTGTTGCTTTTCTTGGGCATATAGTGTTTAACGAAGGGATCCGAGTGGATTCTCAGAAAATAGAGGCAGTGAAATAATGGCCTAGACCTACCTCTCCTACATATATAAGAAGTTTCTTGGGTTTAGCGGGTTATTACAGAAGGTTTGTGGAAGGATTTTAATCCATAGCTTCTCCATTGACTAAGTTGACTCAGAAAAAGGTTAAGTTCTAGTGGTCAGATGATTGTGAGAAGAGCTTCTCAGAACTGAAAACTAGTTTGACTACAACTTCTGTTCAGAAGGTTATGTGATCTATTATGATGCATCCAGAGTCGGCCTAGGTTGTGTGTTGATGCAACGAGGTAAGGTTATATTATATGCTTCTAGACATCTTAAGGTTCATGAGAAAAACTATCCAACTCATGACCTCCAGCTTGCAGCAGTAGTATTTGCCCTTAAGATTTGGAGACATTACTTGTATGGTGTTCACGCAGATGAGTTCACAGACCATAAGAGACTTCAGTATGTTTTCACCCAAAAAGAGTTGAATCTTCACCCGAGAAAATGGCTTGAGTTCCTTAAGGACTATGATATGAATGTGCTCTACCATCCTGGTGACGACAATGTAGTAGCAGATGCTCTTAGCAAACTATCTACGGTAGTGTAGCGCATGTTGAAGAAGAAAGAAAAAAACTAGAGAAAGATGTTCACCAGCTTTCTCGCTTGGGAGTTTGCCTTATGAGTATATCAGATGGAGGTGTGGCAGTTCAGAATGTGTCAGAATATTTATTGGTAGCGGAGGTTAAGGAAAAACAAGATAGTGATCCTATATTGCTTCAACTAAAAGGTGCAGTTCATTAGCAGAAAGTTGAGGTTTTCTCCTAAAGGGGAGAAAGTGTGCTTCGCCATCAGGGTCGTTTATGTGTTCCTAAGGTGGGTGAATTGAGACAACAGATTCTTACATAAGCCCAAAACTCCAAGTATTTTATTCATCCAGGCGCCACTAAGATGCACCGTGATCTATGAGAAGTCTTTTGGTGGAATGACATAAAAAGGGATCTAGCGAATTTTATGGCTTAGTGCCCTAATTGTCAGCAAGTGAAGGTAGAACATCAGAGACCAAGAGGTATAACTCAAGAGATTAAAATTCCTACATGGAAGTGGGAAGTGATAAACATGGACTTCATTATAGGTTTACCTCGTACTCGCAGACAACAAAACTCCATTTGGGTGATAGTTGGCAGAGTTACTAAGTCTATGCAATTTTTGGCTATCAAGACTACAGATTCGGCGAAGGACTACGCCAAGCTTTAGATTAATGAGATAGTCAGGTTGCATGGGGTTCCTTTGTCTATCATCCCAGATAGAGGTCCTCAATTTACCTCTCATTTCTAGAAGTCATTTCAGAAAGGTCTCGGTACACAGGTTAATCTTAGCACAACATTTCATCCACAGAAGGATGGTCAGGCAGAGCGTACCATTTATACCTTAGAGGACATGTTGAGAGCTTGCGTGATTGACTTCAAGAGTAGTTAGGTACCATTCCAACATTCAAATGGCCCCTTATGAGGCATTGTATAGGCGATGTAGATCTCCAGTTGGTTGGTTTGAAGTAGGTGAAGCAGCCTTGATAGGGCTAGATTTGGTTCATGATGCTATGTAAAAAGTTTAGCTCATCAGAGATAGCCTTAAGGCAGCCCAGAGTCGCCAGAAGTCCTACGCAGATGTAAGGAAAAGGGACTTGGAGTTCCAAATTGATGATTTGGTTTTCCTGAAAGTGTCACCTATGAAGGGGCTGATGAGATTTGGCAAGAAAGGGAAGCTCAGTCCTAAATATGTAGGCCCTTTAGAGAAGTCGTTGCTCCCATGAACCCAAATATGGGTATGGTGGCAACAAGGATAACTGATTTCACTAGGATGAATTCTTAAGAGTTTCATGGTTCCAAGGTTGATGAGGATCCTCAAGAGTTCATCGTAGAGATGTATAAGATAGTGGGAAATATGGGAGTGTCAACAGTGAAAAAGGTAGAATTGGTCGCTAAACAACTTAAGAGTGTTGCTCAAGTTTGGTTCAACCAGTGGAAGGAATAGAGGGTGGTTGATGTGGGTCTTCTTGATTGAGACAAATTTAAAGGAGCTTTTCTTGATCTATTCTTTCCTCTAGAGATGAGAGAGCAAAGGTTCTTGAATTAATTAATCTTCATCAAGGAAATATGAGTGTAAAGGAGTATGCATTGCCATACACTCAATTGGGTAAGTATGCTCCAACAAATATTGTTGATTCTAGGACAAGAATACGTAAGTTTGTGTCAGGTGTTTCCGGTTTAGTTGTCAAAAATTGTTGAACCGCCATGTTGATTAAGAAGGTTGATATCTCTTGTTTGATGATATACGCCCTACAAATTTAAGAGTAAAAGCTCATGGAAAGGGCAAGGGATTCCAAGAGGGCAAGGACCGGTGATTATGACTTTTCTTATTCTAGGTCCGGTGGACATGGGCGTCCTCAATTCTGACAAAAGTTTTCTGGTCAAGGTTCTTCCAATGCTCTGATCTCTAAGTTCAACAAAGATATGGTTCATAACCCTAAGCCTCAAGGAGGTTGTGATAATGGATATTATATTCCCACTTGCCAAAGGTGTGGTAAGTGTGACTTGGGAAAATGTTTGGTCGATATGGATAGTTTCTTTGGTTGTGGAAAGAGTGGTCACAAAGTGATGGATTCTCCGCCGCAAGCTAGCAAGGTTAAGGATGGTAGTAAATCTCAGCCTAGTGGTTTTGGTTTAGGTGCTCCTCATCATAATAAATTATATGCTCTTCATAATTGATAAGATCACGAGGGTTTTATGAATCTTGTGACCAATATGTTGAAAGTATTTCATTTTGATGTGTATGCTTCATTGCATCCGAGTGCTACACTATTATTTGTTACTCCTTATTTGGCCATAAGATTTGATGTTGGTCTCAAAATCCTTTCTAATCCCTTTCATGTCTCTACTCCGGTTGGTGACTCTATTGTTGCTAAGAGAGTTTATAGAAATTTTCCTATTTATGTTGCTTGTAGAGCCACTTATGTTGATCTTGTAGAGTTTGATACATTAGATTTTGATATTATTCTCAAGATGGATTGGCTTCATTCATGTTATGCTTTCTTAGATTGTAGGAACCGATTGGTCACATTCAAGGTTCCAAACAAACCCATCATGTCATGGGAACGGGAAATTATGTTCTGAAGGGTCAGTCCATATCTTGCCTAAAGGATAGAAAAATGATTTCTAAGGGTTGCATTCATCATCTTGTTTGGGATAGGGATATAGATTTTGAGACCCCTACTTTTGAGTCAGTTTCGATTGTAAATGAGTTTCTAGAAGTGTTTCCCGATGATCTTCCTGGTATTCCTCTCGAAAGGGAAAGACTTTGGTATTGACCTTCTTCTAGATACGCATCTTTTCTCTATTCCTCCTTACCGTATGACCCAGTTGATTTTACGGAGTTAAAGGATAAGTTGAACAACATGTTGGATAAGAGATTTATTAGACCGAGTATCTCACCATGAGGTGCTCCGGTTTTGGTTGTTCGAAAAAAGGATAATTCTCTCTAAATATTCATTGACCATCGGCAATTGAAAAAGGTTACAATAAAGAATAAGTATCCTATCCCAAGGATTGATTATTTTATTGATCAAATCCAAGGTGCAAATTTCTTCTCTAAGATTGACCTTTGGTTGGGTTTTCATCAATTGAGGGTGAAGGAAAATGACATTCTGAAGATGACCTCTCAAACTTTGTATGGTCATTATGAATTTTTGGTGATCTTCTTTGGCTTGACTAATGCCCCGTCGCCGTTTATGGATTTGATGAATAGGTTATTCAAGCAATAACTTGACATGTTCGTAATTGTGTTTATTGATACTATTTTAATTTACTCATGGAGTGAGGATACACATATTGAACATTTGAGGATTGTGTTGAAAATTCTCAAGGATTGTGAATTGTATGCTAAGTTTAACAAATATGAATTTTGGTTGAGGTTCGTTACTTTCCTTGGTCATATAATCTTCGGTGAAGGTATTCAAGTCGATCCTAGGAAAATTGAGGTGGTTAAAAATTGGCCTAGACCTTTGTCCGCTTCAGATCTACGGAGTTTCTTAGGTTTGGCTAGTTATTACAGAAGGTTTGTGGAAGGATTTTCCTCTATTTATTTGCCTTTGACGACATTGACTCAAAAGAAGGTGAATTGTTTATGGTCAAAAGCTTATGATAAGAGTTTCCAAGAATTGAAAGATAGACTCACTTCAGTCCCTATTTTAACATTACCGAAATGATCAGATGATTTTGTAGTTTATTGTGATGCTTCAAGGATTGGTCTTGGTTCTATTTTTATGTAAAATAGGAAAGGCATTGCTTAAGCTTCAAGGTAATTTATGGTGCACAAAATGAATCATCTAACTCATGATTTGGAGTTAGCGGCACTAGTGTTTGCTATAAGGATTTAGAGAAATTACCTATATGGTGTTCATGTAGATGTTTTTACCGACCGCAAGATTTTGAAATATGTGTCACTCAAAAGGGTTTGAATCTTCTTCAAAGGATATGGTTTGAGATATTGAAATATTACAACATGAGTGTCCTCTATCATTTGGGTCAAGCGAATGTGGTGGCAAATGTTCTTAGTTGACTGTTAATGGGTAGTGTTGCTCACGTTGAGGATGATAAGAAGAAGTTAGTTCATGATGTTCATAGATTGGCCCATTAGGTGTTCATTTGGTTGATTCCAATAAAGGTGGATTCATTGTTCAAAATGGTTTTGAATCATCTCTAGTATTGAATGTGAAAGATAAGTAAGATCTTAATCCAGTTATGGTTGACTTGAAGAATTTTGTTTCCAAAAATTCGTTGAGGTTTTCTCCCGAGGGTAGATGGTGTCCTTCAATATCAAGGTCAATTGTATGTTTCGTATGTTGATGAGTTGAGAAATTAGATTTTGATAGAAGCTCACAGTTCTCGATATTCTATTCACTTGGGACCACCAGATGTACCACAAATTATGGGAGGTCTATTAATGGAATGGTATGAACAAGGGTATTGTAGAATTCATGACTAAATGTGTGGATTGTCAACGAGTAAAGGTTGAACATCAGAAACCAAGCTTTATTACGGGTTTACCTCATACTTGTGTAAGTTTGACTCGATTGGGGTTATTATGGACTGAATAACGAAAAACGACTTCATTTTCAGTAGAAGAGTACAACAAGCTTTATATTCGAGAAATGATGAAGTTGCATGGAGTACCCTTGTCTATTATCTCTGATTGTGGCACTCAGTTCACATCTCAATTTTGGGAGTCATTCATAAGGATCTTGGTGCTCAAGTGAAACTTAGCACAAATTTTCACCCTCAAACAGATAGATAAGCCGAGCATACTATCCAGACCTTAAAAGATATGTAAAGATCTTGTATGATTGATTTCAGGGGTAGTTGGGATGATAATTTGTCTTTGATTGAGTTCACTCATAATAATATGTGTTATTCTACCATTGGAATGACTCTATTTGAGACTCTTTATGGAATGAGGTGTAGGTCTCCTATTGGTTGGTTTAAAGTTGGTGAGGTTGCTTTGATAGGGCCTGAGTTGGTGCATGAGGCTATGGAAAAGATTCAACTTATTTGTGAGAGGTTGAAAATGGCTAAAAGTTGACAAAAGTCTTATGCCGATATTAGAAGAAGAGAGCTTGAATTTAAATTTAATGATTGGGTTTATTTGAAGATATCACCCATGGAGGGTGTAATGCGATTTGTAAAGAAAGGGAAGCTTAGTCCTTTTTATGTGGGCCCATATCAGATTTCGAGATGTATTGGCAAGGTTGCATATGAATTCGAGTTACCTAATGATATAGCATTTGTACATCCGGTATTCTATAATTCTTTGTTGAAAAAGTGTGTTAGAGAGCTGGTGTCCATTGAGCCTTTAGAAGATTTGAAAGTTAAAGAAAATCTTTCTTATGAAGAGGTTGTCGTTGAGATCTTAGACCGATAAGTTCAGAAGTTGAGGAATAAAGAAGTTGCTTCCGTGAAATATTTTTAGAGGAATTAATTAGTTTAGGGTGCTAATTGGGAGGCTGAAGCCGATACGATGTCCCGGTATCCTCATTTCCTTCCCTCCACTCCTATTCTAGCTTAAGTTATCAGTTATTCATTGTTCATTCTCTCGAATTCATGCGTTTTAATCATTCTCGTGTTTCAATATACATGTATGTTCATGAAAAACTTGATTTTCATGTTATGATTTAGCTTCGAGTGATTCTCCATATTTATGGGCATTATGATGAGATTTGTATTCATGTTTGGTTGTTAGTTTCTCTGCTACTCTATTCATGCTAGCTTGAGTCTCATTCGCGGACGAATGTTCCTAAGCGAGAGATATTGTAACACCACAAAAATGGGAATGTTGGAAGGAAAGGAAAAGTTTGAATTTTTTGGCATTGAGGCACTGACTACGAGTCCTATCAATGGACCATAGGAAGTCTTACCGGTCGTAGAAGGGAAAGTCTTAGGGTTGTGATGATTGGTAGATTTTCACTCATTTAAGGTCTATTTAGCTCAATAATTAGTGTCCTCAATGCTTAATTTTATCCTATTTTAATTAAATGTTGATGATTTGTAGCTATGAAGGTAATGAACAAGGCAAGGATTGTTGTTTGAAAGAATGGACAAAAATGCAAAAAGAAGTGCAAACTATACATTGTTGATTGCCTAACAAGAACGACGAATTGCAATTTGAGCATGACCTCACACAAAATGATAGTGCATAGCACTTGGGTCTATCAAATTAGGTTGCCGGACTCTAGTGGAGAAGGCGATGTGCCGAAAGAGAGAGATTGCCTTGATGAACATCACCCAAAATGGCAGTGTGGAAAGAAAAGATTAAATGCTCAAAAGGAACACCAATGTGGTACTCGGCGATTCACCAGATATGAAAGACTGACTTGGTCAAGTTTGCCAACTAAGGTTTAAAACACTTGAAGCCTAGAGAATCAAACGGCGAACTAAACATCAAGAGGCAATGCGCCAAACGAGTTCGACTAGCCCAACTAATGTTGCCGATTGAGCCGCGTAGTGGAATTTTGAGCCTGATTTTGAAAAATTATAAATATCCCAAAGGAGAGATAAATTAGAGGAGAGTCAACATAAAATAGAAAAATATCATAGTGTGTGAAGAGTTTAGAGGGAGAAAACACTTTATCTTTGAAAAACACTTTTCTACCTTTTGAGGTTTTACAATTTTGTGCTTGAAATTGACAAATTGAAGTTGAATCCAAAGTGGGTTTAGTTGTAATAGCTTAAATTCATGTTACCCATATCTTTTTTCATGGAAGGTATAATCTCTTTACTTTTTGTGATGTGTGGCTAAAACCCCAAGATCTAGGGTGTAAATATGGGGCTGAGTGTTTATTTAATGTAGTGGGTATTGTGTTATGCTCTGCTTTGTTGTTGTTCATACATGAATTTGGTCTAATTAGCATGGAATTAATTTATGGGTTAAGGTTTCAAACTTAATTCCTACTTTCGATCTCCGGTTTATGCTCAAAAGAGATTGATTAGAGGGGATAATTAGTCTGATACTAGCAATTTAGGTTTGATGTCTGTAACTTGCTTGAAAAAAAAGGTTATGAGTCGGATCTATTTGCCATGTTCTTGGAAAAGAAAATAGAGTAAGGTTTTGAGTTGTTTAGGTTGGAATTTAGATGAGACCTAAAGGAGATTATATGCATAGATGCATTGAGATCAAAAGATGATTAGCGTCAATGAAGATGACTTAGCTTATTCATGAATGTTCATCACTATAGAGCAGCACAATTACCCCTATGTGATATCGATTTCCAATCCCCATACCCCTAACTTGCCTGTTAACTCTTGAATTCTTTGACACCTTAGTTTAATTGCGATAATTGACAAAAGCTTTATATAAAATTGGTGGAAGTATCCACCCACTTATACTTGTTATTGCAAATGAGTAATTTTAAAATCCAAATCTCTTGTTAGGAATTCTCCATGATATACCATTCTCTGTGGGATTCAATCCCAACTCTTCGTTGGGTTTTCTATTGACTACGATTGTTGTCCCTTTTAATTAGTTTTGAGGAGGACATTTGAGCGTTATCAAAAATGGTCCCGCTTCCGGGGAATTGTAGTTGAGAATTCTAATTGAGAAATTAGATTTTAATTTTGTTTAGTTGTAATTGATTGTTATTTGGTGTTGTTGTTAGCTGATTTACAGGTTTATGCAATTAGTGACCATGAAAGTGAAAATGATAGTCACTATGGTCAAAACGACAACTTTGGTGACTTGAATGATATGCACGTGAATTTAATTCAAACTACGGGAGCAATCCGAATATCTCCCACAACTAGTTCACACCACTGGAACTATAATACAATTACTTCAGATGAAAGGAAATTTTGGGGGCCTAGCTCATGAGGATCCCATGAACACTTTAGGAATTTTATGGAGGTACGTGGATCTTTTGTGTTCAAGAATATCTCTTAAGAGTCCGTAAGGTTGAGGTTATTCCCTCTCTTTTTAACGGGAGAGGCAATAAGATGGCTCACATAATTGCCAAATGATTCTATCACTTCGTGGAAAGAGCTAAATGATGCTTTCTTGGAGAGATTCTTTCCACCCTCGAATATGGTTAAACTTTAAACCCATATCCAATATTTCAAGTGTATTGGAGGTGAACCTCTACATGAGACGTGACTGAGGTTCAATAAATTGCTTTTGCAATGTCCAACGCATGGCTTTGTGGACGAGTTGTTGCTGCAATACTTCTATTGCTGCCTTGATTCAGTCAATAAAGGTATGACTGATTAGTTAGTCTAAGGTGGATTAATAAAACAACCGTATGATGTGGTTGCATTGTTGTTAGATGATATAACTAAGGTTAACTGAATATATCACACTAGAGAGGACCAAGTGCCAACTCTACAAGTGAGTTTAAGCAAATACCAAGTTGAGAAGGACCATGAAAGAGATGAAAACATGGGGAAAATGATGACTTAGCTCGATTTGTTGTCTAGATACGTCATGAGAGGTTAACTAAGTCGGTAAATACAATTGGAACAAACTATGGACAGTGCCCGAATGATGTCATATTTGAGGCATTATATAATGAGGAAGTTCAATACTTAGGAAATCAAATAGGGGATCCCACACCAATCAACGATAAGGTGGGAACCAAGATTGGAACGTGGATAGATATGGTGGTTGGAAAGACTGGAGGGGTGGAAATTAGAGAGATAAGGAGATGGAAAAAGATCGATACGTGCCTCCCTATGATCGTCCACACCCAAAAGAACCAGCTGGGCCAGAAGGAAGACACACTAAAGACATACTTGCAAGTATCTACAATAAGGTTGAAGGGCCGGATAAAGTGTTGGAGGAATTGAAAAATAACCTATCCACTTTATCCCAGACGGTGACTTCTCACTCAGTTTCTATCAAGCAACTAGAGAACCAATTGGGCCAAATTGCCTCTCATCTCAATCCAAGGCAAAAGGGAACATTGCTTTATGATACCATCCTGAACCCCAAGAATGATTGTTGGGAGTGAGAACTATGTCGTTCCATGACATTAAATAAGACACTTCTTGAGAGGAAGTCTTTACTTTTGTTTTATTGCTTTCGAATAACGTGCATTGTGAGTGCAGGTGGAAAAAAGGCTAAAAGGTTGAAAAGGGAAGCATATGTGATGCCAACACCCAAACGATGACCCGTCGAAGGCATTGGGCAGACTCATTCTTGTACGCCTTTTGAGATTGAACAGGTGGAAAAGTGTACTGTCAAAATAGGCGATAAGAACTCCAAAAGGCAATTCGCCGAAGTGCACTATGCGTACTCCATCGAGACCACCAAATCAACCTTCAGATTTGGTGTTTTGTTCAGGCATGTTCGGCGAGCTTAAGCTCCAAATGGTGATTCATAAAACACGTTAGACGACGTTAGTCGAGATCGCACAACAGGCCTGGTATTAAAAGACCAAGGGTATTTTCGAATTCAAAAATCAGACACTTTGAAATCTTGAAGTCTTTTTGCTCATTTCTCTTACTTTGCTTTCTTTGAGTGATTTTGAGTCCTTGGTGTGTGTTTTTAAAGTTCGAGGAGTGAATTTGCTTGGAATTCCTATCAACCCAAGTACCCGACCCCATTTTTTTAAGTTTCTCGATTCTTTCTCTTATTGAGTTGGTTTTTGAATTTTGTTGATATTTTTGAGTTTTAACTTTTATGTTGGGTATGGGCTTGAAGCTATTACTTGTCATTGTGTGCTAGATTTTATTTGGTAGAAATATATTGTTTGATTTAAACTGTACCCATGAGATAGTCGAATATGTATGCTTGTAAAGTGAAATATCCTTTGTGTTGGTTGAAATTTGAAATTGAGTTGAAAAATGTGTTGAGTCTAAGTCAATTTTGATGTTGATGAAGTCTGACTAACCAGTGTTGACCCAATTGCATGATTTTGTGCAATTATAGACGGGTGACTACTTTCTTAAGGGTAAATCTTCAATTAGTGCAATACTTAGAAATATCTGGGGGAAGTCTGAGTACCTATGGGTATATAAACATATAGGTGGATTGTAATGATAGGGGAAACTCGTATTTGTTGTATATGTTGGGTTAGTTGTGAAAATTAGGCACTGGGCTAAACACTTCCTATTCAGCGAGCTTGTCTTAGCTCGCCAAGGAGGTTAGGAGAATCACCAAGTAAGCCCAGTTTGCCTTCTTTAGAATATATATGACCTTGATACTGTCCCAATCGGCAGGCTTGTCTTACTCTGTCGAACGCACTTGGTGAATCACTGAGTGGGAATGGATATCGCCCTTGATGCCTGTGTCTTTTCAATTTGCTCTGTCAATTTCAGTGGAATTGTCTTAGCTGACTGAAACTGACTCGGCAAATTTCCGAGTTGGCATTGACTTTGATTTTTTTGCTATAATCTTGAGATAATTGCTACTGTCTAATTTGACGAGCACACTCGCCGACCCTGTTTGGTGATCCACTTTCCCGTTAGGCAAGCCTCAAGAATGTTTCTGAAATTTGATTCGATATTTGTTTAATTTCAACTAACCTTCACAACTCCTATGTTTGAATGTGTGCTTTGCAGGAAATAGAAAGAACAAAGGGCAAGATGGTAGTTACATCTGACACTGAGTCAAATAGAGAGTCTCATCTTCATCCTCATCCTCTAAAGACACACATGGGCCTATTTTTTAATGAGCCTTCACATGATCTTCGTTGTTCGCAATCCACTACCCCTGAAGCATCTACCCAAGATAGGGTACAACTCAAAAATGGGGTAGTGAGGAGGAGGACTAAAATCAGGCCCAAAATAATGCAGCCCTCCTCTGCACAAGCACCGACTTCTAGAGTCCTATCAGTTATCGCTCCAAGAGCCCTAAATAGGCTCAAAGATTTTGGAGAGAGGACTATTATTGAGAAGAGACGGCTCTACATATATGGAGTTATGAGCGACTACCCAACTATCTGGGATACAATTCAGTTTCACAAGTTTGAGGGGTTCACAAAGCCAAGGAACCCCAACATCCCTTCTTGGGTTTGAGAGTTCCTGCATATGCCCAAGCCCTTCCAAAGAAGCGAAAGGGAACTGCCTGGAAGCCACTTGAAGAAGTGGAGGTTAATGGCAAGAAGGTAAGATGTGATGTCGGGGCCATTAACACAACATTGAGAATGCTGGCATTTGAGTCAGATTTATACTCACTCCGGGCGCGTCATGACTTGGACTCGTTGAAAGGGTGGTTCGCCCCCTTGATTTCTGATTCTTCTCATTCCTAGATCGTTGATGGTGTCTATATCGAGAAGAAAAACTTGAATTTGGTGGCGAGATACTGATTTGGCTTCATCAGTAGCAACACAATGCCATCACAGAATGAGTCCGACCTTCGCCATGACAAGGTAGTCTTGGTAGGCACAAACATCGACCTAGAGTACGTACACACGGGTGGAATTATAGCTGACGAGATTTTGATGAGAGCAAAGAAGGAGAAGATGTCGATCCCATTTTCCGTATTGATTATGAAGTCGTGTGAGAGGGTTGGAGTCCCTTTCTGGGCATCTACATATATGAGGATCACACCAGCTTCATCCAATAGTATCAAACAGATGAGTGTTTGTGGGATGATGCGGCTTAGAGGAAGCCACCACCACTAGAATTGACACCCATGGTTGCTCCTACTACACTAGTAGTTGAGGCTAGCACACCTACTCCTTCTGTGGAGCAGACATATCTTTCTACACCTTCTGATGTACCTTTCTCTAATGCTGCCCCTACTGCCTCTGTATATACTAATGTTGCTACTGCTGTGAGACCTTTCGCCTCTCCTATTGTTTGTTCCCCCCCCCCCCCCCCCTTGACCTAGGCATTGATTTACCAGATGGGCAGGTCGACAGATGTTAGAGTCGCCCCGATTGAGACGGACATGCCCAAGATCATTGATCAGGCCATTCAAAAGGCCTTAGATCAACTAATAGAGAGAGTGGTCAAGTGTGAGGGTATGGTTGAGAGTCATAGTGTGGGTTGGATGACCTCACAGTGAGATTAGAGGCTTGAGAGAAGGCTAAGGGTAGCTCTTATGCACTAGACACCATAAAGGATGATCTTCTACCCTACGAGTGGAGGTGGTTCAGTTGTAGTCGGACATATACATGCTTTAGGGCGAGGTTTACCTATCAGATGCACCAATTCCATGCGTTAGATGTTGAGTATTGTACCTATTCCAAGTGATCAGNCTTCTACCCTACGAGTGGAGGTGGTTCAGTTGTAGTCGACGGACATATACATGCTTTAGGGCGAGGTTTACCTATCAGATGCACCAATTCCATGCCTTAGATGTTGAGTATTGTACCCATTCCAAGTGATCAGCCTGAGTTTGTTGTGAGTGTTGATGTTGTAGAGGATGAGAGTGAGAGGGACGAGGATTAGTTGGCTGAGGAGACAATCAAAGAGGAGTTGAGGAACAAGGAACATGGGATTGCTTAAAACTTGACTGAGATGCAGGAGACCAATGAGGTCATTCTTTAGGCGACCCTAGAGCAATCCCTTCGGGAGAATTCAGTGGTTGGTTCTAGTGGAGTCACTTCAAACTCCCCCATCCCTCTGACTGCTGAGACGGGAATTAATGCCCCAATTGAGCCTTTACTGCCACCTCCAGTGATCTTGTTGTCGGCCATTGATTCCCTTTGTGAGGCTTCCCCACCTAAGACTGTTGACATCTCTAAGGGCGCAATGTCGTGGTGACTCTCAAAAATCAATTCAATTTAAAGAGTTTAAGAATTTTCAAAAGGGAAAGGGAGTTGCCATCTAACTTTAGGAAAACTAGGAAACTAATTAATAAATTAACTTAAAAAATGTCTACAAAACCAATAGATTCTAGGTAAGATTTCAAGTTGTTCCGAAGGGAAGGTATTAAGAATCCATCGAAATCCACAACTGTGGGGTCCTGACTGAATTCATTTTTTCAATTGAGAAGGAGATAACACATTGTACAAGTATAATAAACATGAAATATAAGAAAATAATAAAATAAAATAATAATATAAGAAACGACCTAAGGTTTGTCTAATGTCAATAATATACACAATAATGAATAAAAAAATATAATTCGAACTACATTCGAGTAGCTTCCTCGGAAAGCAACTCTGAATACCTGTAAAGACACTTAGTTAAAGTGTTAGTAATGAATAAATATTAACTAAAATAAATAAAATAATAATAACTAAAATAAAATCCGTCATATGAACATGGAAGGCCTTGGAAATCGACGGTAATTTCATCATCGGCCAATTTTAACTTGTAAAGTATAACATATAATACAACTTAAACTAAATTTCCATCTTTTACTCCACTAAATTCAAACTCCAAAACCGATGGAGAGATTATCTTATTGGCCAATTTAACTAAAATGTGAACACAAAACAATAACAATGACATAAATAAGAGGAACGACAAGTAAATTACTAAATCCTAGCAAACAAGCGGTGTCATGCAATCAAAAATCATCTATTAATTAATAATCTAAATATCATGTATATATAACTTCACCATAAATAAAGTAAAAGAACTATAAGCTAATCATTTAATTTAATGTGATCCATAACAAAACAAAATGACAAAGAGTATGAAATATAGTAGCCAAAACTAATTTAATGTGATCCACAACAAAATAAAATAATAAAGAGTAGGCAAGATAGTAGTCAAAACTAAACAAAATAATGGAAACCATGTTGGAACACTCAAAATAGATACCAAAATATCAACCCACAAATAATAATAGTAATCAACAATAAACTAAAGAGCAATGTAGAACAACAACAACAACATAGTGCACAATATACCATTCTCCATGGGATTCAACCCCGACTCTTCATTGGGTTTTTTATTGACTATGACCGATGTCCCTTTTAGTTGGTTTTAAGGAGGACTTTTGAGCATTATCAGGTTTAGCTAAGTTTTTGGAAAATTTAAAGTTTTTGAAGTTTGACCAACGAATAACAAGGACGATTCATACGAGTTTGGAGGGGTCGTAAATGGAACTCGTAGAATTGAACCTAATTAGTAAAATATTGGACTTAAACTTGGGTTCTACGGAAGGGTCTACGAAGCATAGACTGAACGACGGATCGTAGATTGGTCTCGTGGGAAGTTAATGAAATTTTAGGTTTCTAAAGTTGGTTCTATAGTTGACCAGAACGGTCCAAACCGTAGAAGCTATTAGACAGTTATTTTTAAGGGTATTTAGGTCTTTCCCTTTTCATTTAATACATATACTATGTCGTTTTGACCCTAATTCTAAAACATATAACTACCTTTAAACTCCCGATTCTACCCAAACCCTTTCATTCTCTCAAATTCCCAATTCCCATCCAAGTTCATCCTCTCTAAACTCTTTCAACGAATAAAGCTAGGGTTCAAGCTTCAAGTCTTCTTTTTACTCCATTGATTTTGGGATCTTAAATCAAGGTATGTGAGATTTCACCATTGGATTTCATTCATCTAATGTGCCCCAAAGGATTTTTAAGTTTCCAATTCAATTTCACCTAAATTGCTTAGGGTTTTATGTGATGTTCATGGGTCTTAATTGATGTTGATTTTATTGTTCAATTTCAATCTTTCAATGCGTGTATTGATTAAACTACATAATTTTCAATTGATTTCTATAAGACCCATGCATTATTCATGCTTTTGACTATGAATTTATGAAGAAACTGATTATGAATATGAGTTATGAAAGTTATGAATCTTCTTATAAGAAGGATTTTTATGATCTAAGGTTGCTTTTGAGACAAGCATTAAAATTTTGAAAGGTTTACTGACATACTTAGATAATCATGAGTGGTGAAATGATTTTCTCACATATGCATGAGTCATGGTTTGAATGAGCTCTTCTTATAAGACTTTATGATTTGGATTGGTATTATGATTATTGCCTTCCCTAATGTTATGTTTTGATTAGTGACTTTACCTATTTCACTGGGATAACTTAGCAATACACTTTCAATCATACCAGTGTCGCAAACAAGACTAAAGCAATGTAGGCCCCGCAAGCATGTCCTTAGCATCTTCAACCCAACCTAGTAGATAGACGCATCATGGTGCAAACTGTCTAGTACCGCAAATAAAACTAGAGAATTGGAGGCCCCGTAAGAATGTCCTTGACATATCTAGCCCGGTCTAGATTTTGAGTACCCCCCATGGATAACTCGCAGTCCCACTGTCTTACTTTCATTGGAAGACATCCATTCCCTTTAGACATTAGCTTCAATAGCACAAACATACCTTGACCTGATTAGACGAGAAAGTAGACATCCCTCAATGTGGCATCCATGCCACTCATACCCTTATGGTCCTTTCACAAACATAATTCTATCCTAATTGGCATACAACCCAGCCTTTGGCACTCACGCTACAATATGGAACCTTTGGCTCATCATGTGTTCCACACCTGTAGGCATTTTGCACTTTCTTGGGACGTACTTATGGAAAGTACTTCACACATATCAAAGTGTCGTCGTTCACATTTATCCTAAACAAGACTCTTCGTCCAGAACACTCTCTTTCTTTTTGTAGCTCTTCGATACGCGAACACTAAGCCTATGGTGAGGATCAACTTGGTGCTCCCAATTCTCGGGTGGCCTATGGAGAGGACCCTTTAGGTGCTCTCAATTCTCGGCTGACCTATGGCGAGGCCTACACAACACTCCCATTTATAGTATTTCCCAGCTCGACCTTCTACTCTTGGAAATATTTCATTTGTAAACTTGGATACCCATCCAATTCTGATGCGTCAGCTAATCTCATCTTGATTCATTTCCTTACAACAATACTTTAGCATCATTCCTCCCTATGAGTGGTTTGGCTGACGTTCCCCTCACACACCGATGGATGACTCCAACTTTTCTTGAAACTACGGTCTTTCGCAAAAAATCCTGCACTCAGGTCCTACTTCATGTTAGTGGTGTGTGTAGCATTATCAACTTTCAAGCTCAGTTTGTTCATGCAGTAGGCTCCAACCTACTTTTCCTGCATAATTCTCATGTATAGACTCTCCTTCTATTCTTCACAACCCATCAAATGGCTAGGTAATCTCAATGTCTGACTATCCAGAAGGACACATTTAGACGCCCTCAAGTATGCCTCAAGTCCGTCCATGAACTTGATATTGATGATTTCTACTGTTAAGGTGTTGTTATTAAACTATGTTCTTTGTGAATTGTGGACTGTTAGATTGGGCTGACTTTTGTGCAGGTTGTAGTTGTGGAGGTTCAGTTAGGTGTGATAGGAGTATCTGTATTCTTCCTTGCTTTACCTTGTGTTTAGCGGTTTTCTTGTTGAGTATCGTGTTGTTTGGTACTCATTCCTGCTTTTGCGCTTGTGTAGGTTACGAGCTTGGATCATCGTGACAATCTATATCTTCTCTTCTTATTTTAGGCTTTTTGTGAAGACTTGTGAGGTATCTATTTGTCATCTCAGCGGACCCTCTTCTCCTTTTTATGGACTTGTTCTATTCAGAAAACAATGACATTGAGACTTGTATTTTCTTCACTGCTATTGTAATACAATAGTGGCTTGTACACGTGACAATATTCAGGTTTTGGGGGTTTAATGAGTTTGATTAAGGTATCCGCTTGTTTTGTTATATTGAAATCTTATTTCCGCTTTATTTTTGCATTTATCTATTTAATCGGATTTTAGACTGACTTGTCTTGGTGGAATAAGGCAAGTGTCATCACCTCAATTTTTGGGTTGTGATAAAAAACTATTTTGATACATTTGAGAGTTTTGGGCTTAAATAATCCCTGAAGTATAACTCAAACTTATGATACATCCTTTTGCTATACTTTTAAATAAAAAAACATCCTTTAACCATCTCAAATTTTACAATAAACACCCTTATGTTAACTTCTGTTAAAAATCTAAAGGTTGAAATAATGACATGTCAAGCAGGTGACTTCCCCCAAAATCTCCATATTCTATTGTCTTCACCCTTCAGAAACGATAGCTGGACTTTCTTGTATGCTTTCAAGCAAAAAAATAATCTGCTCCAATCGAAAGAGGTGAACTTTATGAAAGGTTAGGATGCTAATTTTTATTTTCGTTATTCTTATCATCTCGAAAGAACTATTATATTTGTTAAGCACAAGTAGCAATAACCACGGCCAAGATCTGTTATGGCAATGTAAAATGTACCTTACCTATTTGATAAATGTCTGAAAGAAATTGAAGGCATATTTCATATAAATTAAATTTAGCTACTTCAAAGTAACAAGGAGTTATTTTCAATAAACTATTTTTGAAAATTAAACATTGATGCATTGCAAAATGTGATGCTTAACAACACCGAACCAGCTGAAAACAGCAATGCAACAGAATAAAATAGCAAAAAATTGATAAATGAATAGAAAAACAGCAAAAACCAGTAAAACAAGACCAAATTAGCTAAAAACAACAATACAACAGTGAAACTGGTTAACTAGTAGTAGTAAACAATAAATAAATAAAATTGGTAAACCAATAGTAATAGCAAAAAATCAATAGGAAAAATCAGTAAATTCTTTTGGGCAAAACATAAGAAAAACTGCAAAAAGCAACATACGCAGTGAACTTAAACACATATAAGGAAAAGGCTAAACACATATGCAGACCATTAAACTTTGCCCTTAAATTTTATTTTGACACTCCAACTTAATCTTATTTCATTTTAACCCTTCAACTCCAATTTTTATGTTCAATTTTGACACTTCTTTCCAAAGAATCAACAAAATGGGATGTGTGTACTTCACATGACATGACATGACATGACATGGCACAAAAACCAATTAAAAACACATACACAACTCCTCTAACTTGCCCCCATTTTTCATTTTGTCATGCTAAGTTAGTCTTGTTCCATTTTAATCCTTCAACTCTAATTTATATAGTATCATTTAAACACAAAATACTAAATTTATCATTTCTTTATTTTTGTTTATGTTCTTCATTTCCACTTTTTCATTTTAAAAATGAACGTCATATCTTTTATTTAAAAAGAAATAATAAAATGGATGAACATCATTTTTAAAAAAAAAAAAAAAACTTTTAGAGTTTTTGTGCATTATTGTGTGAAAAAATAATCGACGAAAGTGCGTTGGTTTTCTTTTTAAAATAATTAATTAAATTAAATAACACCACATATTTTTTTTCATATCTAATCTATTTGGAGTAACTCAAATATCAGCTTTCTGGTTTTTCATTCAACTGAATCCGAGTAAAAAAAACTCATGTTCATTGCTAATTAATTAAACTACAAAAAAATGTTGAAACTCGATAGACTTCGTTGGGTTGTCATTGATTTTCTTAAGAAAGATAATCGACGCACTTTCGTCGGTTATTTCTCACGCAAAAATATAGGAAAACTCTTAAAAAGAAATTGTTACTTTTTTAAAAAAAAAAATCAATGATCATCCCTCAATTTTAATTTTTTACAATAACTAATGGATGAATGCCGATTTTTAAAATGCAAAATTGCAGTTGAATAACATATATAGAAATAAAGAAATCATAAAATAGTATTTTGTGTTAAATGATACATAAAAATAAGGGATAAGGGTCTGAAAAATACCCCAACTTTGGTCGGATTTGCTGTTGCGATATTAAACTTTCATTAGGACCTATTACCTCCCTAGACTATTTAATACCGTATTTTTTACCCCTGAACTATTTAATAGTGTATTTTAAAGGTATATATTTGTCCACGTGGACACATTACTGTTTATAATTTTGCTTTATTTTTTATGCCCACGTAGGCAAATATATATGTTTAAAATACGATATTAAATAGTCTAGGAAGGTAATAGGTCGTATCGCAACAACAAATCCGACCAAAGTTGGGGTATTTTTCAAACCCTTATCCCTAAAAAAAATAGAGTTGAAGGATAATCTTTTATTTATTTTTTAAAAAAAATAGAGTTGAAGGGTAATCTTTTATTTATTTTTTTAAAAAAATACTTTTTTTTGTTTTTCACTCTCTTAGAGAATGTGTGATACACACACTCTGTCACATCACTTAGAAGTGCCAAAATTGAACATAAAAATTGGAGTTGAAGGGTTAAAATGGAACAAGATTGAGTTAGAGTGCCAAAATGAAATTTAAAGACAAATTTAAGGGTCTAAATATGTGTTTGACCTAAGAAAAATAATACTTAGAGAGAGAAAAAAGTCACATCCACATGTTTTTTTATTTCAGCTGTTAGTTTTTATTTCAATTGTTATTTTTTTAACAAAAGTTAACAAAAGGATGATTATTGCTAAGTTTAGGATAGTTAAATAATGTTTTTTGTTTACATTATAACATAAGGATGTATCTAAAGTTTGGATTATACTTTTAGGAATGTTTTTAGCCCAAAATTCTACATTTAACATAACTTAATTTAGAACCACAAGATTGAAATAATTATCATATCATTCTATAATTAATATAAAAAAAATTAATCCAAAAATAATAAAGGTAAATAATACAGTCAAACAAAGCATATGTAATAAAAAAAAATTATTATTATTATTTTTCAAATATTATTTTTTTAACCCTCCCTAGGAGCTCCCACCCCTTTTTGCTCCCTTGGTGACTCGAACTCGCAACCTTCAAGTTGGAAGTGAGGGGTGCTTACCATCCGAACAACTCCCTTTGATTGCATATGCAATAATTAAACTACCTTCTAAGCAATTTTTTTTATTTGAGGTCGTCTTTCATAAAAAAAAAATTAAAAAACAAATATTGTAGAACATAATCTAAATCAAACGTAAAATATTAAAGTAGTTTTGTTTTTAATAAAAGACCTAATTAAATTAACCAAAACCTAACCTACAAACACATATGTTCCTGTTCATTTATGTGGCGAATGGTTATCTATACCTAAAATAACAATACTCATCGATTTTTAAATCCTAAATTCATCTATGATTTCCGGTGTCAACCCTCCATCAATTCATCAATTATCTTTCACACCTTCAATTTGGAATCTTATAGGTTCATCTTATAAATATTTTTAAAATAAAATAAGTATTGTCATATTAATTTACGTTAAATCTCAAGATACAATTTCACTTCCTTTCTAATTTGTAAGTTAAATTACACAAGCTATTAAGAATTCATTTCAACTATGTAGTTCGTTTATGCAGAATTAGGGATGTGCATCGATTGATTCGGTTGATTTAAGTACTATCGGTTAGTTTATCGATTTTTGATTTTTAAATATGTTAAATCAATAACTAAATCAATAAGATATTTTTATCGGTTTTTTATTTTGGTCTTTAACGGTTCAATTTTTTGGTTTTGGTCCTGAACGGTTCAATTTTTTGTTTTATCAATAAGAAAATGCTTATAAAACAAATATATGACTTCTCCAATAAAGTAACGCGACAAAATAATAATGTAATTTTACAAACTGCTCATAAAATAGAAAGAATAATAACTAACATGAAAAGGACTATACAAATACAACACAAAGAGAAATTAAGAGGAATAGAGTTCTTAATTTAGTATTGACGTTTTATACAATATGAACTTATGTGAATTGAATGCTAAATGGTAAAGACATTAACTAGTAAGGCAGTGAGACTAAAATTTAATATTTACGTAGGGTAAACTACTAAATTACTGTTGTCTTAATGAGTTATCGACTTACCCAATAACACAGTATTAAAAAACCAAAACCGAACTTATAACTCGATATATTTTTTTACACGACGATTAATCCAATAGCAATAAATCAATAACATTTTTTTTTTGGTTCAATTTATCGACCGGTTCAATTTTTGGAATCTTATAGGTTCATACTTATAAATATTTTTAAAATAAAATAAGTATTTTCATATTAATTTACCTTGAATCTCAAGATACAATTTCACTTCCTTTCTAATTTGTAAGTTAAATTACACAAGATATTAAGAATTCATTTGAACTATGTCGCTCGTTCGTGCAGAGTCAGGGATGTGCATCGGTTGATTCGGTTTGATTTAAGTATTATCAGTTAGTTTATCAATTTTTTATTTTTAAATATGTTAAATCAATAAGATATTTTTATATATTTTTGGTTTTGATCCTTAACGGTTCAATTTTTTTATTTTTGGTTTTGATCCTTGAACAATTCAGTTTTTTGTTTAACCAATAAGAAAATGTTTATAAAACAAATATATGACTTCTCCAATTATTTAATGCGACAAAATAATAATGTTACTTTACAAAATGCTCATAAAATAGAAAAAGAATAATAACTAACATGGAAAGAACTATATAAACAAAGAGAAATTAAGAGGAATAGGTGTTCTTAATTTAGTTTTGACGTTTTGTACAATGTGAAGTTGTGTGACTTGAATACTAAAGGGCAAAGACATTAACTAGTAATGTGAGATTAATATTTAATATTTATGTAGGATAAACTACTAAATTACTATTGTCTTAATGGGTTATCGACTTACCCAATAACACAATATTAAAAAACCAAAATCGAACTTATAACTTGATATTTTTTTTTACAAAACGATTAACCCAATAACCCAATAGCAATAAATTAATAAGAAAAAATTTGATTCAATTTATCGATCGATTCAATTTTTGCACACCTTAACCACAATGATAACATGTGTTAAGTTTCGGAAAAAAAAAATAAAAATTCCACCCCACCAAGAAAACGAAAGGAAATGGACGACACCGTTTGTAGTTGGATGAGCGTGTCTTCTGGTAAATGTTGTACGATAAAATCTCACAAATTTCAATTTTCTCCGAAAGCATAGAGAAAGTGACGAGACGAAAGAGAATTCATTTCTCTTCTGATCTCTCTTTTCTTTTTCTATTCTTCTATATACAAGTAAGTTTCTTCACATTCTCAAACAGTTTTTTTTTTTTTTCTTTTTGTGAAACTGCAAACTGAGATTGTTCGATTTTTGGCCAATTTCGTTTCCAAATTGTATTTTGAATTAATCTGCATCAGTTTTTATTTCGAATTTTGCTGTTTGCATCCGATTTATGTAAGAATCTTGTGATTGATGCCGTACAATTGATTAGCTAAGTATGTGGAATTGAAGATTTGTTTTTGCATCTTAAATTTAATTTTTGATTCGTTATTAAGAGATGATGCTAATTTACCACAATAATTGAGTGTACTTCATTTAAGCTTTCAGATGACTATGATCTGCAAAATCTGAATTTAAATGGATAGAGTGGATTTACAAATGCTGAACGCTACTAGGTTGGAATAGGTTGGAATTGTATGTCCGTTTGAATTTCCTTTTCCTTTCTCATCTTAATTCTACTATAAGGTCTTGGGCCTAACTCACACCCCAAAAGCTAGCTCAAAGGAAGGAGGATTGCCTAAGCCTTATAAGGAGTTCACCCATCTCATTAACCACCGATGTGGGACTTTTGTCATTCTTTAACACCTCACCTCACGCCCAGTGCTTAGCATCTGGTGCGTGGGCAATTTTTGATTTTGGGGGTCCCAACATCGGGTGAGACGGGCCCTGCTCTGATATCATGTTAAATTAGGTCTTAGGCCTAACTCACACCCCCAAAAGCTAGCTCAAAGGGAGGAGGATTGCTCAAGCCTTATAAGGAGTCCACCCATCTCATTAACCACCGATGTGGGACTTTAAGGGTAACTAATGTTTATTGAAAATAACCTCCCCACCTTAAAGCTTGGGACTTCTATTTAATTAAAGAAAGCCAGATGTATCTACTATAGTCATCCACTTATAATAGTAAGTAAAGTAGCTATATTCCGTTCTAGGAATAAGGTAACTTTCTTTTCCGGTATGTGGAGTTTTCTTTCGTTGTTACAACAGGCTGAGAGCAGTGCGCTGCTCCCTCGTATTTGGGGGAGTTGGAAGCTGTTCCGCTCCTCGGGACTTTCTTTATTCTTTTTTCGTTAAAACAAGTACAACTGAAAAAGACGACTAGGAATTTAGATTGACAGCGTACCTAAGAACTCATGCCTACAGACCTTCCAAGGTAGTGGTAAGGTCTGCATATAACCCAACTTGTGAGATTACACTAGGTATGTTGTTGTGTAATAAGGGTAACTAAAGTTTATCGTAAACAATCTCCCTACCTCCCAAGCTACTGGTAAGGTCTGTATACAACCTCACTTGTAAGAGTACACTAGATATGTTATTGTAGTTATTGTAATAAGGGTAGCTAAAGTTTATCGGAAACAACATCTCTAGCTCCCAAGGTAGTGGTAAGGTGTGTGTACAACCTCACTTGTGGACTACACTAGGTATGTTGTTGTTGTTGTATAAAGGGTAACTAAAGTTAATTCGAAACAACCTCTCTACCTCCCAAGGCACAAGGTCTGAGTACAATTGCACCTGTGGGATTACACTAGATATGTTGTTGTTGTTGTAATAAGGGTAGCTAAAGTCTATCGGAAACAACCTCTCTAGCTCCCAATGCAGTGGCAAGGTCTGTGTACATCCTCACTTGTGGGTCTACACTAAGTATGTTGTTGTTGTTGTAATAAGGGTAACTAAAGTTAATCCGAAGCAACCTCTCTACCTCCCAAAGTAGTGGTAAGGTCTGAGTATAACTGCAGTTGTGGGATTATACTAGGTATGTTGGTGTTGTTGTAATAAGGGTAGCTAAAGTATATCGGAAACAACCTCTCTAGCTCCCAAAGTAGTGATAAGTTTTGTGTACAACCTCACTTGAGGGATTATACTAGGTATGCTGTTGTTGTTGTAAAAAGGGTAACTAAAGTTAATCCGAAACAACCTCTGTACCTCCCAAGGTAGTGGTAAGGTCGGAGTACAACCGCACTTGTGGGATTACACTAGGTATGTTACTATTGTTGTAATAAGGGTAACTAAAACAAATAAAGGAGGCATACAATTTACGTGATTCTGTTGATGTGGCCTAGTTCATGAGTAGTGATAAGCAATTTCACTATGCCTACAGGTTACATAGATAAAATTAGACATAGAACTGTAATTATTTTCCCTAACATCTAATTTTTTGAAAAGATACTCTCTATTTTGAGAGGAGAAAACAGGTTTGAGAGTATTTGTCGAATTTGGTGCATTTGAAATGAATGAATCCTGTGCCAAGTTATAGCAAACGAGTGAAGGAGTCACGTGGGTAAAAATGTGGCCAACAAGGTCTTGGAGTTACTTGGCCAAACTGTAGTTATTCCCAGAGTACCTGATAGAATAACCTTACAACAAAATACTCTTTATTTTTGAGACAAAGAGGAAACACGTTGAAACTTTCTCAAATTCTGAATTTGGTGTGCCCATAATGCACGAAACCAACGTGATTCTTTTGTCATGATTTTTCCTTCTGCATATTTGCCTTGTGTTAGCTTAATTTGTTGGGGAGCTTGAACTGCCTATTCGGGGCACATTTTGAGGTGGATAATCATGAATTCTCCCTACTGACTGTGCAAAGTGAAATTAGAATGTGAAGAATGTCATGAGTTTGGACCAAAGCCTGATGTTTAAGTGGAAAACGGTAGAAGCGCAGACCTATTTACCTTCCGAGTTTCGAATTGTGAACTAACTATCCCTCGAGGATTTTCCGGTAATCAAAAAACTATAAATAAACTTTTTTGATAATTGTGGTTACCAGACCGCCTTGCATGCACCTTGACTAATTCCACATAGTACCTACTACTCCCTCTAGCATAGAGGGTAACTTTGTTGACCAAAGCTTGGACAATGAGAAAAAATGAACTAGTGTTTTTGCCACTGCTGCTGGTTGATATTGAGAGCTCATAGTTGTCAACACACTTTATTGACCACTGGACCACACCGTTCGATGTCACAAAATGTAACTAATGTCAAAAACTTATAAGGGTGAAATACTAATTATATGCTGTTTCTTGGTTTTGAAAGACTTTTGGTATGTAGTAGTATATGCTTGCATCTAATGTATATGTAGAGGGAAATGTTGCAGATAATGTATCAAATCATATATGGATGTAAGATCAACTGTGTGATATAACTGATAATTTTAAGTTTTTTATTGACCTCTCTTCTTGTGGTAACTTGACATATTATTATACAAGGCATTGTGCTGAGGCATTTCTATGCCAAGAAGCAGTCCTGACAGACGAATTTTTATGATGTTAATGATTTTGAAAGTGGTTTCGCTGGTTTCCTTAAATTCGAATCCCTCAATAGCACAAAAGGTGTGTCACCCATTTGGAAAGCCTTGTTCCTTATACTTTAGAAACAGTTGTTGAAGAGCAATTTGTTTGACCTTTATTTCAATTTACACCTCTTAGCCAGGTAGGTAATATCCATTTTCAGTCTGCCGGGAGCCGGTTTGTTTGTGTGCGTGCTAGATGATTGATTTTGCGAGTTCTGTAGAGAATGAAGTATTCCTATATTTTGTTGGTAGTTAATTCAAAATGAGACAATAAAGTGCAACAGTTTGTATTTGCACTTTATCTGAGAGACCTTCATTAATGATAGGTGTAAACATAATCCACCTCTTAGTTTATGTATAATTGCTTGTGATTTTTGAATTTGCTAATATCTTGAGATGGTAGATTCATGACTCGTTATCTTCAGTGTAATTCAGGTTCGGAAGAGAAGCAAGAAGTTTTTAAGACTGAACCAAGATGCTCCTTTGAAGACAGTGGTTCATCTTTCAAGTACATGCCAAGTTCCAAACTCAAGTAATTGTCATCAATAGCGATTTAAGTTGCCCCCTGATATGTGGAGATCTATTTCAAATGCCATCACAAGCTTTGGACAGAAGAAGGAATGTGGTACGCCCAGTCAAGCTTGCCGCGAATTCTCAGATGACGATGATGCCTATTCTAATGCCAGCAGCGAGGAAGAAGGGCTTGAATGCCCAATATGCTGGGAGTCTTTTAACATTGTCGAAAACATCCCCTATGTCTTGTGGTGTGGTCACACACTTTGCAAGCACTGTCTGTTGGGGCTTAAATCAGCTTCTTGGAAGTTCTCCACTCAACAGGTCCAGATTCCATTATTCATTTCCTGCCCATGGTGCAATATGCTGACATTTCGGTTGGCGTTGAGCGGGAATCTCAAATCTCCTAGCAAGAATTTCTTCCTCCTCTGGATGGTGGAAAGCAAAAATGGTGACAGGGGGAAATCTCCATCTACCATATGTAGGGATCATCAACAAGAAATGCCCGTCCGGTGCACTTCAGTTACGGGGAACAACACCTCTGTCATGAATTATAGGAGGGTTCGTCGTCTAGGATCTCCAGGATCGAGCAACAGTAGTTATAACCATACTAGTGGTACACCTGCATCCCAGAGGGCCCACTCTTCTCTTCACAAGTCCCTCGATCTCTTTATCCGCATTACATCCAAGTTTCCGTTAGTTCTCGTGCTTCTTCTGCTTGTTATGTTTGCAATACCTTCGTGTGCAGCCGTCCTAGCGCTCTACTTACTGATCACAATTCTCTTTGGACTCCCATCTTTCCTAGTATTGTACTTTGCCTATCCTGCTTTAGAGTGGCTGATCAAAGAGATCACAACTTGAAATGTTTCTCTTTCAATTTGTTTGAGAGCTCTCTCATATCAAGGATGGTGAAAGTTTCTTGTTTCATGAGAGGTCTAAGACCTTAGGGCTCGTTTGGTATGAGGGATAACTAATCTCGGGATTTATTATGGAATGAGTTCATTCAAGTTTGGTTGGGATAAATTGCAGGATAACTTATCCCGGGATTGTAGTGTTATTTTTGTCCCACATTGAGGGTAGGATAACAATCATGGGATAACTTGTTCCCCAACCTAAGGAGCCCTTAGTTTTTCTAGTCTCAATATGTAGCTACTATTATATTCTTTTTCCTACCAAAATTGGAAACCCTACCTTAAAGAAGCTTAGATAAGTCAGCTTGGTTTTTGAATAGAGTTTAGATCGTGATGATTAGAAGAATTTGCCTCAATAACAAAACATGGTTCCTCTATCATGTTCTTTCATACATCAATAGACCATTTCATAATGTGGTTTGAGCATATTATAGGTTTCTTCACTCCTGTTATTTTCTTGAGCCAATCGAAAACTTTTTTGTCGCTCAAGGTAGGGTAACTTTTGCGTAAATGCTATCCTCTTCAAATTTCACTATTGAAATTATACTGGATATGTTGTTGTTTGAGTTTGTTAGCAATCATCTCCTAGGAATGAAAAAAATTTCCCCACATATATTAGTCGTCAATAGATAATATTTGGAATATTTGGAAAAAGCAAATCAAGTGTTTGTTTTACAATTTAGTTTGTTATTTCAACATCAATTTGAAATAAATGACTTTCATTTTTAACATACTAAATATAAATATAAATATAAAAATAACAAACAAGAATGTAATCTTAGTGCTCGATTCAAAACTATAAACAAATCGAATAGAATTCATTCTTTTAAAAGATCTTAATTCAAACCCAAAAACTTAAATTTTGAACTCTTCGTCCAAAAAGCTAAAATATTTGGTTCATGCAAGGATTAGTAAATACTCCCTCTATTTCAAATTAACTGAATTTTTTTTTTTGGGGGGGGGTGGGGGGGTTAGAGGGGGTTTCATTGTTCAAAGTTTAAGATATGTTTGAAATTTTTTCCATATTTGTCCTTTCCTATTGTGAAGTTTGATATTTTCTATGAGATAAAATGCACTATTTACAAAGTTACATTTATGATTTCACTAAGGACAGTAGTAGAAAGTATTGTTTAAATTATTTCCTTAAATGTTTTTCTTAATAAGTGTGCATTGTCTCACAAACTCGAAATAGAGTGAGTACAAAAAATACTTAGGAATATTAATAATGGAGAAAATGTTAAATGATAATTAATAATGAAGCTAATGTTATACCATGATTATTTCATTTTTATATGACATCCTTATTATAAATAGTTGGTCTATAATACTTGTCATTTTATAAAATCAATGCATAAATTACAATATTCTTCCTATTTTACCCTTGTGAGTTATTAGCCTTGAAAATATATATTTGACCAACATAGAAAAGCTAAGTAAATAATTCATGTTCATAGGCCAAATTTATTAATCAACATAAATTAATTCATATTCATTGATTGAAAACTTGAGTTCAAAAAAAATTAAATAAGGGTAGAATAGTAAATTTACTTAGTTTTTTTAATGCACGTGAAATCTAAAATGGTGACATATAAATAGAAACAAAGGGAGTAGCAAATAGAATGTTATGCATTAATTAATTACTCTAAAAAGGATATTTTTATGTTTCATACTAGATATTGGTGCCCGTGCCCGTGCCAGCACGGGCCCAATATATGTTAATTTTTTTTGTCTCAATTTATGTGATATAAATAAATATCGAGAGTCAAATAATTTTTTTATAATTTATAAATATTTAAAGTTACTAATTATTGTAATTTATAATATTTTTATATAATTTTCAAATAGTACATGTAACTTATTCTGTCTCAATTTATATGGCATCAATATAATTTTGAGATTCAACCAAATTTTTTATGTCATTTAAATATTTTTAGTGGTCAATTATTGTGTTTTATAATACTTTTTATGTTATTTTTAAATGAGATATGTTATTCCTTCTATCTCAATTTATGTGACACTGACAGACACGAGTCAATCAAATATTGTATGTCTTTTAAATTGTTAATTATCTCAATTTATGTGACACTGATAGATATAATTCACACGTTTGTATAATTTGGAATTTGTAATATAATTTGTATAACTTTTGTATAATTTGAAATTTATATAATATAATTTGTATAACTGTTTACACTTCTGATGTTTGTAATATACAACCTGCGAATTATATAAATGAGATAGCTTAAACAATAGGTACAACCCGTAAATATGCAAACTATAGCTATGGAGCATAATTAAGTTTATTATAGTGACTATTTGCGAAAGTTCCCCTTTAACTTAATTGTATTCTTAAAAAGTTATCCCAAAAAGAAAATTAACTATATTATTTTATCCTTAGATTTTATTTCTCTAAAATAAATAATTTCGGCACAATGATTTTTATGAGCTATAAGACTACTATTTTGATTAATTTCCTTTTTTGATTTCTCTCATTCGCTTCAGAGTTGTGGAGACTCATCAACGTTTCTCTGATGACATAGTATGAGAGATCTTAACATATGTTTTAGTGAAGTCTTTCATGTGATTCAAAAGTGTTTCTAAATCTTGAAATACTATGATGCATCATCCCACTATTGTCCGGTCACACTACATGCAGGGGCGGAGCCAGGGGTTCATCCGAATTTTCTTCGACGGAAAATTATATTATTTATATATAGTTAAAATAATTTTTTATGTATATATATATATATATAGTAGATGTCAAACTTTTTGATTCCGTTCCTATCAAAATTGTGGTTTAAGCTGCAAATGACGGCTTTCTTTTCTTGATAGGTCAAATTCATAGTTCCTTCTCGCATGAAACTAGGGGATAAAGCAAAATTAGATGCTCAATACAGAAAGATTGACCGATTTTTGTGGTCAAATTTCAAGTCTTAATCCATTTTAAGAGAATCCTCGATTGAATTCAATTTAATCTCCAATTTCAATCCGTTTTAAGACTCTTTATTTGCACTGATGTAAGGTATGTTTCTATATTGAAGAAATGAATTACTATCTATTTTATATCTTTTAGGATCTATCTATCCATTTCTAACTTTTTTTTAAAAAAAAAATTCTTGAGTTGAAATTCAAATTGTGGTTTTAAAACTTAAATAACAATATATTATAATTATTGGAATTAATCGGATCAAATTGGGCAGGTCAAGAGCCAATTTGTGTTTAAGTCCATTTGAGCCCAAAATAAACTTGGACGGGTCAAAACCCAACCCAATTTCTATTTCAACCCATTTTAGTATCTCCAATTTCATTTTGGAACAACATCAGAAAGAAAATTTGAAATGATCTCTAAAAGTTTGAAAATGAAGACATGATAAATGATTACTGGAGAAGAAGATTTGGAGATGTTGAAGGTTTGCAGATTTGAATAATTAGATGTTCTTAAGATTTGAAGATGCAAAAAAAGAGTTTTGAGCAAATGAGTGAAATCTCTAAAATCATAAATAGAAGGATCAAAAGATGACACAAATGCTTATAGACTTCTAACTGAGAGCACCATCATCACCTATATTGATACACCACTTTCGGGCCGATGTTTAGGTAACAAATTCAACTGTACAGTTTTTCGGTAAACACTATTTTTATCTAAATTTGCATTGACTATATAGAAATAAAAAAAAAAGTGAATAAATTCAAACATGCTGAGATCAAGAATAATGTTAAATAGAGTAAATTAACTACGGCTTGCATTAAGAATGATTACATTAATTATACATAGATTATTTCTTATGCATTGTTTTTAACCTATTCCAGTGAAAATATTTATCCACATGGAGTGCCACTTTGGCACCTAATAAAGCATGCATACCATCAGCTACTCAGCGAAGTGTTTTTGCACATAGATAATAACTATAATTAGGGTGTGAAACTCAAAAAAATAATACGATAATTTAGGTATGTATTTGTATCATTTAACGAAAAAATGAAAAACCTATCCAAAACCTGTCATATCAGAGAGCATATTCTCTACCCTTTCATATTAACTCTGAAATCGCATCATGTATAATCAAAAACCAAATGCAAGAATTCAAGGCAAGTGAGAACTGATTGAGACGTATGTCGCAATTACTTAATAATGATTCATACCGTGGTACTATTTAACTACAGCAACCGCAACTAAGTTTGGTTGATTACTTCTTTGCACAAAAAAGATGGAACCTTTTTTCTCATCTGGCAACTAAAGAATAGCTACTTGACAGAACAGGGACCGGCTGCTTCTTTCGACAACCTAGGTACACTTTGCTCATGAACAAATAACAGGAGTTGGCTTTTTCTAAACAAGGAAATCTGCGTCCGAAAGTTCTAGCACTTTGTGCAGGCCAATTGGTTTTACACCAGGCCGGAACGTGTTCTCTTCAATGTACCTATGACATATTTTATCATATTATTAGGATTTGCACAAAGCCAAAGAATGGTCAGTAGCAAAAAATGAACACTCACATTTCCTTCAAGAAAGGGTGTTTGTAGAAGGCATCTGGAATCCTCCCAGAAAATTGATTATGATCGAGATACCTGAAATCAGATTCAGCTTCAGACATCAACTATCAAATTCATGCAGAACTATTTTTCTTTTTGGTGCAAAAGCTACCAGTATACAATCAAGAAGAGCGAAGGAATGATGTGTAACACCTGATTTGTCAAGGGTGAAGAACGTAAAAATAAATACATAAAAGGAACAAAGCACTCACATACGCAACTGCAAGGACCATTTGGGCTTTAACGGAACATCTAGGATATTGCAACTTGCAAGGACCATTGGTCATCTAGTTTGCATTTTGAATCTGAGTGGCTAGCTTTAAGGAACATCTAACTTTAATATTCTAACTCAGACTTAGTCGTTAGCTTTCTTGCAATAAATTTACAGTTTCTTACTCCTAATCAATAATGTATCATCAGTACAGTCTCGCTAACAACTGATATATCGATTTGCATGCTATCTATTGAATATTTGTTGTTTAATGCAACCCAATCCAAGAAGAAACCCATGGACCTCACAAATTAATCTAATATTTTCAGAAAAGAAGTTGCTTGGCTGGTTTTGGGAAAATATCCCTTACCAGTTACCACCTTCATTGGAGTAAACTTGTGCTGAGCTTCAGTTCATGGCTCAAGCATCACTTTGACAACACTAACAACCACTTAAATGGAGAAGGCCCTAGTTTCAGTTCGTGTGGTTTAGCTCCAACACCAACACTTTAAAGGAAAATATTGTGATAAAAGGTTTTGTCAAAGGAAATATGTGGGTTAAGCTTCAAAACAAGGTTCCCATTTCCAACACAGCATATCTTGAGCAGGGATATGTATCTGACACAAGTAGACTTGTCTCTTGACATTCTTTGGTTGTTTGACCAGCAAAATGCAGGTCCTTCTGCATTATCCAAGCCTCTCACTTGTACAAATAATGACTTCTAATCTGGGGGATGGAGGGGAATGTAAGTGTTGAAAGACCATGGATTTTGGAAGAAAGAAGAAAATGGGTAGGAAATGCAATGGATATTGACAACCAGGTGCAAAATCAGCTTTGTTTAATCGCTTAAAGACTTGCATGCATCAGTGTTCATATTTTTTTGAATTATACATGCAGTTTTTTTAACACGTTATACCAATAAAACTATTATGTTCTAACAGACAATCTTCTAATTAAAGTTTAACACGTCATTCATGCATCTCTGTACCAGTGCTGTTGCTACATAGCTCAACTGAAATCTTGATTACATGAGAAGTTTTACTATTGAGATGGATTGTGTTTTTTGTGCAAAAATTGATGAGAACACTCTTGCATCTAATTCTCCAGGCAATTTCTATACATTACTACTTGTCGGAGGAAATCATTACGGATAAGGTCCAATAAGGTCAGCTGACAAGCTTCAAGTCCATCTAATGTTTTTGTCACAGCATCCATAAATTGCACAATCCTCAAAATTTATCTCCTTAAGAAAGAGACCCTTGCAAGACCACATTAGCCAACTAGTCCCGAGTTCATCTGTTTTGAGTAGAGGGTCTATTGGAAACAACATTTGAACCTTTTTTAGGTAGGGGTAAGGTTTGGGTACACACTACTCTCCCCAGACCCCACTTGTAGGATTACACCAAGTAGTATGTTGTTTTTGTTCATCCTTAGGTTGAACAATCCTCAAAATTCATCTTTTTAAGAAAGAAAGATCCTTGAAAGACTGCACTCACTACACAATCATTGGGACATCACATCCAATATGCTAATATTTTTATAGGTTAATAAAGCAATCTATTGATAACAGAAAACAGCACTAAACTACTGCATGATAACACGCAGGTCCCTGATCATATCTAACGTGGTGTCTAAATCATGCACAAAGACCAGGTTGCACCAAAAAGTTATCAAAGAAAGAGATCTCAACTTAAGGCTAAGGATGTTTTTGTATTTGCTTTCAAAAATTCCGAATTTTCTCGGTCCAAACTGTCCACATACAGTATAATAAATGAGTAGCTAAGAGCATAGAGGAGGACTTACAAGTAAGTTAACTTAGGAATATGAGCAATGCTATATGGTATAACTCCTGTCATCTTGTTGTAGGATAGATACCTGTAATAACCAGAGCAATCAAATTAAGCATAATAATATTTATCAACCAGTACAGGAGAAATTAGCTGTTATTTGTCCAAAGACAAGCATTAATCGCGGAGAAACTTTCTTCCCGAAACTTACAAGATCTCCAAGTTCGTCAGATTTGCAAGTTGCGCTGGAATGCCTCCAGTAAGATAATTATTGTTTAAGTATCTGCAAGTTACAGCAAGGGTTATCCTTGAATTAGCATAGAATTCATAACACTTGCAGCAGGATAACTTCATGCGATATGACAATTAAACAAGAATAATCAACTTACAGGTTGCGGAGAACCGGAAAACATCCTTCAATACGTATGAGTTCTCTTATAGTTCCAACCAAACGATTGTTACCAACATCCCTGGAATTGCATGAGATCAAAGTGAAATCCATGTGTGACACAGGTTCCATATGTTAAACAAGAGAAGAAGTTAAGATGGTATCATACAGGTGTCGAAGATACTGTAAGGAACCCAGTTCAGGTGGAATTCGTCCAATAAAATGATTTTCATGCAGATGGAGATAACGAAGTTCAGGAAGATTAGCAAGCTCCTTAGGTATTTCGCCTTTGAAATTATTAAAACTTAGGTAGCTGAAAAATATACATATCAGTTATTAGTCTATAACAGCAAAATAGATCTATGGATAAAGAGCACAGCTAGAGAAGCTCAAAAAGCACTCACAGATGTGTTAACTGCTTTAGTTCACCTATTTCAGGTGGAATGACATCTTGCAGCTTATTCCACCTTACGTTTCTGGTAAAAAGAATCAGGAGAAGGAACTAATCAATAATGCAACATTACAACACACTAGGAAACTAGAGGATATAATTTCATATTAGTATGTTGGGTAAAGAAGCAATAAAAGTAATTTTTAAAGTTAACATTCTGGGACAACATGGAGGTTCCTATGGACAAAGGAAAACTTAAAGGTAGGATACGAGCAACAGAAAGTCGATGTTGAGATATACATCTAATACAATCCTAAAAAGAGTATAGAAGGCCTTCTTAGTTAAGTGACATTTCCTTGATAATAAACCTACTCTGTTTTTATTTTTTAGAATATAAGCCTACGAGTATATATTCTCTCAGTTGAAAATTTATCTTTCTTCTTCGGTGCACATTATATCAGGCAGACTCCCTCTCACTCCCTTCTTTGGGATTAATCATTAATCAGGTAAGCTTTTCCTTGTTATTAACACATTTCATCTTGATGAAAAGCCATGTACTTAATCACTTTGTACAACACAGTTGAATCATATTAACATCATCTAGCTAGGTGTAAATGGAGAAACAAATGTTAATCCTGAAACTGGAGAAACAGGCTATTCGGAGACACAGCATAAGCCCTAAACATAAATATCACTTCATAATTGCTACTGAATATAGATACTTCAATAGGAGTATACAAGTAAAGAATTATACAATATTTTAAGACGCTTCAAACGCCCAATTTGAGAAGGAAGAGGGCCGGTCAGCTTGTTATTATGCAGATCCCTGTCATATGAAAGAATATTATGGATTAGGAAGTTCAGAATGAAAATCAAAAGATCCAACAGTACAGGCACAATTGTCCACTAACTATTGCCTTAAATAGTAGTATCAAATTTGAAAATAATGACTACGCACATTATAGATAACGCCCACATTTTTTGGGGTAACAGTCAACACCCAAGCAGAACAATTCTTTAAGTTGGTTAATGAACAATTAAGACTGGAGGGTGTGAAAGCATCCATATTGGAACTTAGGGAAACTTCTCAATTTGTATGAGGTTAAAAAATCTGTAAGAAGTAGCTGAAGTTTTGTAAAAACTAGATTCCAGTACAAAGACAAAGAGAAGAAGAATCTTACAGTCTAGTAAGATCTAATAAATTAGTGACAGCAGTAGGAAATGGGCCAACAATTGAAACAGCATAAACTTCCCTGCAAGTGGTAAAACAGAAAAGAACATTGTGAAAAAGTGACAAGTAAAGATATTTCAATTCTGTGAGTAACTTCATACAGATTTGAAGCTTAGTTAGAGAAAAGCTACTTGGAACTGGTGAAGCAAACTTACAATTCAGTAACTACTCTATAATCACCCTGCGTTGAACATGTAACACCAGACCATGGAGGTAAATCACCATCACCACAAGGATCATCTCCAACCCATGCATACACCACTCTCCATCCAAGAGATGCCTTAATTTCATTCAGAGCTTTTACTACAGTCATATTCCAGAAGTTCAAATTAGTCCATGTAAACATATACATTCAGGTACTACAACTCCTTGGTTTTCTCATAAATGCAATCAATGGCCTTAAACTGTGTAAATCATTTTAATGAAATGTTAACAGCGAAAGAGTGGATATAGTTGGAACTCCACAACATTTCCAACAACATTAAGTGTAGAGAGCAAAGCTATTAACCTTATGATCATGGGCTCAAGACCTACAGTGGACATTCTAATTTCTGACAAGCATTAAATTACTCGTGATCGATTATATACTTACTTATACTACAATTTAATGAACTAATACAATGTAATCATGGAGAGATATTAAATTGACATTGATTGAATGATAAATCGGTTTAACTTTCCAAGGATAGCTATATTTACCTGTAACAACTAGAAAATAGAATTCTACGAGCAAAAAAAGGGGAAAACATTTATAGTTAATGACACTCCAAGGCACTGATTTAGTTATTGATTGCAGATAATAGATAATGCATTGAACAGATCAAGATTATACATCAGACGAATAGCTATTCCTCAACAAAATCAACAAATTGCAAAGCTTGAATTACTTAACCAAGAAAACAGACATTCAGGAAAAAGGAAATTATAGTAAGAAAAGATGAAACACAATAAGTAAAACTTAGAAACAGCATAAAATCTTCCACTCAAAATATATAAACGTGAGCTTAGAAGCTGCATAAAATCTAAAAAGTCCAATTACTTCCAGGAAAACCATAAACATACACTTAGAAAGCAGTGAATGCATAAAATCCAATTATTTTAGCTCAAACTATAAACTTGCACTTACAACTTCATCTAATCTATAAATTCCAATCATTTCCAACTATACATGTGCACTTTGAAACCACATATAATTTATAGAATAAATCCAATTATTTCAACTCAAACTAAAAATTTGCACTTAGAAGCTGGGAAAAAATCAATAAAATCCAATTAATACAACTCAAACTATAAAGTTGCTCTAGGACTACATAAAATCCACTTACTTTCACTCAAACTATAAGCTTTCTCTTAGAAATTGCATAAAATCAACAAAATTCAATTGTTTCCGCAGAAACCATAAATCCACCACAAACTGCACATAATCTATTAAATCCAGCTACTTCCACTCAAACTATAAGCTTTCACCTAAAAACTGGATAATATCCAATTACTACAACTCGAACTATAAAATTCAATTACTTCCACTCACACATAAGCTTACACCTAGAAATTGCATAAGATGTACAACGTTCAATATTGTTTTCGCTGAAACTACAAAAATTTCACCACAAACTGCATATAATCTACAAAATCTAACTATTTTCACTCGAACTTTTAAAATTCAATTAAACTCCACTCAAACTATAACCTTGCACCTAGAATACATAAGATCTACAAAGTTCAACATTGTTACATTTTCTCTGTAACTACAAAATTAATTTCACTTGAAGCTGCATACATACTCTACAAAATACAAAACCAAACTATTATCAATCAAATTCAACTGATTTTCTCACCTAAATTGCTAATAAATTAGGTTTAAAAAGTAAATGGATCGAAATGTGTACCGTCACGTTTGAGGGTTTTAGAGTGAACGAGAGCGCTTTGGATCAAGGATAACGAGAAGATCAGGAGAAATACTGAAGGTAGATGTCCATGGCGAGCCATTTGAATAGGGTTAGTCACCTTCAGGGGAGTAGAATTATTGAATTAACCGGAATCCAAACGCAGAGCTATACGTACATTACTATAGTCGAGATTGAGAGAGATGATGGAAGTGAAGGAAGAAGATCTGAGTGTGAAATGAATCCTCACTTTGGGAATTTTCCTCAAAATTTAGTTTTTTTTATACAACGCGCTATTTAGCTTGCACTGCGCGTCGGTGGATTTCGGGTAAGTAATTAGTACTATAGATATAATCATGTTTTATTTACATTAAAAGAATAGCTAAAGGTTATGGAAAGTATATGCTTATTAAAGTTGGACATAAAATACTGAAAATCGAATAATCGAACTAAATAGAATTTTTTGGTATTTCCATATTTGGTATGGTGTTTGAAAGTAAAATTTTAAAATTACGATATCTGGGTTTTGGGTTTGGGTTTGAGTTTGGTATGAGACATTAGAATTATTTGGTATTCGATATTTCCCGAATATCGAATTATTTACTCAATGAAGATCATATATCAATAGGTAGGGGTGGGCATGGTATGGCATATACCGAAATACCATATCATGACAAAATTTTAATATTGTGGTTTTGATATTATGGTATTTGTCGTGGTAGGTATATATTTTAATTTTTTTTGGTATTCGGTACAATATTTGGTATTTAGATATAACATACCGAAATATTGAAGTATATAGTTACATAAATAACATATATATTATTAAATTACTAACAAATATGCAGCCTAGTATTAGTATAAACTAAATGTTTAGAAGTTAAAACTTTGACTACTCTATTTTGATTGAAATGTATTTGAATTGTAATTGATTAACAAAATGAGTTGTTTGTACTTTATTTTGCATTTATATTTCTACATGTGTAATGTGTTAGTATGATACAATTGAGACTTTTTTTTTTAAATTTTCGAAGTCATAATACTCTATTATACGAGTATATATTAGTCGAAGTTGAACAAATTATGGTTACCGATTTACCATACCGTAAAATACCAAAATCGAACTTCAATATACCGAATCATACCGAATTAAATTGATATGGTATTGGTATAATGTTTTAAAAGCCGAATACCGAAATTACGGTATCAAAACTTTCAAATACCATACCATACCATGTTCACCCCTATCAACAGGTTCATAACTCATTAGTACAAGTTCAAAGAGAGAAAGTTAAATACTACATAAGCAACTCAAATATATATGTCTTTTAGTTGTGTCAATTTAATTTTTTGATATCTTCTTACTTGTTTATCTTTAATTATATCATGCATCCACGTAGAAAAATAGAAATAATTGGAGCGATAATATCAAATCTGTAATATAATCAACAACAAATTCCTTATTACCAAATACCATAACGAACCGAAGTTTGATTTACCGATTACCGAACCGAAATTTAAAATTTTGATATTTGGTATCTACTTTTAACTATCAATTTCGAGTTACTAAAACTGAAATTTAGAAATCTCAAACGTCCACCCTAACACAGATTATACAATATAGATAGCCAAAAGTTAGGATTGGTAAAATCAAGCCCAATCGCCCATCTCGTCTAAGTTTGGATGGGTTATTGATCCACTCATTTATTAGGTTAACCCATTTCAATCCATTAAAAATTAGGTGATATGTAACAAACATTGAATCAAGAGAAATCTTGTCAAAATATTCTTAAAGAATTTTTAAAAAATTTGATATGTTATATATAGTCATAATAAAGAAAAATATAATTTTATTAGGTACTAAAATATTGTAAAAGAACCAATAAAATAAGTAAAACTTAGTAAAAAATTTGGTTGGATTGGGTCTTGACCCTTTTTGTAACTCATTATCCAACTTGATTCAAGCAAATTTGGATTGGGTCAGGTCTTGACCCATTTATTGTCTTTACCCATTATGACCCGTCCAAATTTTACTCATCCCCCTTCCCTCTTCTACCAGAAGTCATAGAAAGTATACATTGACTATATAATATAGTTTATCTATATATGAACTATACACTAACTATACATTATGAGACACTCAAAAAACTTAATATAACTTAACTATACATGAAGTATACACTTGATATACAAGAAGTATACACTGATTACGCAATCTTGATCAACTCAAAATCACTTCTAAGTAATCTTAAATCTTAGATATGAAATCCTCTAGATGTTTTGAATCTTTTGATATATAATTTGCTTGAAATAATTTATGTTTGCATTACGTTAAATTTTAAAGAAAAAGACGCAAGAGACGTAGAAGCAGAGGAAGAAGCATAAGCAGACGAAGAAGAAACACACAAAATATCTCATCAATTTTTTTAAAAAAAGAATTTAAAAATAAAAATCATCTGCATAAGTTCTTTAACCGGCTGAATAAATGAAAGGTCATTTTTTATAAATAAGTTTGCCAAAGGGCTACAACAACAACAAACCCAGTGAATCCCACTATGTAGGGTTTGGAGAGGATATATTGTACACAGATAGAGAGGCTGTCGAAATATCATCGGCTTAAGTGCATCAAATCCAAGTAAAATGAAAAGAAAATAATGAAGAAAGCATAGTCATCAATAAGAAAAACAGTGCAAAGTCTTTACAAAAAATACTAACAACACTAAAATATTGATAATTATACACAATAACAACATATGGCAAAACTAAAAGGGTTGATCCCTAAAGAGATTGAAAACAACGCAGAGTCGTCAGAAATCCTACATTAATGTCAGGAGAAGGGACTTAGAGTTTAAAGTAGATAATTGGATATACTTGAAAGTTTCACCCATAAAGGGTGTAATGAGATTTGGTAAGAAGGGGAAGCTTAGTCCCCAGTATATTGGTCCTTACAGAATATCCAAAAGAATTGGTAATGTAGCTTATGAGTTAGAGCTACCACAAGAGTTAGCAGTGATCCATCTGGTATTTCATATTTCCATTGTCGAAGAAGTGAATGGGTGATCCGTCATTGATCATACCAATTGAAGATATTCGTATCAAGGATAGCTTGACTTATGAGGAGATTCCTGTTCAGATTCTAGACCGCCAGGTTCGCAAATTGAGAACCAATGAAGTAGAATCAGTCAAGATTCTTTAGAGAAATCAATTTGTTGAGGAGGCTACTTGGGAAGCTGATGAGGATATGAAGAAGAGATATCCGCATCTATTTGAGCCCAGAGAAATTCCAGATCAAGGTACTAATTCTCTTCTCATTACTCTTTAATTGATATACTGAATGTGTTAGATTTGCTTGTTGGGTGTTTGAACTGAATGTTAAATGTTACACCTTAGCCTGCTAAGAGTAATCTCATTCGAGGACGAATGTTCCCAAGGGGAAGATATTGTAACACTTCTCTATTTAAAAGAACTAGAAAGAATTAGAATTAGAAAGAAACCGTTTTTGGAAATAATCAAATTGGAAAGTTTGACAAAGTTAAGCTAAGTATGAGTTTTGGGTAAACTTCAAACGACCATAACTCCTAGATCAGGATGAGTTAGGTGGACTACAAGATACGTAGGAAAGATCTTTGAATTATCTTTCCAACGACGCTGAGTTTGCTCAATTTTGAGTTCATAAGAGGGAGATATGCCCATTCGAAGTTGGGTTGTCTAGATAGGGAAAGTCGAAACCAGATTTTAGAGGTGTATTTTGGTCTTTTCATTACCCAATTAATTAAATCCGTTTTTAGTAAATTATTTGGGGTCTAAACTGAGTTAGTTCAGTTTATGCATTTAAGAATTACGCTAGGGCTTTAACGGAAGAGAAAGGAGGAAAAAAGAGGAAAAAAGTCAAGTCATTCTTGGAGATTTCTTGCATAATCGAAGTCGTTTCGCTAAGGGTTGATACCTAAAGAGGTATGTGAGACTTTCATAGCATTGGGTTCGTTCACCCACGCGCCAATCATGTTTAGTTCAGTGAAATCTGTTCCAGAAAGTTGAAAGTTGATGATTTTGAATTGTGTTCATGAATATTGGCTTTCGTTCTTGAGTTAAGTTGGGATTGTTGAGTTCTTGAGGCAATCGTGTCGATTTTAGATTCGTTATGGATAGATTCCTGTGTACATATGTGTCTTAATCTAAAGAGAATTTGAGAAAAAAAAAGTTGAATTTAGGCGTATTGGGGTTAGAAAACAAAGAAGGAAAAAGTTAGGCGAATCTGGGTACTAGGTCCACGTCGCAGACCTGTTCCTCAGGATGGAAAATTTTCTCTCCGCGTTGCGGAGCGGTAACGGACCCTTCTGCCTCAAAATTTATTTTGCGACCAAATATTTAAATGCATCTTCGCGTCGCAGACTTGCTTCCAGATAGTGATTTCTTGATTGTTTCTCATGTTTAACTGCCTAAAAACACTCCTAAACATCATGAGATCTTTCCTATCACAAATCACAATCCTTGAATCCATAAATTCAAATTCAACTAAAGTTAAGAGCCAAGTCTAGAGAGTTTTTAGAGTCCCTTCAAAAAGTCTGTTGCAAATGCTTTAAACTTGTTTTTAGACTTACGTTTTGAGTTAAGTAAGAGTAACAAATGAAGTTCATTTCTTCAAAAAGAATATATGGGAACTAAGTATTTCTAAAGAGTAAATGTTTTCACATTTAAACAACAGAGGAAACACTAATTTTCAAGAGAGCCTTTGAGCTAGTTTTTGAGTAATTATCTCAAACCATAGAAAGAGATTTTGTTTTTATACGTATGAACTGAGTATTTTGGGAGTAGTATTGAGCACCGATGTGGGGATGAGTTCATAACAACTCAATGTCTCCATAAACCATGTAGCCAACGTGGGTAGAAAAGGTCATACTTTTTAGATGATTCCTTAGTGCGTTTTAGCATAGACTGGTGGATCCACTTGGTTGAGGCGTTCTATATCCCGATAAGTTATAGGACAGTTCTGGCAGCGTGGGTGAGAAGTTGTATCATCACATAGATTATAGTGATGGTTATCGGTTAGAGAAACTCCCACGGAATTATATTACTTTACTATATGATTAAATTTGAGTTGATATTTATTGTTTAAAAGCTTTATATAAACTGCATCTTTACTGTTGTTTATTTCTGCATTGAGTTGAGTAAAGCTGAGGTCGTGTTTAGTTTTCCCCTCGTATGCTCGTACATTCAATGTACTGATGCCATTTTACCTGCATCATTTTATGATGCAGATATAGGTAAATAGGTTTAGCATCCAGCGCCTCGTTGATCCAGTTTAGCACTCAGAGTCAGTTGGTAAGCCTCTTTGCTTTTCGGAGGATTCCTATTTACATTGTTTTAGTACTTTTAGTTGTTAGGATGATCGGGGGTCTTGTACCGACATCCCTCATAGTTTAGCGGCTTCATAGACAGCTAGTTAGTTCATTTGTCTTTACATTTTCATTCTGTTATGTTGAGACTTGAGTTTGCCTTATTGGCCAGTTGAATGTTTCCTTACAACATTCTAGTTTATTACCTAGATTTATCTTTGTTGAGCAAAATGTTTCGCTAAGAGTTAAGCCAGGTCAAGGGTTCGCTTGGGGCCAATAATGGTTCTCAACTTCCAGTCTCGCCCAGGGTGTAGGCTCGGGGAGTGACAAACATGGTATGAGAGCACAAAGTTCAAGAGTTTTAGGGAGTCTATGAAGTCGTGTCTATAGAGTCCTAGTTATCGGTGTGAAGCGCGCCACATCTATAATTAGGAGGCTGCAATATTTAGGAACTATCTCACTTTTTTCATATTTATTTCGTGCAATAGAGTTTATCTTTATAAAGGTTTCTTTCTAACTCGTGCTTACACGTGTCTTTCAGATCATGCCTCAACGAAGAGTTGTCCGAGGTCGTCCTACTAGGAGGTACATTAAGGAGCAAGGGGTACCTAATGCACCAGAAGTGCAACCCCAAGGAGAGGTCACTAATGTTGAATTTCGGGAAGCTATCCGAATGCTAAGTCAGGCGGTGACCATTCAGTTGGGCAACAGATAGGGACTCGACAGGAAGTGGCTGATACTTTAAGGATTCATGAGTTTTTAAGGATGAATCCTCCAAGCTACACTGGTTCAAGTGTTATTGAGGATCCGGAGAACTTTGTAGAGGAACTGTAGAAAATGTTTGAGGTTTTGCACGTTGCCGATGCTGAGCGAGTGAAACTAGCTGCCTATCAGCTGAAGAGTGTTGCTAGGACTTGGTTTGACTAGTGGAAAAAGGGTAGGGCTGAGGATGCACCGATTTTGAGCTGGGTTGTATTCTAGGGTGCTTTCTTGGGGCGTTTCTTTCCCCGTGAACTAAGAGAAGCCAAGGTATGAGAATTATTTACCCTTAACCAGGAACCTATGAGTGTTCATGAGTACAGTTTGAAGTTCACCCAACTTTCCCGATATGCACCGGATATGGTTGCTGATATGAGGAGCAGGATGAGTCTGTTTGTTGCTGGGTTATCTCGTCTATCAAGTACGAAGGGCAAGACAACTATGCTAATAGGGGACATAGACATAGCAAGACTTATGGTTTAAGTGCAGCAGGTTGAGGAAGAGAAGCTGAGGAATAGAGAAGAATTCAGAAACAAGAAAGCTAAAACAGGGAATGAGTTTGGGGAACAAAGGAGTAATGTGAACCGGTATTCCTTTCGACATAAGCAAAAGGGACCTGATCCATCATCTTCTAGTTCACCTACACGAAGGAACAAATGTGAGTATAATAGTTAGAATTCGTAGAATTTTAGAGCTAGACCTGCTCAATCTCAGGGTAGTGTGGCACAAGGAGGTAATTGGGCTCCTACATGTGCTAAGTGTGGTAGGAACCACCCAGGTGCTTGTCGTGATTGCTCTACTGGATGTTTCAAGTGTGGTCAAGAGGGCCACTTTATGAAAGAGTGTCCTAAGAACAGGTAGGGCAATGGAAATGGGGGCAATAGAGCACAATCTTCTTTAGTTGCTCCACTAGATAGGGCTGCACCTAGATGAGATACTTCAGGGACTAGCGAATGAGCAAACCGCCTATATGCTATCTCTAGTCGCCAAGAGCAAGAGAATTCTCCAGATGTTGTCACTAGTATGATCAAAGTCTTTACTTTTGATGTTTATGCTTTGCTAGATCCAGGAGCGAGTTTATCTTTTGTGACTCCTTATGTTGCGATTAATTTTGATGCTCTTCCTGAGAAACTTTGTAATCCTTTTAGTGTTTCTACGCCTATTGGGGAGTCCATTCTAACTGAGAGAGTCTATCGTGATTGTACCGTTTTCGTCAATCACAAGAGAATCATGGCTAATTTAGTGGAGTTATACATGGTAGATTTTGATGTCATTCTATGTATGGACTGACTTCATGCCTGTTATGCCTCCATTGATTATAGAACTCGAGTTGTTAAGTTCCAGTTTCCTAATGAACCAGTATTTGAGTTGAGGAGTAGTTCAGTAGTGCCTAAGGGTCGTTTCATTTCGTACCTTAAAGCGAGAAAGTTAGTTTCCAGGGGTTGTGTCTATCACTTAGTCTGAGTTAATGACTCTAGTGTTGAGACACCTCTTATTGAGTCAGTTCCTGTTGTGAGTGAGTTTCCTGAGGTCTTTCCTGATGATCTACCCAGAGTCCCTCATGAGACAGAAATAGACTTCGATATAGATGTCCTTCCCGATGCTCGTCCTATATCTATTCCACCATATAGAATGGATCCAACATAGTTGAAAGAGCTAAAAGAACAATTGAAAGATCTTCTTGAGAAAGGTTTTATTCAACCAAGTGTCTCACCTTAGGGCGCTCCGACCTTATTTGTGAGGAAGAAGGACGGTTTCCTTAGAATGTGTATAAATTATCATCAGTTGAACAAGGTTACTATAAAGAATAAGTATCCTCTTCCAAAAATTGATGACCTATTCGATCAGATTCATGGTGCCACTTGTTTTTCTAAGATAGATCTCAGATCTGGCTACCATTAGTTAAGAGTAAGGGAATGTGCTATTCCAAAGACATCTTTCAGGACCCGTTATGGTGAATATGAGTTTCTGGTGTCGTTCGGTTTAACTAATGCGCCTGCAGTGTTCATGGACATTATTAATAGAGTATTCAAGCCTTATTTATATATGTTTGTTATCATATTCATTGATGACATACAAATATATTCGAGGAATGAGGAAGGTCATGCTAGTCATCTCTGAGTAGTTCTCTAAACTCTCAGAGATATGGAGTTATATGCTAAGTTTTCTAAGTGTGGGTTTTGGCTTGAGTCAGTGGCATTCTTAGGCCACATTATTTTCGGTGGTGGGATTAGAGTTGATACTCAGAAAATATAGGCAGTGCATAATTGGCCCAGACCCATATCTCCAACTGATATTAGGAGTTTCTAGGGATTGGCAGGATATTATAGAAGGTTCGTAAATGGGTTCTCATCCATTTCGTCCCCTTTGACCAAGTTGACTCAGAAAACAATTAAGTTTCAATGGTCTGAAGCTTGTGAGAAAAGCTTTCAGGAATTGAAAATTAGGTTGACTATTGCCCAGTATTGACCTTACCAGAGGATATGCAAGGCTTTGTTGTATATTGAGATGCATCCAGAGTTGGTTTGGGTTGTGTGTTAATGCAGAATGGTAAAGTTATAGCTTATGCCTCCAGACAACTGAAAGTTCATGAGTAGAATTACCCAATCCATGATCTAGAGTTGCCTGCTGTAGTATTTGCTTTGAAAATATGGCGTCAATATCTTTATGGTGTTCATGTGGATATGTTCACCAATCACAAGAGTCTTCAGTATGTGTTTACTCAGAAAGAGATCAATCTCAGACATAGGAGGTTGTTAGAGTTATTTAAGGATTATGACACGAGTATTCTATACCATCCAGGTAAGGCTAATGTTGTTGTTGATGCCTTGAGTAGGTTGTCTATGGGTAGTACCGCCTATGTTAAGGAAGACAAAAAAGAGTTAGCGAAAGATGTGCACAAACTTACACGATTAGGCCACAGAAGGAGGAGTAGTGGTGATAAATGGGGCTGAATTATCATTAGTGTCAGAGGTGAAAGAAAAGCAAGACCAAGATCCTATTTTACTTGAATTGAAGACAAATGTTCATAAGCAAAAATTAATGGCTTTTGAAGAAGGGGAGATAATGTATTGAGATATCAAGGTAGGTTGTGAGTACCAAGGGTGGATGAACTCCAAGAGAGGATCATGGAAGAAGCTCATAGCTCAAGATATTCCATTCATCCAGATTCCATAAAGATGTATCGTGACTTGAGGAAAGTATATTGGTGGAATAGTATGAATAAAGGTATTGTTGAGTTCGTTGCTAAGTGACCGAATTGTCAACAAGTTAAAGTAGAGCATCAAAGGCCCGGTGGTATGGCTCAGAATATAGAACTTTCGGAATGGAAGTGGGAGATAATCAATATGGATTTCATTACTGGGTTGCCACAATCTCGCAGGCAACATGATTCTATTTGGGTAATTGTTGATAAAATGACAAAATCAGCACACTTTTGCCGGTAAAGACTACCCATTCAACAAAGGACTATGCTAAGTTATACATTCAAGAGGTAGTAAGACTTCATGGGGTCCCTGTTTCGATTATATCAGATAGAGGTGCACATTTTACTGCATATTTTTGGAAATATTTTCAGAAAGGCTTGGGTTCAAAGGTGAACTTAAGTACTGCTTTCCATCCTCAGACAAATGGTCAAGCAGAGTGCACTATTCAAACTTTGGAAGATACGTTGAGAGCCTGTGTGATTGATTTCAAAGGTAATTGGGATGATCACCTACTTCTCATCGAGTTCGCTTACAACAATAGTTACCACTCCAGCATCCAGATGGCTCCTTATAAAGCCCTTTATGGGAGGCGATGCAGATCTCCTATTAGATGGTTTGAAGTTGGTGAAGCTGGGTTGATAGGACCAAACTTAGTTCATTAAACTATGGAGAGAGTTAAGATTATCCAAGAAAGGTTGAAAACAACGCAGAGTCGTCAGAAATCCTACACTAATGTTAGGAGAAGGGTCTTAGAGTTTAAAGTAGATAATTGGGTATACTTGAAAGTTTCACCCATGAAGGGTGTAATGAGATTTGGTAAGAAGGGAAAGCTTAGTCCCCAATATATTCGTCGTTACAGAATATCCAAAAGGATTGGTAATGTAGCTTATGAGTTGGAGCTACCACAAGAGATATCAATGGTACATATGGTAATTTATATTTCCATGTTGAAGAAGTGCATGGGTGATCCGTCATTGATCATACCAATTGAAGATATTGGTATCAAGGATATCTTAACTTATGAGGAGATTCCTATTCAGATTCTAGACCGCCAAGTTCGCAAATTGAGAACCAAGGAAGTAGCATCAGTCAAGCTTCTTTGGAGAAATCAGTTTGTTGAGGAAGCTACTTGGGAAGCTGAGGAGGAAATAAAGAAGAGATATCCATATCGCTTTGAGCCCAAAGAAATTCCAGATCAAGGTACTAATTCTCTTTTCGGTACTTTTTAATTGATATACTGAATGTGTTAGATTTGCTTGTTGGGTGTTTGAAATGAATGTTAAATGTTACACCTTAGCCTGCTAAGAGTAATCTCATTCGAGGACGAATGTTCTCAAGGGGGAGATATTGTAACACCTCTCTATTTGAAAAAACAAAAAGAACTAGAATTAGAAAGAAATCGTTTTTGGAAATAATTAAATTGGAAAGTTTGACAAAGTTAAGCTAAATATAAGTTTTGGATCAACTTCAAATGACCATAACTTCTAGATCAGGATGAGTTAGGTGGACTACAAGATATGTAGGAAAGATCTTTGAATTATCTTTCCAACGCCGCTGAGTTTGCTCAATTTGGAGTTCGTATGAGGGAGGTATGCCCATTCGAAGTCTGGATGTCTAGATAAGGAAAGTCGAAACTGGATTTTAGAGGGGTATTTTGGTCTTTTCATTTCCCAATTAATTAAATCCATTTTTAGTAAATTATTTGGGGTCTAAACTGAGTTAGGAGGAGAAAAGAGGAGAAAAGTCAAGGCGCTCTTGGAGATTACTTGCGGAATCGAAGTCGTTTCGCCAAGGGTTGATCCCTAAAGAGATATGTGAGACTTTCATAGCGTTGGGTTCGTTCACCCACGTGCCAATCATGTTTAGTTCAGCGAAATTTGTTCTAGAAAGTTGAAAGTTGATGTTTTTGAATTGTGTTCTTGAATATTGGCTTCCGTTCTTGAGTTAAGTTGGAATTGTTGAGTTCTTGAGGAAATTGTGTCGATTTTACAGTCATTATGGATAGATTCCTGTGTACATATACTGGATATCTGAATCTAAAGAGAATTTGAGAAAAAGAATTGAATTTAGGCATATTGGGGTTAGAAAACGAAGAAGGAAAAGTCAGGCGAATCTGGGTACCAGGTCCTCGTCGCGAACCTGTTCCTCAGGATAGGAAATTTTCTCTCTGCGTCACGGAGCTGTCACAGACCCTTCTGTCTTAAAATTTATTTCACGACCAAATATTTAAATGCATCTCCGCATCGCGGACTTGCCTCAAGACAGTGATTTCTTGATCGTTTCTTATGTTTAACTATCTAAAAACACTCCTACACATCATGAGATCTTTCCTATCATAAATCATAGTCCTTGAATCCATAAATTCAAATTCAAGGAAAGTTAAGAGCCAAGTCTAGAGAGTTTTTAGAGTCCCTTTAAAAAGTCTTTTGCAAATGCTTTAAACTTGTTTTAAGACTTGAGTTTTGAGTTAAGTAAGAGTAACGAATGAAGTTCATTTCTTCAAAAACAATATATGGGAACTAAGTATTTCCAAAGAGTAAATATTTTCACATTGAGGAAACACCGATTTCCAAGAGAGTCTTTGAGCTAGTTTTTGAGTAGTTATCTCAAACCACAAAAAGAGTTTTTATTTTTAAACATATGAGTTGAGTATTTTGGGAGTAGTATTGACCACCGATGTGGGGACGAGTTCATAACAACTCAATGTATCCATAAATCATGTAGCCAACGCGGGTAGAAAGGGTCATACTTTTTAGATGATTTCTTAGTACTTTTTAGCATAGACTAGTGGATCCACTTAGCTGAGGCGTTCTATATCCCGACAAGTTATAAGACAGTTCTGGTAGCGTGGGCTAGACGATGTATCATCACATAGCTCATAGTGATGGTTGTCGGTTAGAGAAACTCTCAAAGAATTATATTACTTTACTATATGATTAAATTTGAGTTGTTATTTACTACTTAAAAGCTTTATATAAACTGGATCCTTACTGTTGTTTATTTCTGCATTGAGTTGAGTATTCATGAGTTGAGTAAAGCTGAGGTAAGTGTTTCTTTCACTATTCATTTTGAGCTTATGTCGTGTTTAGTTTTCCCCTCGGATGCTCGTACATTCAAAGTATGATTCCATTTGGCCTGCATCGTTTTATGATGCCGATACAGGTAACCAAAATCAGCATCTAGTGCCTCGTTGATTCAGGTGGTGAACCTCCTTGCTTTCCGGAGGATTTCTATTTACTTTGTTTTAGTACTTTCAGTTGTTAAGATGATCGGGGGTCTTGTCCCGACACCCCTTATAGTTTAGAGGCTTCATAGACATCTAGTTAGTTCATTTGTCTTTACATTTTCATTCTATTATGTTGAGACTTGAGTTTGCCTTATTGGCCAGTTGAATGTTTCCTTACAATATTCTAGTGTATTACATGGATTTATTGAGTAAAGTTTTCCGCTAAGAGTTAAGCTAGGCCAAGGGTTCGCTTGGGGCCAACAATGGTTCTTGAGTGCCAGTCCCGCCCAGGGTGTAGGCTCAGGGCGTGACATTCGGCCTACCTCTACCCCTCCGTGAAGCCCCAACAACTAGCCTCTCCCACCTCTTCTCTGGGGCGTCAACGCACCTCCTCAACACATGTCCAAGTCATCTCAGTCTCATTTCCCTCATCTTGTCTGCCACTACCACCTTCTCCCAGGTAACCTCATTCCTAATCTTATTGCTTCTCGTATGCTTACACATCCATCTCAATATATGCATTTCCGCAACATGCTTCTTTTGAATATGTGAGTGTTTGACTGGTCATCACTCCACCCCATATAACAAGTACAGACTAACCATCACTGTGTAGAACTTACCCTCAAGGCTCTGTGGTACCTTTTTATCACACAAAACTCCAGAGACAATCTTTCATTTCATCCATGCCACCTCATGCAATGTGACATCATCGTTAATATTTGTCAAAGGGCTATGTGGCATAATTATCCCCTCTTTTTAAAAAAAAATCATAATATACATGTTAATTAGTTTAGAGTCTTATCGTTTACGTCTTAAAATATGATTGAAAAATAAGTAATTACTCCCTCCGTCCCATTTTATGTGAGGTAGTTTGACTCGACACGAAATTTAAGAAAGAAATGAAGACTTTTAAAACTTGTGGTTCAAAATAAATGATAGAAATTTATGTGGCTGTAAATCATTTCATTAATGGTAAAATAGACATTTTATAGTTAAATCGTTACTTAATATAGAATTGTGACATTCTTTTTTGAACTGATCAAAGAGGAAAGTAAGTCACATAAATTGGGATAGAGGAAATAATATTGATGACAAAATAATTTTCTTTTATATAGGTTAAAAATGATAAGTAATAAACATATTTTTTAAAAATAATGCAAGTATATTTTACTTGAAAATTATTTGTAATAAGAAATTAGGAAGAACCACTTTGAAGACCTGGGTTAAGATATACTTATCTTCATCTTCTTGTTTTATCTTTTATTACAAATTTAGTCAATTTAAAATTATCATTAGATTTGTAAATCTAGAATTGCAACACGAATCTAACAAAATCCAAATAAATATAAAAAAAATTTGTTTGGAGTCTGACATTTTATCTAAAATTTCCCCCGAAATATATGAAGCTTCGCTTAAATGTGTAAAATTGATTCTATTTTACTCTTCAGCTTTAAGTTTCGAATCTAGTCCTCCTCAAATTGATATAAAAAGCTTTCAAACTTTGGATTTAGTTTCATCCAATAATTTTGAGAGAAGTATTGAAATCACCCCTGAACTTGACATAAATTATTAGATTCGTCTTTGAATTATTGACAGTCTTGAAAACACCATCTACTTGATTAACTAAACTTAAATACATCCTCGATGTGCCACATGACATAGTAAGTGGTCTCAAACTCTTGTAGAAGCATGAAACTCTTAATAAAAATTTGAGAGAAGTGTTGTAAACTCCTTAAACTTGGTGAGAATTCAGGGGTGTAAGTTACTTATGTTGTAAGATCGGGGGTGTATTTAAATTCAATTAGTCAAGTAAAAGAGTATTTTTACAATTGTCAATAGTTCAAGGATGAAACTAATAATTCGCACTGAATTTATGAGTGTTTTCAATACTTCTCTCAATAATCTTCAAGAAGTCTAATAACACACTTAATTAAAATTGACTTTTATTTAAAATGTAAGATCAACTCCTTCAAACTTCTAAATGCAATAGTGTAATGATTCAATTGATCATTTTTGGAAAGTTTCATGAATTTATCATTTTAAAACACCGATGTTGATTGACGTGTTTCATCTTTGTTTGTCAATCATCAAAACTGCATAAATTCCAACATTTTTATCAGACAGACTACAGAAAGAAGACAAGTGGAAATCAATCATAGAATTCGTTTGAGCTGACATTCCATCCTCTCACAGTCAAATGTTCCGCAACTTGTGAACATCCTCCTAAGTGAATCAACTTTGTTTATCTAAGAAAATACTCTTTATGTTCATTTGTTTTGAGTTGGATGAAAGGAGGATAGTTGTAATCCCAAATAAATTGGTTTACATTTAATTAAGATTTACTCTTACGGGACTACAAAACACAAATGTCCTTATATATTATACAATTACTAAGTTTTACAAAACCCAATATTTATCCCAAAAATGTTAATTTATTTTTTTAAAAAAACCTTAAAATAAATTTCATGATAATCGTACAAAGCCTAAAATTATTGTGTT
>NC_064282.1:84428053-84436872 GCF_019186545.1 Solanum stenotomum | reverse complement strand
AACAAAACAAAAGAAAAAAGAAGAAGAAAAAGTCAAGGTTGTTATACATGAATGGATATAACATGTTCAATAAAAATATTTTTGTATTTTAATTTTGTGTGTGGTTTGTATATCTTAACTTCCTCAACTATTTTTGCATTACCTCAAATTTACAACAATATGTTAGCCTATAGATATAGAAATGTTAACATTATGTTTGTAAACCCAAATAGGTATTACCTAAAACTCTTAACATAAATTGTTAAATATTTCTAATCTAAGTAGGTATTACCGAAAATCTTTAACACAGGGTGACATCGAGCTATTTAAGGAACATAACAATTGGTAATTGCTTCACACTATCTTTTGCTCCTTTATTCATGAATTCATGTATATAAAATGTAATTTTCTGTTAGAGGGGTTCGTTGCACCCATGTGGCTCCTCCCCGACATCACTTATCTAGTTAAGCTCAACAATTTGAATATGTTCTTAAAAATGTGACTTTTAGAGGCTTCATTGGTCAATTTGTTAATAAAACAAAATATTATAGAATGAGAACAGTGATATCCTCCATAAATGAAATTCAACTACACTATTTGGTTAAGGCTATGTTTGTGACTATAATAGTGGAGTAATAATTAATAGTAGAAAGGCTTTCCATATTATTTGCCATGACATTTTTACTATTTTTTTTGTTGCTTTAATTGTTATGAATTGTTTTTCTTGAGCCGATGCTTAATGTATTGAGCTGCCGAATCTATTATTAACATAATCATCCCTTTTTTGGCAGGCCAAAATGGCATCTCATCAATTTATGTGTTTCCTAGTAATGATATCTCTAATGATTATCAATATTAGTGCAAACAAGGCATGCCACCCTGATGATCTCAAGGGTCTCAATGACTTCAAAGCTGGCATACATTCTGATACTTCAGGCAGACTAAGCAAATGGATTGGCCAAGATTGTTGCAATTGGCCAGGCATTTCTTGTAACTCTACAACTAACAGAGTTGTAAAAATCTATCTACCTGGTCATTATGTATCTGGTGATGATGAATCTCCAAACTTCGTGTCAAGTACAATGAGTGGTTCAATCTCTCCTTCAATTTCACTTCTCACTTCACTACAAGTTATTGATCTTAACAAACTAGTCGGACTAACAGGGCAAATTCCCGAGTCCATTGGGGTTCTCAAGAATCTCAAAGAACTCAACTTACAAACCAATCAAATCTCTAGTACAATCCCAGAGTCAGTATTCACATTGACGTCTCTAACAACCTTGAACCTTGAAAACAACCACTTGATAGGGGAAATATCGGAGAATATTGGCAACTTACAAGCACTTCAAAAGCTTTTCTTGTCAAACAATTCGTTCACTGGAAAAATCCCAGTTTCAATATCAAAAATACATTCCATTTCCACTATCCACTTAGAAACAAATCAACTTGTTGGTGAAATACAATTGCCATTGAGTCCTACCCAATGGCCTTTAATTAAAACTTTGGCTCTTGACAACAATAAACTTACTGGAGTTATACCTGATTCAATTGGTTATTTGACAACACTTTCATCACTCTCTATATCAAATAATCAACTCACAGGACCTATTCCTTCTTGTCTGGGAAACATAAAGCAATTGCAAATATTGAAGGTCAATAACAACAACTTCTCTGTTGAGATGTTGCCAACGACGATTTGTGGACTTACTGAGCTAAGTGTTTTGTATGTTGCTCAAAACAAGATTCATGGACCATTACCTGGATGTCTTTCATCATTCAAGTACTTACTAGATGTCGATATACCGTTCAAACGTACAGTCACTCTTCCTATGGGAGTACACAAACAATAAGTAACAGTGACGGAGCCAAAAATTCTGAAGGAAATCCAAAAATGCCTCAATTTGAAATGTTATGTATGTATACAATAACCAAAAAAAAAACTTGTTTTTACTTATTATCTCTATGTTATATGAGACTCCAACTAGCCAGAATCACTGGCTAGTATGAAAAAAATCTAATACATAAAGTACTTTCTTTGTTTTATTTTTGAGTATTCTAATTTTAACTTCAAATTTTGATTAGTATACGTACTCATACGGACATATGGAGCGATAGTACAACATTAATGACATATATAAATCGAAGTATTGTATAAAAAAAGACATTATTAAACATTTTTTTTAATAATAGAGAAGAACATAAATACAATCATTTTCCCTAAGGTTTATTAGGAATGATTAAGGGTGTCAAATGAATCATTTGGATTGAATTTGAACTGACCAAAATGAATTAAATTAATAAACAAATTAATCATTAATCTGCCCAAAGATTACTTCACCTGAATTTGGATTGAAACGAGCTAAACAATGCATTATAGTTCAATCCATCCAAATTTACTATATATTTTTTTCTTTTAATTTATTTAATTACCTAGTCAATTCATTCATTCAAACTTGGCCATATATTAAGTGAATCATATTTTTCAATTATATATGATGCACAAAAAGGAATATATTTGTCAAGGTGGCATGCCAACTCAGCATCCACATAGACAGTACACACTTCCACGTGCCATGCTACCGTTTCCACGTGGCCTAAGAAATTTTGTCATGACTCATTTACTTCAACTTAAAACCTTTATGAGTTCGATAAGATAAGATATTTCAAAATTATATTTGGGATTAAATTTATAAATTTCTTAAATATAAATATAATCAATTCCAGAATAAATTTATACTTCAAATTTGATATTATTTATTTTACCTGAAAAATGGAACAAATTTATCCGCAAATTAAACGACCCCTTATAACTTTCCTTTCAATACCTTTCAAAGGAGGAATTTGCATGTGGCGAAGAGACAATGTTATAAAAGTAAAGCCAACAACAATGATGTCGATAATGATTTTTGGCATAATACATAAACATACTTTGAAATTTGGCTTAACTAACTGATAATTACGCTCTCCAACTGTGAATGTGCACAACTAAACACGTAAACTTGTATAAAGTTGAACAAACAAACTTATACGTCCTATGTGGAATCTTACGTGACAATTCATGTTCTACATGTTTATTTGTTGTAGCTTTTAGTTTTAAGATATTTACTCTTGATTGATCTGATATTGTAAATTCTTTTTATTATATTAACGATGTTTATAACTTAAACTAATATATTGTAAGTGTAAAATACTATTTTATTTTCAAACCATATTATGTCACATCCATAAAGTTAGAAAGAGAGTAAATATATTCTATATCCACCACTAGAATCTATATATATATATATATATATATATAAATAAAGGAGAAACATAGAGAAGGTGATGTGGCACCTCTCTATGTTATATTCTATATCCACCACTAGAATCTATCTATATATATATATAAAGGAGAAACATAGAGAAGGTGATGTGGCACCTCTCTATGTCCTCCATTCCCATTTATATTTTTTTTCTTCTTTTTTTGATTTTTTCCCTTCATTTTCTCAATAAATAATTGTTTATTAATTTAAAAATTCAATCATATTTACTATTCTAATTATGTCTAATAAGTTACAAAAAACCTCCATCTATTTATCTTCTCTACTTAAATAATATGCCTCTTCAACTTCTTTCTAACTATTGTTATGGTTTACCCAATCTATAAATAACAATCATCTTTAGAGATGTTCAATGTCCATTTCCATTTTTTCATTTTTTCTTTTTCTTTCATCTTTCATGTACTTAATAATGTCATGAAATGGTCTTCACTTTGATAAAAATCATATATATATTCTTCAAAAATACATCATAGAGATGTTCACATTAGTTTGGTACAACTTCATCAAAATGAAGAAGGAAACTTAATTATCTTGGAAGATTCATCAAAAGAGATAGTCATATTAGTATAAAAGTTTGAATGGTTTCCAAATATTTTGAAGATTCATTAATGCATTGTTTTGATTTCACTTAATATTATTCTATTCTCTTTTATTTTATTTTGATTAGATATCTACTAACATTTTTATTATGCGAATGAATGAAGATGAAAAGTATCACATTTTTGTTTTTGTGTGTATCTGTTTGTTAATTTCTAAGATTCATCAAAAGAGATGGTCATATTAGTATAAAAGTTTGAATGATTTTCAAATATTTTGAAGATTCATTATAAATATTTTGAAGATTCATTAATGTATTGTTTTGATTTCAATTAATATTATTCTATTATTTTTTATTTTATTTTGATTAGATATCTACTAACATTGTTATTATGCAAATGAATGAAGATGAAAAGTATCACGTTTTTTATTTTTGTATTTGTATTTGTTTTTGTGGGTATATGTTTGTTAATTTCTAATTAATATTCTAATTTTTTTTTCATTGTTGAAAGGTATAATATTACCTATGGTACATTTCTCATAGCTATTAGATATTGTTACCCCTAAAAATATAATATATTGTCTATCATATTAGACATCAATCAAAAAATAAATAAGTAAACCATCTTTTTAGTATTTTTAAAACTTTTAATTAATAAATAAATTATCTAATGAAAAGAATGAAGAAAAAATTCTCAAAGTTATTTTATAGTTATGCTATAATAAATGCTCATTTGTGATTAATATATATTTAACTTATAATTATTTAAAGAACAAATTATCTATCTTATTTTTCAAATTAAAGAAGGAGTTATCTTTTGAATAGTTATTATCATAATATTCTAATTTTTTGTCATTGTTGAAAGGTATAGTATTAACTATGGTACATTTCTCATAGCTATGAGATATTATTTCCCCTAAAAATATATAAGTAAACCATTTTATTAGTATTTTTAAAGCTTTTAATTAATAAATAAATTATTGAATGAAAAGAATGAAAAACAAATTCTCATTTATTTGTACGGATACAATAAAAAATTATTTTTTATATTTATGCTATAATAAAAATGCATTTGTGATTAATATATATTTAACTTATAATTATTTAAAGAAAAAAATTATATATCTTATTTTTCACATTAAAGAAGGAGTTATCTTTTGAATAGTTATTATCATATATTAACTTTTTAGTGATGACTATAGCGATAATCAAATTAATGTTATAAAACTCTTCCACTCCTTTATATGTGTGTATTGTTTGTCAATTTCTAATTAATATTCTATTTTTTTGTCATTATTGAAAGGTATAATATTACCTATGGTACATTTCTTCTAACAATTTGATAGTATTGCCCCTATAAGTATATGATATCGTCTATCATATTAGAAACATAAATAAATAAATGTAACGACCTGATTCCGTCATTATGGAAAAGCCAATGGGAAAATAATTGGGGCTAGAAAACTTTTTGGTAGTAACTTGGGACTTCCTTGCCTAGTCCAGATTTGGACAAAATCGGAGTCAGGTGAGTCTAAGGAAATCTGGTAATGATTGGGTGATTTAATAAGGAATTCGATTACATGAGTAGATAGCTAAAACGTTAAGGAACCCGTACGACTTTACGAAATTGAATTCAGGTGAATAAAACTCCCGAAATTGAACTTAGCATGGAGGGTATTTTCTGGGTGTCGTTGGTTAAAGGTGTGTTGTGAAATGGGGGTTTTGGAATTATTAAAATAGCTCACTGGTTCCGTGCAAGCTGATCGGGTGGGAATTCTGCCGCTAGGGCGGGGCCGCTGTGGTGGGACAAATTTGACTTAAGTAAGAAATAAAACCCCAAAAATGTTTTATTTTGCACTTTTCAACTTTGAGAGCTAGGAGACGACCCCAGGAGAGTTCTTGAACGTTTTCCACCATTCTTGAGGCTAAAGGTAAGGATTTTACTTCCCAAATCAATGTTTCAATCTGTAGAATGTAAATTCATGAGTAGTTATCGATGGGGGAGGGTTTTGATCTGAAATTTATGGTGGAAAAAACCCTAATTTAGGTATGGGGATCAAGGGTTTGGTCTAGGGTTATTGGGTTTGTTATAATTCGGATAATTAGACCTTGGATTGTTGATCCTTGCGTATAAATTATTGTTTGTAGACCTAGAACAAATGGAAAGAATCCGGAAAGGGAAGACTCAAGTGCCTTAGGGGATTCAAGCTTGGATTCGATGTAGGTGATGGTTGTGATTTCATGTTGGTATGATATATGTTTGTAATTACTTCATTGTAATGCATGTATGTATGTGAATGAAGCCTATTGATCACACCTAATCTAATTGAGTATGAATGAATGATTGTATGCCATAAATCAACACTTGATTGTATGATTCTGAGAATGTACATTGTGATTATGATTGTGGCTTTTTGAATGGATTGGTTGCTACGTTCTGGTATAAACATGGATTGGTTGCTACGTTCTGGCATAAACATGGATTGGTTGCCACGTTCTGGAATAAACATGGGATCGGCTGCCACGTTCCGGCACACTAACTTGGATCGGGTACCACGAATCGATATGCTAACAGTTTGGGTTTGGGTTCCATGAGAGGACCACTGAATTGGGTTCCCTGAGAGGACCATTGAATTGTGATATGTATATACTTGTGATGATTACGTTCATGTCTAATGATGATTGATATTAGAAGACTGTATGTTGCTCTAAAAGGATAATTGTATCTCTTGAGACTCTTGAAATTGTGCGTGATTTGTAAGTGATGACTAATATTGTATATACATGTTTTACTTTGTTGTGACTGCTTATGTATATTTCACCTTTGGGATAGCCGCATAATCCTACCAGTACACTGTGGTTGTGTACTGATACTGATACTGCATTTGATCTTTCTTTGTTGAGTACATGCATCTTCAGGTGGCTATTGATAGACCTTAACTAGGTGACTATTGAGCGTGACCGAATTCAAGGGTAAGCCAGTTCTTTTAGGCTGCCATAGATCTTTCTTGTTTAAGTCCACTCTTTTCGGACTCAAAATTTTTGTTTAAGGTGTTTGTTTAGTTTCGGGATTGTACCCCTTGTTCTTAGACTTGTCGTTAGTAGAGTTTTGGTACAATGACTTTCAGGTTCTAGGGGTTGAATTTCCGCATTAGTTTGGTTAGTTATTTGTTTAAACCTTTGGAGTTTATGAGGACTCCATTTTTAGTCATTTAAACCTATTTTCGTAGCTTTAAATGCCTTAGTTTTCATAAAATTTGTTTGTTTGGGTTGTAGTATTGGTTTTCCCCCGAAGGGTTAGTGTGGGTGCCAATCACGATGGTTTGGGTGGTGACAAAGTTGGTATCAGAGTCGTAGGTTCGTTGATCTCATTGTACCAAAATGAGTCTAGTAGAGTCTTGCGGAACGGTACGATGACATCCGTACTTTTTTCTTCGAGAGACTATATGACTTTAGGAAAAACTCACTTCTTTCTACTCCTCCGTGCTATGACTTGAATCCAATTGGTATCTGGGTGATACGAATTGGTATCTTTCCTCCTTCACTCTATGGTCCGAACTAGAGCAACAAAAGTGGTAACACCATCACTAGAAAGAGAGGATGTGTATAGACTACCGACAGTTGAAAAGGGTCACCATTCGAAACAAGTATCCATTGCCTCGGATAGATGACCTTTTTTTGGACCAATTGCAAGGTGCATCAATTTTCTCTAAAGATTGATTAAGGTCTGGTTACCATTAGTTAAAGATTGAGGCGGTTAAGAATTGGGTTCGACCAAGTTCTATGATTGAAATTAGCAGTTTTGTGGGGCTCACTAGCTACTATTGTCGCTTGCGGTATGAGTTGAGTCCAATTGGTGTCTAGCCTTAGGGGCTGTTTAAGGCATAAATAATCAGTAATGATCGTCTATGAAACGAACTAATTAAAGAATTTGGTTTTGTTTGCATGTTGTAACTGCTTGAGTGTCGTAAGTGAGAAATCTGGACGTGCGTTGCGACCAACTGATAATCGTGTGAGAATCTGGGTATATCCTGGGAATATGTGTGTGGTAGTGTTGAAACGATGAAAAAGGATTCTAAAGTGCGTACTTTGTTGGGTTGACCGGGGGGTAAACAATAATTACCCTAGCTAAAGGGATTTCCTTAAATGCCTACTTAAAGCTGAAAATCGTTGGGAGATTTAGAAAAGAGAAAAACCCCAGAAAAATTTATTGCCTGGGTACTATTTCAATCAGCGCCGCTGGGGCGGGATTTCTTCCGCTAGAGCGGGACAGGGCGAGACAGAATCTCAACCCTGTCTACCCTATTTTTCCTAGTCACAATTTCAGAACTCGAATCGTACCTGAACTAACCCCCTGCGATCTAATTCAGTGTTCAATAATTAAATATAAGTTATAAGGTGTGTTAAAATTGTGAAGAACCTAGGCATATGATGAGGAAATCAGTGAGGCTTTGGAGGCCGGGGAAATGGTAATGCAGGTAGAGGAGTAGTGCATCTAGGCGATGAGGTTGCCCGTCACGATGACAAGGCTCAGTTATATGCTTTTCCAAGCAAAACCGAGTTTGAGGTGTGATGCAGTGGTCATTAGTGCTTCTCTTGTGTGTGCCCAGATAGCTATTGTTTTGTGTGATATGGGTTCTACTTATTCGTACGTGTCAGTTCAATTGCCTTGAGATTTGATGTGGTTTTTGATATACTTGATGCCCTCATCCATGTTTCTACCCTAGTTGAAGAGTCAGCCATAATCACCTTTGTATATCGTGTTTGTCCTGTTGTGTTTATGGATTTTCAGACTTGGGTTGATTTGGTTATGCTGGATATGACTGACTTGATATAATCCTAGGCATGACTTGGTTGTCCCCCTATTACACAGGGCTTAATGGTAATACAAAGTCGGTAACTCTAGAAATCCACGGTAGGGAAAGATTAGAGTGAGAATGGGTGTACAAGCCTAAGCCAGCTAAGATCATATCCTTCATTCG
>NC_064282.1:84409928-84420460 GCF_019186545.1 Solanum stenotomum | reverse complement strand
AAAAAAAAAAAAAAAATTCAATCCTACACAAATTCTAATTCCTTGCAATTAGATATCCATATATTTTCTATCCACAATAAAAATAAATAAATACAAATACATGAAAAGAAAAGGAGAAGAAAAGAAATTACAAGACATTTCAAGATTTGTAAATATTCATCGATTAACTTTACTTTATTATGTTTGAAATAAATTTATGTGATATACATTTTTCAATTAACGAACATATATTAATATAATATAAATAAGTTTAAAATAAATCAAATAATGAGGTAAATAACTTTTATTAATAAGTTAATAATACAATATTTGAAAATTAATTTAAGTCATATATAGTCAGTGAAGCGACCGTGCTAGAATCACAGGACTCGAGGGGTGCCTAATATCTTACCCTTGGTCAACAGAATTCCTTACCCGATCTTTGTTTTCACAGACCGAATAAAATAAAGAGTCAAATTTCCTTTTGATTAGGGATTTAAACAAGGTGACTTAAAACACCAAAACTCAATTTCAAGTGGCGACTCTGAATAATAAAATAATCTCTTTTCAAAATGTCACTTTAATTGGAGAAACTCTTTTTCTTTCAAAACATACATAAATTAATTTTGAAAAGCAAAAAAAGGGGTGTGACAGATGGCGACTCCGCCGGGGAATAACCAGAATTCGAGCTTATAATATTGACTTATATATGACTATTTACTTAATTATTTATGTTTTGGATATTGTATTTGTTGGCTGAATGTGCTAATTGTTTACTTTTTTACTATTTTAATATTATTTGCGTTGCATTATAACTGTCTTCTCTCGCGCACCCCTCTGAGTCTTCTATAATACAATTATGGGAATTGCGACTGCGCACCCCACTTTTGTTAAGATAGCCAGTGGATCTTCGATCCATGGTGAAGGATGTTTAGTCATACATGTTTAGGATAGGGAGCACCCATGCACAAAGCCGGAAAGCGCTGCTACCGGTACGTTGCTACTCCCTAACTCGAGTTGTCCGCTCATTTTACAGCCAGTCTAGATACCTTGCTCCACAAGTTCAACATTAGTAGAACTGAAACCTCCATACCTGATATCCTTACTAGGTTCCGCTTCATCTGCATCATGTGCATTTAACTTAGCAAGACTCGGCATGGGGGTCGGGTCTGTCTAGGAATGTGCCTTTTCTTGAGACCATCATGTATATTCTTGTGCTACTTGTTGCATCATGTGGAAGACTATAACAAATGTTGACCGGCTTTAGATAATTGACTAAAAGAAGAAATGTCTATTTTACCCATTTTTACCAAATGATTCAAGATAAACAAATTGAAAAATATATATATATATATATATATATATATATATATAACCCTCAATTGTATTCTAGCTTTTATCAAAACATCAAGTTTTTACAAAAAAAAATAAAAAAATAAAAAATAAATATATAAATAAAAAAGGTTATAGTAAAAAAAAAATGCAATAAAATAAATTATTATATATATGTATGTCTTTAAATTTGTTTCAAATAGGGCATATCCACCTTCTTTTTATTTCTTTTTCTTTCTGTTCTTCATGATTCACTTGTCAAAATTATCTCTTTATCCGGTCATTTTCTCTGAAAACAACCTAGGCTTCCCTTAAGGAAGGTCAACAAAAGTCGTTTTCGAAAGAATGACCATTTTAGGCATTCTGAGTCATTTTTCATATATATATATATATTTTTTTTTTTAATTTTAACTACTTCAACAAATGATTTCGAATTATCAAAATTTCATAAGTTAAATTTGGTTTTAAATCGCGAGTTTCTTTTCCTAACCAGGTAACCATGAAATCTATGAGATGTGATAAAAGACTAAGGGATGAAGCAGTCGAAATGGTCAATGATCCCCCAAATTTCATGATCACGGATAAAACCCTACCACTACTCATGGCTTGGTGGAACGATATGCATGAGTTTAGGCGAATTGAGATATTCAAACATCTTGGTTTCCTCACAGATATCATGAGATTTAGTCCTGACAGAGATTTGATCGAGGTTTTGATCCCTTTTTGGGATTCTACAAACAATGTGTTTCGCTTTAGTGATTTTGAGTTGACGCCTACATTGGAGGAGTTGGGTGGTTTCACAGGGTTAGGCAAGGATCTCCGAAGCAAAACACTCATAGCCCCAAGAAACGTCAGCGGGAACAAATTTTTAGAACAAATGCACATCATCTATCCTTATAAGGAGTGTTTCGATAATGGGTTGGTTTCCTTGGAATTTCTATACTCAAGATATGGAAAGAAAGAAGGATTTTCAGACTACGGGAAGTAACTTAAAAATGGGCAACACCTCCCTACTTGGGAAAAACATAGACAAGAAGCATTCATGGTGGCCTTTTTGGGAACCATGGTTTTTCCAAGAAAGGATAAAAAAATCAGTATTCGTCTGTCGGGAATAGTCGTTGTTATGATGAAGAAAAAGAAATCCACTATCTTGCCAATGATGTTGGCTGACATTTATCGTGCTTTGACTAAATGTAGAGAAGGGGAAGATTTTTTTGAAGGTTGCAGCATTCTATTGCAAATGTGGTTTTTGGAGCACTTGTATCGCCATCGTTTTGCGACAGATTTCAAATCTGAATGGACGAATTATATTTTGAGCCACCCAGACAGGATGAAGGAATTAATAGATAAATTGCCAAAAGGTGTCAAAGCGTGGAGACATTATCTTCTTAAATTAACTGCATCTGATATTACATGGAACTATCATTGGTTCCCTGCGAGTGAGGTAATTGTTATGTCTTCCTATCGTCCATTCTTTGTTCTGACAGGCCTTCGAGGATTCAAACCATACATACCCCTTCGGGTGCTACGCCAACTAGGACAAAAACAAATCTTACCTAGGGCCGAGGATACACAGAGTTTCGTATGGGAGGTGTCGTCTGAAGATCGAGATCGAGAATCAGAAGCTCAAAAGATTTGGGGTGGTAGTCGAACTTTAAGCTCGAAAGCTATGGTAAACGATCGGGTTGAAGGAGAAGTAGACCCCTCATACCTTCATTGGTTCTTTGATCAAGCCCCCCTCAAAGTAATGCCCGAAGGATCAGCGTGAGAACTCAGAGATCGAGAAGAGGAAATTGAAGTCAGAATCAAGCAAGCTCAGCTCGAGGTGGAAAGAAATTACAGGTCTACTCTGGATATCCTCAGTAATGATCTAAAGAATGCTAGAGAAGAGTTGGCTCAACGTGATGCAATATTCAAAGAAAGAGTTAGGTTGATTCAGAATAGGGCTGAAAAAGAACATCAATCCACCATTCGAACCTTACATGAGGATTTGGGCATTGTCACAGGCGCTATGGAGCAACAAGAGGAGGAGTATAAAAAAGAAAAGACCCTCTTAATGCACACACAGGCTAGACTACAAAATCAGTTAAAAGCTTCGATGGGACGAGAAACAGACATAGCAAAGCGTTTCACATCGTATCAAGCAGAAGTCGCAATCGAGAGAAATCAATGGATGGGGGAGCCTGAAGAACTTCATAATCAAATCGAAGAGCTTCAGGCACATGAAGAGAATTTGACCCACAGGGTTGATACTACTCAAGAATGGTTGCAGAATTGTCACGAGAATATAGAGGAGGCCAAAGGACAAGTGCTTCAGCTGACAGAGAGCTTGATTGTTGTTTATGGTGGTTATCTACATCGGAGTGATGAGAGCCTGGGTCGACATGCGCGTGCACTGGCCCCACATTTGCCAAAAGCTTTGTTCAAGGTTTACTCTAGCCTAGGGGGCAATTGATGATCGAGAAATATTGGAGAAGGATTTTTTTTATTATTATTATTATTTCTTTTATTTTTTGTCGAAGTTTGTTTCAATCTTTAAGTACTTTGATGTTTTGGTTATTTATTTTAAGAACATTTTGATTTGAATGATATTTTCATATAAATAAATGTCGTGTTTTCCTTTTTTAATAATTCTTCTTCACGAACTACGTAATGATCTGATTCATGTTCAACATGATACGTAGGCAACCTTCAACAGGTTCGATCAAAATGCGTTCAAAATATTCAGATGAGTAAAGTATGGGACTAAAAGACATAAGCAAGTCGTCCAAAACCGGGATGAAACATAAAAGTCTTCCAAAACTCATTGTAGAAATAGGAATAATTTAGGTGCATAACATACAACGTGTTATTAATATTGCAAAGTGTTGAATCCTAACACATTTGTTTTTATATATAAGAGAGAAAGAGTTTAAAGGTGGTTGGTTTGTGAAGAAAGCTGGCATCTCATCAATATAACACAAGATCAAAAGGGAAAGCAAAAATGACACGCAAAGACGGAACTGAGTCGGGAAATGACGAAGTCCAAAATCAAATGGTTGCACAAGAGTCAGTATCTGTAGAAGAGGTCAAAATGTTGAGACAACAGATGGCCGAAATGTATGAAGTTTGGATGAATGGGCAGGCTCCCCCATCTTCAATTCGGGAATACCTGAATGTGAATATGTCATTCCCCATTCAAGTCTCAACAAGTGACCCGATTTATCCGCATGGATTTGAACTCTACGTTAACACATCTAATACTGCTGGAACTTCCTCGGTACACCCGTTGAATCCACCTATGATGAACAATCCACTCTTCATGCCAACTGTGCAAACTAATGCAATTCCTCAACCAACACTAGCACAAAAATCTAATGATGATCCTATACCCAAAGATCAATACGGCCAAGGTCAGGCCTCTAAATTGACTTTCAAAATTCCTGACTCTTACCACCACACTCATCAATACAGTTCCCCCGTTGAGGTTGAAAAAAACACTAAGGACGAGGAACATGAAGAAATTGCAAGAAAAATGAGGAGTTTGGAGCAAAACATAAGGAATATGCAAGGGCTGGGAGGACACAAAAGTGTCTCGTTCAAGGACTTATGCATGTTTCCAGATGTTCACTTGCCTATAGGGTTCAAAACTCCAAAGTTTGATATGTATAACGGTCATGGTGACCCAGTGGCTCATTTGAAAAGATTTTGTAATCAGCTAAGGGGAGCCGAAGGAAAAGAAGAACTTCTTATGGCTTACTTTGGAGAAAGTCTAACGGGTGTAGCCTCAAAATGGTTTATCGACCAAGATATTTCTCGATGGCATGTCTGGGATGACATGGCGCAAGATTTTATCCAACAATTCCAATACAATATTGATATCATTCCGGATCGCAATTCCCTAGTTAATATGAAGAAGAAATCGTCTGAAAGCTTTAGGGAATATGCCATAAGATGGAGGGAGCAGGCGGTTAGAGTCAAACCGCCGATGAAAGACTATGAATTGATTGATGTTTTTCTCCAGGCACAAGAACCTGACTACTTTCATTACCTTCTCGCTGCAATGGGGAAGCCTTTCGCCGAAGCAATTAAGATCGGAGAAGTGGTAGAGAACGGCATAAAATCGGGTAAAATTGTAAGCCAGACAGCCATTAGAGCTACCACGCAAGCAATACAAAGCGGGTTAGGTAATTTTGTAAATTGAAAAAAGAAAGAAGAAGGGTCCATGATGACGTCTGGATCGAGAGGTATTCAAATGGGCATGAACCACCCTTATGTTCAAGTCCAACAAGAACAATCTAATTCTCCTCAACACTATTACCCATCCCAATATGCAGTTCTCAACACTCAAGCATATGTCCGACCTCCTCAGCGCCAACAATGGCGGGCACCTGCCTCACAAGGTTCTCGCCCCCAACAACAAAATTTTCAGGCACCCCATAATCCACGTCCCCGGATGGATTATACAAGAGAACAAGGTCGAAAAGAAAACTTTACCCCAATTGGAGAGTCATATACGAGTTTGTTGAGGAAATTAGTACAATTAGGATTTGTTGAACCTGTCAATCCCTATTTTGTCAATCCGAATGCAAGAGGCTTTGATCCAACTGTTATATGTGAGTATCACGCTAACACTCCAGGTCATAGTACAGAGAATTGTTGGACTCTAAAAAGAGTCATTGAGAAGTTGATTGAGGATAAGGTAATTGAGATACGCAATGAGGAGGCGCCAAATGTCACCAATAACCCACTCCCTGCTCACAATAAGGAGCATATTATGGAGATGGTAGACATTTATGAAGATTGTAAGCAAACATGTAAAACAAAAATGGGAAGCAGAGGTTCAGAAGAAGAGTCGAGTATGGTTTTAGAACCCATACAAAAGGCACCGCTAATTGTGAATGGTGCAAGTTCAAAATTTGGAGACTTGAGAAAACTCGTGTTGTAATTCCCTGGAGTTGTAAAAAGAAGAGAAGTATCGTTGAATGGACCAAAATTATACATTCCTGGTAAGCTTCGAGCATTTGGTCAAAATCAAGAAAGTGTGAAAGAGCCAATTGTGAAACAAATTGCAACGCAACTTCCGATGACAAACACCAAGACCGTTCCATGGAACTACAACAAAGTCGTTGTTACCCACAAGGGAAAAGAGATTATTGAAGAAACAAATGAAACAAGAGGATTAACTCGTTCTGGGAGGTGTTATGCTCCAGAAGAATTAAGAAGAGACAAACAAGCCAAAGAAAATCAGTTGTCGGTTAAAAAACTTGTCACTGAGGAGGAGGCTGAAGAGTTTTTGAAAAAGATGAAAGCTCAAGATTATTCTGTTATTGATCAGTTAAGGAAAACACCCGCTCAGATATCCTTGTTATCATTACTCATACATTCTAAAGAGCATCGTGAAGTTTTGACCAGAATCTTGAATGAGGCACATATCTCAGAAAGTATCACGGTGGGTCACTTGGAAAAGATGGCCAACCGAATATTTGAGGTAAATAGAATCACTTTCACTGATGATGAATTGCCTTTGGAAGGATCTGGGCATAATAAGGCGCTACATTTAACCGTGAAATGTGAAGAACACTATGTGAAGAGGGTCATGGTTGATGGAGGATCGGGTGTAGACATATGCCCTCTTTCTACTCTACAAAGGTTGAAAATAAACACGGATAGGATTCGTACTAACAATGTCTGTGTGCGTGCATTTGATGGCGTAAAACGGGACACTCTTGGTGAAATATACTTAACTGTTACAATTGGACCAATGGAGTTCGGAATCACTTTCCAAGTAATAGACATGGACACTTCTTACAATCTACTTTTGGGTAGGCCATGGATCCACCTGGCTAGAGCTGTTCCGTCTACTTTGCACCAAGTGGTCAAGTTTGAGCATGATAAACTGGAAATCATTGTCCATGGTGAAGATGATCTCCCAATCACCCGAGATCCTTCAATACCATGCATTGAGGCCAAAAGTGGTTGTGAATCCCTCAACTATCAGGCTTTTGAGATTATAACAGTCAATCAGTTTTCGGAGGGAAAGCCTATACCACAACCTCATCTATCATCTGCTTCAGTCATGGTGGTGTCCCAGATGGTACAAAACGGCTATGAACCTGGAAAGGGACTAGGGTTGTATTTGCAAGGAATTGTAGATCCCATCAATCCGATGGGTAATCAAGAGACATTCGGTTTGGGTTTCAATCCAACTAGATTTGATAGAAAATGGGCAAAAGATCGTAAAAGAAATGTTTGGAATTTGTTGAAGCCAATCCCTCATATTGCTCAATCTTTCGTTAAATCTCGAGGTGAACCGAGTCCAGACTTCTCTATCTAGAATGATGTGGATGAAATATGTCAAGGTATCAAGGAAATGTTTTATGACTTAAACATGACTCAGATGGGTGAAGGCAATAGTCACATGGATGTGCAATTCATCGGCCCGAATGTCTAGCTCAACAACTGGGAAGCCACTCCTCTCCCTACAAGGAGGGAGTCTTGGTAGTTTATTTTGCTGCTTTTAATTTCTTTATTTGAATTATTCTCAGGGTTGTAATTCAAACCTACTAGTTGTCTCACTTTGGTGTTAACCCTTCTATCATTTCTCATTTAACGCAATGAAGTTCTAGTTTCCCAATCATATTCAATCATCTTCTCCGTTCTTACTCTTTCTAATATATGTCCTCTTATTTTTCATTTCAGTTACGTTAATGTCGACTTTAATAATATGACATGCATGTGGAGTTTACAGTTAGATCCTAAAAAGTTGTCTGATCTCGAAACAATGAATCCAAAGTTTGACAAATATGATGAAGATGAAGCTTACGAAGAAATAAAAAAGGGATTGGATCAATTTGAAAATAAGCCTAAACCTAATTTAAGTGAAACTGAGGTGGTTAATTTAGGAACTCCTGAAGAAGTGAGAGAAATAAAGATAAGTATTCATGTTGATCAGAACATTCGAGACGACATAATTCAAGTTTTATTTGAATACAAAGATGTCTTCGCGTGGTCCTACGAGGACATGCCGGGTTTAAGTGCTGATTTAGTAGTTCACAAACTTCCAATACATCTTGATTTTCCACCTGTCCAGCAAAAGCAGAGAAAGTTTAAGACAGACATGAGCGATAAAATTAAAGAGGAAATCATGAAGCAATTGACTGCAAATGTGATCAGAGTTGTCCGATACACTACCTGGTTGGCTAATGTTGTGCCAGTGCCAAAGAAAGATGGAAAGATTAGAGTTTGTGTTGATTATAGAGATTTAAACAAAGCAAGTCCAAAGGACAATTTTCCATTACCCAACATTCACATCCTGATTGATAATTGTGCCAAACACGAGATTCAATCTTTTGTGGACTGTTACGCCAGATATCACCAAATTCTCATGGATGAAGAAGATGCAGAAAAAATTGCTTTCACCACCCCATGGGGTACATATTGTTATAGAGTCATGCCATTCGGTCTGAAGAATGTAGGAGCAACATACATGAGAGCTATGACTACCATATTCCATGACATGATGCATAAAGAAGTTGAGGTATATGTCGATGATGTCACCATTAAATCTAGAACGCAAGCAGACCATGTGCGTGATCTAAGAAAATTCTTCGATAGATTGAGAAAATACAACCTCAAGCTTAATCCAGCTAAATGTACATTTAGAGTGCCATCTGGCAAACTTTTGGGTTTTATAGTTAGTCGAAGAGGCATTGAATTGGACCCCTCTAAGATAAAGTCCATTCGAGAATTGCCACCTCCAAAAACCAAAACTGAAGTCATGAGTTTTCTGGGAAGGTTAAACTATATTAGCAGGTTCATTGCTCAACTCACCGCCACATGTGAGCCGATATTCAAGTTGTTGAAAAAGGACGCTGCTATCAAATGGACAAGTGAGTGTCAGGAGGCTTTTGACAAAATTAAGGAATATTTAGTAAACCCTCCGGTATTGGTCCCATCAGAACCTGGTAGGCTGTTATTCTTATATCTTTCAGTGATGGATAATTCATTTGGTTGCGTTTTAGGACAACATGACATTACGGGAAAAAAGGAACAAGCCATTTATTATTTGAGCAAAAAGTTCACAAGCTATGAGACAAAGTACACTCTGTTAGAAAAGACTTGTTGCGCTTTGACTTGGGTTGCCCAAAAATTGAAACACTATCTTTTGTCCTACACGACCTATCTTATATCTCGAATGGATCCTTTGAAATATATTTTTCAAAAATCCATGCCAACAGGTAGGTTGGCAAAATAGCAGATTTTACTTACGGAATTTGATATTATTTATGTCACTCGCACCGCCATGAAAGCACAAGCGTTGGCCGATCATTTGGCAGAGAATTCGATCGATAACGAATACGAGCCCCTAAGGACATACTCCCTGATGAAGAAATCAACTCTATTGAGGAAGAAATTCCTAATGATGGTCACGTGTGGAAATTATATTTTGATGGGGCTGTCAACAAAAATGGAGTAGGAATGGGGGCAGTTCTTATCTCACCAAACGAATGTCATTATCCTACCACAGCACGACTTCGATTCTTTTCTACCAATAACACGACAGAATACGAAGCTTGTATCATGGGTTTGAATATGGCAATAAATCTGGATGTGCAGGAGTTGGTGGTTTTAGGGGATTCCGATTTGCTCATTCGACAAGCTCGAGGCGAATGGGAGACTCGAGACATTAAACTCATGCCGTACAAACAATGTTTAGAAAACCTCATCAAAAGATTCAAGTCCATTGAATTCAGGTACATTCCCAGGTTTCACAATGAGTTAGCTGATGCTCTGGCCACCCTAGCCTTGATGCTTCCATACCCGGGTAATACCTATATTGACCCGTTGGAAATCCAAGTTAGGGATCAACATGGTTATTGCAATATAATTGAAGTAGAGCCAGACGGTGAGCCCTGGTATCACGACATTAAACGATTTTTAAAAGCTAAAGAATATCCAATACATGCTGATAGAGATAAAAAAAGAACTATCAGGCGACTCGCCAATGGGTTCTTCTTGAGTGGCGATATCTTATATAAAAGGACTCCAGATTTGAATCTATTGCGATGTGTGAATATTCAAGAAGCAGAAACAATTATGAATGAGGTGTATTCAGGGGTTTGTGGCCCTCACATGAATGGTTATGTTCTAGCAAAAAAGATTATCCGGGCAGGGTACTATTGGTTGACCATGGAGCGAGATTGCTTTCGATTTGTACGCAGGTGCCATCAGTGCCAAAT
>NC_064282.1:84406584-84409643 GCF_019186545.1 Solanum stenotomum | reverse complement strand
GAGTGCCATCTGGCAAACTTTTGGGTTTTATAGTTAGTCGAAGAGGCATTGAATTGGACCCCTCTAAGATAAAGTCCATTCGAGAATTGCCACCTCCAAAAACCAAAACTGAAGTCATGAGTTTTCTGGGAAGGTTAAACTATATTAGCAGGTTCATTGCTCAACTCACCGCCACATGTGAGCCGATATTCAAGTTGTTGAAAAAGGACGCTGCTATCAAATGGACAAGTGAGTGTCAGGAGGCTTTTGACAAAATTAAGGAATATTTAGTAAACCCTCCGGTATTGGTCCCATCAGAACCTGGTAGGCTGTTATTCTTATATCTTTCAGTGATGGATAATTCATTTGGTTGCGTTTTAGGACAACATGACATTACGGGAAAAAAGGAACAAGCCATTTATTATTTGAGCAAAAAGTTCACAAGCTATGAGACAAAGTACACTCTGTTAGAAAAGACTTGTTGCGCTTTGACTTGGGTTGCCCAAAAATTGAAACACTATCTTTTGTCCTACACGACATATCTTATATCTCGAATGGATCCTTTGAAATATATTTTTCAAAAATCCATGCCAACAGGTAGGTTGGCAAAATGGCAGATTTTACTTACGGAATTTGATATTATTTATGTCACTCGCACCGCCATGAAAGCACAAGCGTTGGCCGATCATTTGGCAGAGAATCCGATCGATAACGAATACGAGCCCCTAAGGACATACTCCCTGATAAAGAAATCAACTCTATTGAGGAAGAAATTCCTAATGATGGTCACGTGTGGAAATTATATTTTGATGGGGCTGTCAACAAAAATGGAGTAGGAATTGGGGCAGTTCTTATCTCACCAAACGAATGTCATTATCCTGCCACAGCACGACTTTGATTCTTTTCTACCAACAACACGACAGAATACGAAGCTTGCATCATGGGTTTGAATATGGCAATAAATCTGGATGTGCAGGAGTTGGTGGTTTTAGGGGATTCCGATTTGCTCATTCGACAAGCTCGAGGCGAATGGGAGACTCGAGACATTAAACTCATGCCGTACAAACAATGTTTAGAAAACCTCATCAAAAGATTCAAGTCCATTGAATTCAGGTACATTCCCAGGTTTCACAATGAGTTGGCTGATGCTCTGGCCACCCTAGCCTCGATGCTTCCATACCCGGGTAATACCTATATTGACCCGTTGGAAATCCAAGTTAGAGATCAACATGGTTATTGCAATATAATTGAAGTAGAGCCAGACGGTGAGCCCTAGTATCACGACATTAAACGATTTTTAAAAGCTAAAGAATACCCAATACATGCTGATAGAGATAAAAAAAAAGAACTATCAGGCGACTCGCCAATGGGTTCTTCTTGAGTGGCGATATCTTATATAAAAGGACTCCAGATTTGAATCTATTGCGATGTTTGAATATTCAAGAAGCAGAAACAATTATGAATGAGGTGCATTCAGGGGTTTGTGGCCCTCACATTAATGGTTATGTTCTAGCAAAAAAGATTATCCGGGCAGGGTACTATTGGTTGACCATGGAGCGAGATTGCTTTCGATTTGTACGCAGGTGCCATCAGTGCCAAATTCATAGCGACTTGATTCACTCACCCCCTTTAGAGTTACACCATATGTCTGCTTTGTGGCCTTTTGTGGCTTGGGGAATGGACGTTATTGGGCCGATTGAGCCGAAAGCATCTAATGGGCATCGGTTTATTTTAGTTGCCATCGAAAACTTTACTAAATGGGTGGAAGCTGTCACATTCAAATCAGTCACCAAGAAAGCAGTGGTGGACTTTGTTCATTCAAACATCATATGTCGTTTCGACATACCAAAAATCATTATTACAGACAATGCAGTGAATCTCAACATCCACCTGATGAAGGAAGTTTGTGAGCAATTTAAAATTGTTCATCGTCATTCAACCCCTTATCGACCCAAAGCAAATGGGGCTGTTGAAGCGGCAAATAAAAACATCAAGAAGATTCTTAGGAGAATGGTGCAAGGATCTAGGCAGTGGCATGAAAAACTACCATTTTCTCTCTTGGGATACCGCACGACTATTCGTACGTCAGTCGGTGCAACTCCTAACTTATTGGTTTACGGAACTGAGGCTGTCATACCCGCAGAAGTTGAAATCCCTTCTCTTCGAATCATTGTCGAAGAAGAAATTGAGGACACGGAATGGGTTAAATCAAGGTTAGAACAATTAGCACTGATAGACGAAAAACGGTTGACATCAATTTGCTTTGGTCAATTATATCAGCAGAGGATGGCTCGAGCTTATAACAAGAAGGTACGCCCAAGAAATTTTGAAGTAGGTCAACTTGTTGTGAAACGCATCCTTCCCCATCAAGACGAGGCCAAAGGAAAGTTTACCCCAAATTGGCAAGGCCCTTATGTTATTAAACAAGTGCTATCAAAAGGAGCATTGCAACTGGCATATATGGAGGAAAAGGCAATCGACACAATTGTTAACGCAGATTCGATCAAAAGATACTACGTTTAACACTTTTTGTTATGACACTCTCATGATTGACATTCTCAAGATGAGAGGATAAAAATGTATCCTTCTTTATTTCAAACACCACTTGTCTGGTGCAAAAAAAAAGTTTCATTGCACTACGTTCGACCTGATTCCTAAGAGGATACGTAGGCAACCCTTTATTGGGGTTCTGTCTAATCACTAAATAAAACAATAATCATGTTCTTCAATTCTCCAAGGGCTGATACATGACATTGTGACCTACGGTGTGCTACAAATAAATAAAAAATAAAAAAAATGAGAGAGTCTTATGAGTGAAAACCTTCACGGGCACCGTAAGACGATAGTAAGTTGAGAGAAAGAGATAAGAATGTATTATTGGTGGAAAACCATGAAGGGCACCATTGATCAAATGATGACATTCCGTCTTGGCATGAGCACACAATCAAGATAGAAGTCAGGCTATAGACTTAAAGGTACAACATTGTTTCATGAGATTCAGACAACTTAGAAGGATCAAACGTTCAGTCCAAATGCATGTCATGATTCATTAAGGTGGTCACGTACTTTCAGATAAGATT
>NC_064282.1:84404076-84405615 GCF_019186545.1 Solanum stenotomum | reverse complement strand
ACCCCTATTTTATTTTTTATGTCTTCACAGGGTACAATAATCCCTGGTTGCATATAGGGCACAATAACCCCTATTTTTATTTTTCATGTCTTCACAGGACACAATAATCCCTATTTTATTTTTTATGTCTTCACAGGGTACAATAATCCCTGGTTGCATATAGGGCACAATAACCCCTATTTTATTTTTATTTATTTATTTTTTTTCATGTCTTCACAGGGCACCAATAACCCCTGGTTGCATATAGGGCACAATAACCCCTATTTTATTTTTCATATCTTCACAGGACACAATAACCCCTGGTTGCATATAGAGAACAATAACCCATATTTTATTTTATTTTAGACTTCACAGGGCACAATAACCCCTGGTAGCATATAGGGCACAATAGCCCCTATCTTATTTTTCATGTCTTTACAGGGCTCAATAATCCCTGGTTACGTGTATGACACAATAACCCCTATCTTTTTTTTTTATGACTTCACAGGGCATAATAACCTCTGGTTATATTGGGCACAAATCTCCCTTTATTTTATTTTATAAAAGTATATTATTATTATGTCTAGTATAAACTTTTATAGCTTTCATCAATTACTCACAAAATTTTCCTAGTGCATACTGGGGCAAAAAATTTGTTTCGTTTGTTTGTTTTGTTTTATGGCGTGCAAGTTTCTACCTAGTATACCAATTTGAAGTTCAAGAATAAAATTCTCGTTTTGATTAGAGAAACGAAGAATGTCAGATGTCAATGACATTTAGAGTCGCTTTCAACCCATGTAACGGCTCAACATATCATGAATCATCTTCTCAAGAAAACAAGCATTCAAGAATATCATGCGGAAGAGCGTCAACGACTCAAGTCAAATCATAAGTTTCAGATCATAAATTCAAATGTCAAGATGAAAGTTCGGAATCAATGTACCTACCCAAAGAGGGTGAAGCGATAACCGAAGATTCAAAATGAAGACTCGGTACTAGTGGAGTAGATATGATCTTGTATCTTTCCCTTCTCTCCTATTGTATTTTAATGTAACAGCTGGAGCTACGAACCGGAACCTCGACAAAACCTCACTCGACTACCTAAAATTATTCTCCCGTCCCTTCCTATATATGAACTACACCTGATTATTAACTCAAGGTGGATAGTTTGTCCAAAGGTAGGGCGCAGTCAAACCTCTCCTCTTTTACTTATTTTCACATTTTGGGATAAATGTCTCGGTCAAAAAATTAGTCATAGTGTTCACGTCTTTGCATGAAAACTCTTCATGTTTTCAAGCAAAGAGGGGCATACTGTGAACACCTAATTTTTGACCAAAACATAAAAATTTTACACCCAATTTTAATACTTAAATATTATTATTTCAGTAGGGTTACATTTAAAATAAACTAAAAGTTACAACAAATTATAAGCTCACTTTATGTTTAAAGTTTAATAAAGAAAGCTTTTGAATTTAACGTATTTTGTTTTAATCTTTCAAATTTTATCTAGTCTAAAAAATAATAATAGTCGTATATATCATGAAAAAGTAGAAAAAAAAA
>NC_064282.1:84247543-84401407 GCF_019186545.1 Solanum stenotomum | reverse complement strand
TAATGGATTAGGCGATCCTCAGGGCGTTCTTTCTCCGTTCTTTCAGCCACTTTGTTCCTTTTTGCTTGATAACGTCCATGCTTTGTCTCTCGATCCAAATACTTGAAACTTAAGGGTTTACATCAGTTATTGAGACAAAATATGCATTTGAGGACACTAATTCTATTAAAATATAGCCCTAAATGAGTCCAAATTGTGGACTCATGAACACCTCCAACGTAAACTTTTGTTTGTCCTCAAGTTAAACTCAAGTTCAACAGTTCAAGAAGGATGTCTCAAACAGTGCTACATAAGACTCAATCATGAATGTACATAACAAGGCTCAACTTACTCATGTAAGGATCAATTGTATACTCAAAGACTCAAGTTGTGACACACCATTATCAAAGATTTTCAAGCTCACAATACTTGCTTAAAATTCAAGTTCAAGCTCAACTAAGGTACTCAAATGCCCTTACACAAATAATGATTCCATATTCACACACAATGATTTAATCATTTAAAGTTCCGGAATCAAATGCAACACTTACTCTTACAAAAAAGAACACAATGCATGCTTTCACCCATAGGTTTACCCGTATTTTCCAATCGATATTTGCTTCAGCTCACTCAAGATCAAAAAGGTCTTTTTAAGGCTTGTAATGGGGCAATGATATGGTTATTTAGGTTCAGTGACTTTTATCCTGGTGAAATGTGGTGCTTTTAACACTCCCTTTCCTCTTCTTTCATGATTTTCTTTAGTGCTCATAAGTCACCCCATTATTCACTTCCATGGATTGTTCGGAACCCCCTTTCTTTCTCATAACTTTATTTCACAACTTTTTCTTTTTCTCTTTTCTTTTCTTTTCTCTCTCTTATTTTTTTGTATAGAGGGGTTCCATTTTTCTCAACACCATGGATTGAAGGGGACTTTTCTTGCACTTCTTGACTTGCCTTCTCTTTTCACCACACCCCTAACTTAGGCTTTTGGCCTAAGTTGGCTATTCGATCAACCACAATTCAAGAGGATTATAAGTAGCAGATTAAGAAAGGTCATGTTTTCATCAAGTTTCTTCCAAAGACAAGTAAGGCTCAAGGGGTGTTTAACAGAGGTTCACACACTCACAACGTGGGCCACAAAAAAGGTATATGTCAAATTAGCTCACACTTTTCGAAGTTGCCTAAGATCATATCAAGAGATAGCCTTACTTAGTCGATCGGACCAACGGGGGAAATTCTAGGTGTTATCATGCATGGTTCACAGTAAGCTCATCACACAAGGCATTGGCACCAAAGTCAAACAAGACTCCACACTTTCGTTAGTGTGCAACGTTCATCACAAAAGAATCAATTCGATAATTGGCTAGTCACAACGAGATGCAAAAAGTTCACATATTGACTATGTAACTTCACTTGGTCTTATCGTAGTCGCACATTCATGTTCGTTCGATTATGAGCATTATTTGAGTCATCGATATTGATCAAAACCAAGATTCAAATTTGCTAAAGAACAACTACATTCAAGTGAATACAAGAAATGGCAAAACAAATTCGGAAGGGTCAAAAATTATTTTCAATTTAAAATCAAGGAGCCACAAACTCAAACATCCATGAAAAGTAGTATAATCATAATGACCCAATTATCTCAACAAAACACGAACATCAATATTCACACAAAAGGTGGGCCTCACCCCACCACAAATAAAAATCATTTGTCCTCAAATGCAAATAACATTATATCCAGAATTTAAAATAGAGAAAGACAGAGAGAGAGGGAGGTAAAGAGGGGATCCTGTCTATGCAGTCTCTCCATCTGTCTGGGCCTCAGTGCCCGGAGTAGCATTTTGGACTTGGACATCAGTGCCCGGAATCACCTCAGAAGATCCAGCTTCACCAGAAACAACAAAAAGTGTACATACTAGGGAAGCCTGCACAACCACATCTATCATGACTACTTCAGTTTCATTCAGGTCCTCATCTGCAACTCTCTCAGTCTCCTCAAGCATCTCTTCATCAGTCTCTGCCTCTGACTCAGGCTCGACTGTTTGCTCCATTCTATCCTCATGCTTGGCGGTATTTGGAGGCATCTCGGGCACATCTAGAATCTCAACTGTTCCAAAAACCATGGACGTATCGGTGGACTTCATATAGTCCACATCTTTTCTCAACTCAGCAATGTCAGCTTTTAAAGTCGTCACCTCCTCGGTGGCTCCTTGACCACGCTCACACACCGCTATTCTTGCCGCAAGGGTATCAATGTCGGTGCTCAATGGTGTCACAAAAGCAGTCAAAGCAGCCTGAATCATATCAGCAATGGCGGTCTCGAGCCTGACTGCCCGACGATCCGTAGAATAGGCAAGTTGTCCCATTTGAAGTAATGATGTTTGGGTGATCGGAGTCCGGGAGACAGCAGCAACAACAGGTCTAGGAGGCAACACAGTAACAGAATAACTAGGGGAATAAAAAGATACAACACAAGGAGTATCCGAAGGCCCAGGGGTCGGAGTAGTCAAAGATGCCTCTACAGGTGATAAGTTTGTGTCTACAACCGGGGAAGAATCCATCGGGGCAGTCTTCTTCTTCTGTTCAGCTTGGTCTTTTAAATATTCTGCCTCGATCCTCCAGATATCGGTAGAGGATGTGGGACTCACTTCCACATCCTTCTTGGCATCTCTAGGCACCCGAACCCGTCTGCACAACTCGGTGATCAATACCGGGAAGGGAAGAGAGGCTTGGCGCTGCTTGGCAAGCATAAGAATCTCTGAAGTAATGATCATCCCTAGATTAATTCGCTCTTATGTAATGATTACGCCAAGACAAGCTGCCTTAGAGTGGCGAAAAACGAACTCATTCTAGGATGACATTACAGTTTTGATGATAAAGCCAAACCAGTACCTTGCAGCTACATGCAGGTCCCTTTTCATTATCGAAGCCCCTACCTCTAACCACTTTGGAGAGCCATCACATATAACAGGAGCCAACCAGTTTTTATTCCCTCGAACGACTTAGTCTTCATCCTGTACTAGTGAGGGTCGGCAATATTATTGGTGCATTCTAAGACTGCATTTATCGTAGTGCTATCATACGACACTTTTTTACCCCAGACTACCACGTGATTGACTTGTTTGAATTCAGCTGCTTGCTTCTTTCTTTGTGGAATCAGGTTCCATAAGAGGCATAGAACTCCCAGACTCAATTTGGAATGTACGGGCCACGGGGTTGGGTGAAGATTTGGAACTTGTGAGACTTCAAACAATCCATTATTTCTGGGTACCTGTCAATAACCCCATCCATCGACAAACGTTTTTCCTCAAGAATTGTCCTCAATCCCTCAATCTTTAATCTGTTCATTGACTTAGGTGGAAGACCCTGTACTGGGGGTGCCAGCACCATTGCTTGTTATGGGACTGAAGAAGTAGAAGTGGTAGGCTGAGGGCTTATGATCCTGGACAAATCATTCAACTTTTTAGACCTAAGCTCTACCCTTTGCGCTGCTACAAGCTCATCATCATTTGATGCCATAGTTTGAGGTTTTTGGTGCTCACTCTTACTCTCAGAAGTGGTGAGGTAAGTGTCATAAATGGCATTGCTATCGGAGCCTGCCTCTGGTGATGCAAGTGCTTTGCCTTTACTTTTGCGTTTCCCCCACATTGTGCGGAGTTTTGTGGTCTTGCCCTTGGATGAAGCTGCATCCTCATTTAGTGTAATCCCCTTTGCTTTCCCGTGGGGTGGCATGTTTCGCTCTACAACTTTAGGTCTGGCTATGTCTACAAACGTTGGGAAAAAGTTAGTAAATATTCATATCAAAGCACAAAAAAATTAACTGCAGATAGACTCGTCGATCAAGTCGGTGAGTTGCTCAATCTCTCTGGTGAGCTAAGTCGGGTTTGCCTAAAGGGTTGGCTTAAAATTCTTAGCAAGTTGGCAATGGGAGGTCACTTTTGGTGATTTGCCGATAGCTTTCGGCGAGCCAGAGCTAACCCGTCGAAAGTTCCAGTTCAGCAAGGGTTCAGGGGTACAGACAAAGGGCGAAACAAAAGACGATCGGCGAATCGCCGAGTGCTTTTGGCGACATCAAGCTTCTCGCTGAAAGTTACAGTAGCCAACAACACATATAACCTGAAATTAAAGGCGAGATGGGGACATTAGGCGAATCGTCGAGTGGTTCAGCGAACTCGACCTAGCTCACCAAATGGCCCAACGTGCCTATTTTCAACCCAACTTCTCGAATTTGACCCCGCAACCCCTGAAAACAAAATTAGAACATGCACAAGTTAAATTAAGTTAAGACCCATAGCACCTATCCTCCCGAGATACTCAGATTTCTCCCACTTCTGCCAAACTAGACAAAATGCAAGCAGTACCACAAAAAATTTAAATCAGTTCAATGCACAAGCATACGGGATTTGAAATTAAAATAGGCATTTGCACAATTAGATCTTATCAAAGAGGCTCAGCACACGACAATACAATCATATTATTTGCATACGAGAACAAATAAAAATAAGTTCGGGGCTCATAAGACTAACCTTATTTGCCGATTAAAATGATATTTGAAGTGCTAGGTGGTAATGTAATCCAACTCCAATCACAAATCAACGACCAAAATACTTGGAATGTAAAAGTATTGAAAATACTTCCTAGGTGTGAATTTGCGAAGTTTGAAATCGAGGAAAAATGAAGAGTTCGAAACTTTAAAACCTTTGGCTATTAATAGCCATCCAATTAGCGTCCATTCGATGACGTTAGTCGCAACCGTTGATCCACTCGGCGAGGCATCGAGTGGTTAGTTACCTCGTTGAGTTTTACAGGACCTTCAGTCAAAGAGAAGGTCCAAACGGCGGTTTACATCAGGATCGCCGACCTAGTTGGCGATTCACCACTAATTTCCTGTGCTCGCCGATTGTTGCAGACTCTGATGTGAGAGTTTCTTGACTCTAACGGCGGTCTGGATTGGCGTCGCCAACCTCTTCGGCGATTTGCCGACTGGACTTATGATCGCCAACCTGCACTTTTCGATCACTATCCACACTTCAACCTGCAAAATCGAAACACCATTATTTCTAAAACAAAATTAAAGCATGGGTTGCCTCCTAAACAACGCCTTAGTTAACGTCGTGGAACGATGCAAGTCACCACTTAAACCTCATTATTGGGGTTGAACCTAGTGCAACTAGGTGACCCCGATTGTTCATTTAGGTGGGGCTTAGGAAATACATGACCCAAGAGAGTTTCAATTAGCTGGATAGATCTAGAGTGAGAACCGCTCATCTGATTTAGCACTTCTACATTTTCCTTCATCTCCTCTAACATTCTATCATGCTCATTGAGTTTTTGGAGAATGATTAATAGTGTATCATTAATACACCTACTCTCTTTTTTCGTAGACTTTCTCCGCTCTTGAGGGGGTATGTATCTGCCCTCTTTTTCTTTCGGAACTTCTAGTTCCTCGACTTTTTGTGCCAAGGTATCCATCTGTCTCAACAAAATGACCAAGTGTTGGTTCTTCTCAGCCTCCTTGTTGGTGTTGGCCACAAGATCAAGGAGTTTGGTTGCAGTCTCATAAGAGTATCTTCTAAAATCACCAGGGACAAATTGATCGATTAATCCTTTGTTTCTGGAATTAAGGCTCCTATAGAAGCATTCCAGTAGAACTAGACCGGCAATCTCATGAGTTGGGCATTGTATCAATAGTGTTTTAAACCTCAGCCACGACTCATGAAAAAGTTCTCCTTCTAGCTGCTTGAAGGTCAGGATGCTATCCCTGAACCTTATCATTTCTACCGGGTGGTGCTTCATTGGTTCACCATCTCCACCATGTATACTCATTATTCTGTCTCAACACACAAACAAGCAAGACAAAACTAAAAATTAAGTAAATAAACTACGACTAAGCGGCGAATCAGATCCTTCACTCCTTACGAGCTCGATAACTGAAGACCTCGAAGGTACAAAGTGATGTTTGGCATGTTGTTTGCTTGAGACTGAAGTTAAATTGCTTAGATACGTGTTAACATGTACTCCCTCCGTCCCTTTTTAGTTGTCCACTTTATAAATGGCACACAGATTAAGGCAACAATGATTAGCACAGTGAAGTTACAATTTTACCCTTATGACAACTTTTCACTTCAAAATTACAACCACTTATTTGAATTCAAGTGAAATAAATTGGAGGGAAACAACATACACTTTTATAATTTTCAAGAAGTGTAAATAAGGGTATAATAGGAAAAAATTTGTTGTCCTTTCTTGATTTATCAAAATGGACAACTAAATAGGGACAACTAAAAAAGGAAATATGGACAAGTAAATAGGGACGGAAGGAGTATCTCTTAGGTTAGCTGGTGGGATTATTTTGTTAGATCTCGAATTCAATTATAAAGATATTTATCGTTTATCATAGTAATTGACTTCATTAGTCAGAAATTTTGCTTAAAGTCACCATTTCAATTTTATTTGTGTAACTCTTTCTTGAACTAGAAATTAAATTATATAAAAGTATTACAAAAAAAGGATGGCTTAGTTCAAGTTAAGATCAATAAGAATAAAAAGGTTATTTTTAAGTTGCATTCAGTTTTAAAAAGGAAAAACACAATCATTTACATATCACCAGAACATAATCAACTTTAAAGTCATAAAAGAAGAACTAAATCTAAATTCATGTCCGTAATGTCATTGGTGACATTGGTTTTCTGTAACATCTTATTTAAGGGACAATTTTCTTTTGAGCTCGCGGATCACTTCTTACTCTCTTGTTATTTTGAGAAAGCGCTTCTTGTAATTTTGACACTGGGATGTGCTGCTTTCCCATTTTCTCGATGATGAGTGGTCTTATACCTTCTCTAGAATGCTTACCAATTTCTTCTGATATGAATGCAGAACTCCTCAGTTGTTCTTGAGGTACCCTTGTTTGATTAAGTTGATCGGTCTACCATATACAAAAAATGAATAAATAAGCCAGCTAGTAAGATCAAATACATAAAACATAAGTAGACAACAAGATAGATAATTACAGTTTGTTCTGTCACAAATGAGGAACTGAATTGCCTTGATGCAACATTCTCAATAATAGTGCTTGAAACCTATAATAGAATCACATTTTAGTACTATTAATGTTGATGAGTAGAACTAATTTATGAGATTACTTACTTCTGTTGCATTACTAGGTGTAGAAGAGCCTTCTTTTTCGACTTGCTGATGAATTTGTTGATGTAAAGCTTCAGATTGGTTTTTTCCCATAAGAACTGGGCATTTTCTACTATTATGTCCTATGTTTCCACATGATCCGCACTTCTTTTTTCTGCCTTTTCTTGATGCTTTTAACAAGGTAAGCTTTCTAGAATCTGATTCTTTTTGCGTTGTCTCATCAATTCCTCTCTTCCTCAGTTTTTTGGGTCTACCTGGTTGTGCCTTATATGGGGGGCAATGGTGGTTTTATCCCTGCCTTAGGCCATTGATCAAAGCTGACAATTGGCAATATAGATGGGTTATAACTCTTCATGTAATGCTCAACTGTATAGCATTCATGAACATACATTTCAGGCTCATCCTTTTTAACCCATATAGCTGCAATAACATGACTACAAGGTATTTCTGTTAATTCTCATCTCGTACAAGAACATATTTTCTCCTTAAGATCAACAATGAATAGTCTACGATGAATGTCTTCAATTTGATAGTGAAATTGATCATATTTAGTGGCAATACATTCAGCAGCTTTAGCCTTATTTTTCTCTAGCTTCAATATGAAATTTGGACAAATTCTCAGACAATACTTCATCATTTTATCTGTGTTCTTTTAAAGTCTGGACATCATGTAGATCCTAATTGATTCAATCATTGTCCAACTATGCTTGTCTCTTACATGTAGAAGTACAGTACTGAATGACTCACACAGATTATTTAATAACATATCACACTTTGGAAATGAAGAGGAAAAAGCCCTTGATCAGTGAATATGGGGCTTATCAGTGAACCATTAAGGGGCTTTTGAATCTAATTTTCCCATTTCTTCCATATGCTTAAAGAATTCAGCTTCTGTAGTTGCCCTGACAGTTTTCCATAGGACATCTTTCAATGTTTGTCCTTCAAAACCTTCTGTCTTGAAATTGTTGTGCAGATGTCTAACACAAAATTTGTGTGCAACATGTTGCATTGTATCATCAAATATTGAAATTAAACCTTTTTTCTTATCATAAATGAAAGTCCAAGCAAAAGGATTTTGTGAAATGCCTAGATCCTCGTCAAGAAGTGTAAGAAACCAACTCCATAGTTTCTTTAGTTCACCTTCCATTATTGTGAATGCAATAGGATACATGTTGTCGTTTCCATCAATGCCTACTGCTGTCAATAGTTGCCACCCCTGTTGGTTCCCTTTCAAATGGCATCCATCTATTCCTATTATGGGTCGACAACCGGCTAAAAACCCATGTTTACAAGATACAAAACACACATAGAGTCTTAAAAATCTCTTTCTACCATTGACCATTGTCTTTGAATTTTTGTCCCAACTTTAAAATACATGTAGTCCCTGGATTACTCCTCCTCAGCTCAGCACAATAATTCCACAACATCTCAAATTGCTCTTCTTTACTCCCTGTAATTAGATATAATGCCTTACTTTTTGCCATAAAAGCTTGATTTCGTGAAATGGTACAATTAAGAGACCTCATCACATGAGCTTGAAATTCTTTCACTCCCCAATTTGGATTAATTCTAAACTCTTCCACATACTTCTTAGCTAAAAATCCAGAGTCAATAGTCTTGTTATCTCTTTGATTGTCACAGCAATGGTAAGGACCTATTATCTTAATTATGAAAGACTCATCTTGATTAGCCTTTGATGCGAATATGAATCATTTGCAGCTTCACACCTTACAAGTTGCCCTAGACCTTGTACTTTCATTCTTTTTAAATCTGATATCCTTTTTTTGGATCACAACATGCACCTCAATTGCCCATTTGAATTCTTTGCTATTACTGAAAACCATATGAAGTGCAAACTTAAATTTTGAATCCTCCAAATCCCTAGTTGGATTGAAAACAATGGATCTTTTATGATTTTCATCGTCAGAATCTACATGTAAACTCACCAATTCCTCATTTGATGTAGCGAAGTCATCTTCTTGAGTGCCACTGAGAAACATAGCCAACATATTTGAGGTAACTCAATGATCAACATTCTTTCCTTTGGCTTGATTATCTCTACCTTTTCTAGTAACACCAACCCACTCTACAGTAGAGTTGATGGATTTATCAAAATTCATGTCAGCTTCTTCTAAGGAATAATCAAAATCATGAAATGATTCACATTCTTCAGTTGTCGAATCACTCTCATCATTTTTCTCAATTTCATCCATATCTACCAAGCCTTCTTCATCATGTAGTACAGGGCCACCCTCGTAATCAACCACATCATGGTATCATTGATCCTCATTTGTGTGCTCGACAAATATCTCCACCTCTTTATTCTCAGGAATTTCATAAAAAAATGTTATATATATCTAAATCAGTTGATAAAAGTCTAATACATATCTCAAAATAAGGTCCAAACTTAAACCAAAATTTCACTTTTCTATCATTGACTTTCAACTTTTTCATACACTGCCTCATCTGAATGATATAATTTTCTTCTCCCTTGAAATAGTCATAATAAGCTATTTGTCCACTAACATAGTCCATCTATGGTTCAAACACCCATGACCGTTATAGTGTAGTTGAATGGTGTACATATCTAGATTTCCACCTTCATCTGCCATGAGAAAAACAAAAGTAGAAGGTATTAGGATTGTTATAATAAATAGAACCAACAAAAAATATGAATTATAATACAAATCCAAATTAGTTTTGAATTTGAATTATGTTGGTTTCAGTTCTTGAAGAATTGAGTTATATGTATGAGATTTTAGGACTATCCAGTTTAATTATCTGCACATCCCTGAGTCTTCACTTTTACCTATTGTTAAAAAAATGCTTATGTCATTTTAACAAGTAGACCCAACATGAGAACATATCTATTTTGTAATTAAAATATTTACTCAGTCTCCATAATACTTAATTGCATGCATTGGTTTTTAATGCAACTTTAATATTTTCTAAATATCAATACAATTCCATAATATACACACACGGATACACATTATTTTAAATGATGCACCAAATTATATAGTTAGTATTGATGTCTTAATTCTTATATAATCAAAGATTTTGATTTTTTTTTTCATAGTGCGGTATTAAAAATCTAGTCTAATTAAATTCAACAGAGTACTCACACATCGGCGTGAATTGTAGCCCACTCTTGTAACGCAGTTTCATTGTCGAAAAGATTGATATTTTCCTCTTGAACAGGTATAATGAATTGCTTATGTGCCCTAGAAGGAGTTGACAAGTAAAGAAAAACTATCCTAGAAGAAGTTGACAAGTAAAGAGAAATTATCCATCCAAATACAAAAGTTACTCATCCATGAAATAGACGATTAATTTGCATATCAATGAGAGAAGCAGGGCTGGGATATTGTTATAAATGGGGGATGATTCTATGGAAGATTGTAAATATGTTCGTATGTTTAGGTTTTTTTAATTTTATAAAAGTGTTCCTTATTGTAATACCGTAATTACCCCTGACAGTAATGGTAGATCTATTTATATTTTTAACTGCTGTTAGTAAAAGGACTGAAATAATTCTCTCTGCTTAATTAAAGGTTAAATGGGGAAAGTCGAATATCACAGGGATTAAAATCATAATAAGACGATAACACAGGGACAAAAATAATTATTTTCCCATTAATTAGAGTTACACCTTATAATATGTTGTGAATGCATGAGTTTAACATTTGAAAGGTAAGGCCCATATATTACTTTTGACTGATTTTTTTCCTTTTATAGCATGGCCCAAAAAACTACATTTGGGCTTAAATGAGTGATATTCTAGTCTGATCAGTTAGATTTTAGGACAAATTACTTAACTACACTCCTTTACTTACCTTAATATCTATTTATCCCTACTTATTTCAAAATTTTCAAAAATGCCTTATTTCACTATGTATCCCGCATGTATCCTGTGCACAACGCTATGTATCCCGCTATGTGGAATGTATCAAACACTATGTATCCCATGTACAACGCTATGTATCCCGCATGTATCCCGTGCACAACGCTATGTATCCCGCTATGTGAAATGTATCAAACCTAATGTATCCCGTACACAACACTATGTATCCCGCTATGTGGAATGTATCAAACCTAATGTATCCCGTGCACAATGCTATGTATCCCGCAAACATCATATTTAAGGAATTTTTGGTAAATAGAAAACTAGAAGGGATAGGATGTTATTTAGTACTTATAATATGTGGTTCCTATAATTTATACTAGATTTTAATAGTGTTATTTTAAAAATTAGAATATAACCCAAATTTAATTATACAAAACTTTGTTGAAATATTTTGTTTTCATTTGATATTCATTATAAAACGTCATAATAAAAAAAATTAAATACTCAAAACATTATATAATAAATTAAAATCCATTTGATACATCTTCAACTACAATATAAAAAAAATTAAAGCAATATATCTGTAACTATTAATTCTTCACATTTTATCCAAATTGTCTTAGCTATGATAAAACAAAATAAAAAAAGAGAATGACTCACCATGGTTCACGTTATAAGTGCATCGTTACAAACAAAAATAGACATGAAACTCAACACTTGTTAAAACATATTTTGTAACGTAAACAATCAGTTACACTAAAATTTAAAAAAAAAGTAAGGCCACCCATGTGAAAGAAAGAAAAAGAAGAAAAGCTTAAAAGGAAAGAAGGACAAATTAAAGACGGTTCACGTGTTATGTGTTATTATTACAAGTGAAAATAATATAAATATTCATTTAAATAAAATATATAATAAAAGCACTTATTAAAACATTATTGCAACTTAAAGGTCTGTTGAAAATAAAAACACTTATATGGAAGAAAGAAAACAAAAAAAAGCATAAAAATGACAAACCAAAGATTATTCATATTTTATGCGTTAATTTTTATTACAAATAAAAATACAAACATGCAATAAAACACACACAAAAAAGGAAACATTTGTTAAAACATTTTTTTGTAACGTAAAAATTTGTTACTCAAAAGTTTTTAAAAAGTTAAATAAAGTCACACCCGTGGAAGAAAAATAATTTAAGAAGAGCTAAAAAAGATAAAATAATATACATTTATATATACGTATTTAAGCATGAATATTGTATTCTTAAATAGACTCGATTATGCTAACACTAATACACCGTATTTTATGAGAACACATATCTATGTTTTTCTTTTATTTCAATTAGTTTCAGTTTTATTTTTAACAAACTTTATTCCTAAGTCCTCCTTAAATAATTTGATTTTTAAAAAAATGAAATATCACAATATATCAACAGTTTCACAAGGAAGGTAAATATTTTGAAAAAAATTACGACTAATAATTAAACTATAAAGGGATAAGCTTGCTCTAGACAAAACGTTTATATTATAATTTAATTTCGACAAAAAGTGTCAAAATAAAGCATATAAATATAATATTTAAAAGAGAGGTAAGTTCTATGAATACAAATATGGAAGGATGTTTATGACATTATTGTGTAATCTAGTCATTATTAAATTAATAAAAAAGAATCTTTGACTATTTTATATATAAATGTATTTGAAAAACTCATAATCAATGATTGATTACTAATAATTAAAGAGTTGCAAAATTAAAAATATAATTGACAATAATTATGTTTATTTATTTAATTTAATTCATCATTTATTTATCAATTTTCTGAAATAAATTATAAATCAAAAGTAAACTATCATTTTTTTGAATTTTCCTGTTTCGAGTTGATTCTTTTTATGATTTTTAAAAAAAGTAAAGATAAAGTTACTTACATTAAAAAGAAAAAAAGTAAAATTGTTATAAGTAAAATAATTTATGCAAGTAGAGAAATACTTGTGACAGTTAAATATTAATAAATATGACAGTTTTATTTATTGATTTATTTTTCTAAAATAAATCATAAGTCAAAAATAAAATAAAATGTTTGAATACTTATTTTTTGAGTTGAACCTTTTTATGATTTTTTACAAAATGAAGTTAAAGTTACTTAATTAATTAATTAATTTTTTTTAAAAAAAAGAACTAACAAAATACTAAGGATTGTTATTAGTAAATATAATTTATGAAAACGAAGAAAAACATGTAATAGATAAATGCTTGATAAAATGAATACTAAAACCAATGAATACTAACGGATATGACAATTTCATCTATTTATTTATTTTAGTCATGAATCAAAACTAAAACATCATATTTTGAGTTGATTCTTGTTATGATTTTTTAAAAGAATGAATTTAAAGCTACTTAATTTTAAAAAAAGGAAAAAAAGGGAATATAAGAAATGTAATTATGCAAATAAGGAAATACTTATAGCCGGTGAATATTAACATATATGACAATTTCATTTGTTTATTTATTTTCTAAAAATGGCATACATCCAAAGTAAAATATCATATTGAGTTTATCATTTTTATAATTTTAAAAAATGAAGTTAAATTTCATTTGTCTATTTGTTTTCTAAACAAAGTTATAAATCAAAAGTAAAGTATTCTTTTTTGAATATTTAAATTTGAGTTGATCCTTTTTATGATTTTTTTTAAAAAAATAATGAAGTTAGAGTTACTTAAATTTAAAAATAAAAATAATAAATATTAAGAAGTTATATTTTATATCATGATAATAAATTTATGCTCTTAAATTTATTCGTTATTATCTCTAATTCTCGGCTAACCTTTTGGTATTTAAATATAAGTTTTTCTTTACATATTATTAGTATTAGAGTCGTATATGTTTACAAACCAATTTTTTTTGTGTTCTCTCTTTGGTTCTCGCTCAACTTGCATTTTTCGATGGGCATCACATGGTAAATCACCATTCAGCTTCTTATAAATAATATTAGGATGGGTCGACTCATCCTCAGAATTCAAAAAAAGAAAAGAAAGACAGAACAAAGGCATTTTATTTTCGTGACACATCTACTCGACTTGTAAGTTCTCTGCCAAGAGTTGAAATCTTATTCTAACTTAAGATTCTTATGGTTCTTGAGTGCAAGAGAATCGTGAATTGAGAGTTTTTTCGACTCTTTGATCTTAGAAAAGGACAGTGATTTTCTTTTCCAGCGATTTCGATAAGTATCATTGATACAAATTCATTTTATTAATTGATAGATTGATATTTTTAGCTAGAGTTAAAATACCATTCTAACCTAAGATTCTTGTGGTTCTTGAGTGCAGGAGAAACAAGAACCGAAGGTTTTTGTCAATTCGTTGATCTTAAAAATGGACAATGATTTTCTTTCCCGATGATTTTAGTAAGTATTAGGGGTACATATCCATTTTATTAATTAATTGATTGATATTTTTAGCCGAAATTGAAATGTCATTCTAACTTAAGATTCTTGTGATTTTTCAATGTAGGAGAATAAAAAACGAATGGTTTCTGCCCACTCTTTGATCTTAGAAATGGATAACAATTTCTCATCGGTGAAAAGACTAGTGGTTGATACAATAGGGGAAGAGATGAAGGAGGAGAGGGCGGAGATGGATACAAAGAATCCACAAGAAGCAGAGATGGATAAAAAGAATCTGCAAGAGGCAGAGATAGATATGAATTTCTCATTCTCAAGGAAGGTAAATAATGACCTAGTTGTTTAAAGTGAACATACAGGTTACCATGCAAGGACTCACGCCAACCAGATTCTGGCCTTTTCTTTGCACTAGGACTGTTTTCATAGCATTGGTTCAGAGGAAAACTAATGAAGGAAATGTCCGAGAGAACCTTGGCTGAGAAGATGGGGGAGGAGGCAGAGAGAACCATGGTTGAGATGGTGGGGGAAGAGATGAAAGAGGAAGGGACGCAAGTGGATACCAAGAATCCATAAATGACAGAGGTGGATATCGATTTCTCATCAACGGAGGGCACAATGGGGGAATAGACAAAGAAGGATAGGGCGGAGGTGGATATTGATTTCTCGTCGGCGAAGGGCATGGTGACAGAGAAGGTGGATGAAGAGATAAAGGAGGATGGGGCGAATGTGGATACAAATAATCCGGCGGAGGGGGAACACTCTGGTAATCATTCACCCCGTAACTCCAATCGTGCCTAAATTAGGCCGACGGTGGTGAATGATAGATCATCATATACGTACCAAAGTGTTCCTCGTCTACCACCTCGATCAGATTATTTGAATACACATCCGCAATCTTCTCCTTTTTCTCCACTCCATCTTCTCCACCATTGTGTCCTTCGCCGATGAGAAATCAATATCCACCTTTGTCTCCTCCTTCATCATCTCTTCCCCCACCTTGCCCTGTGCCGATGAGAGATTGATATCCACTTTTGCCTTCTGCGGATTCTTGGCATCCACTTGCGTCTCCTCCTTCTTCATTTTGTTCCCCACCATCTCAGCCATGGTTTTCTTTGTCTCCTCCCCACCTTCTTAGCCAAGGTTCCCTTCGACACCTTCTTCATTAGTTTCCCCTCTTAACCAATGCTATAAAAACAATATTAGTGCAAAGAAAAGACCAAAATTTGGCTGGCGTGATTCCTTGTATGGTAATCCAGATGTTCGCTGTAAATAACCAAGTCATTCTTTTCCTATATTGCCAATGAAAAATTTCAATGCTCTTTCATTGATAGTTGAGAATCATGAGGAAGAGATAATTAGAAAATCAAAGGCATAAGCAGCGATAAAGGAAATAACATAATAGGATTTTGAAGAAAACTAAAAGAATATCTTCTCGTATGAAGAGTCATGGGTCAATTACCACATCACATATGTCTGACAGAAAAATTGCCCCTTTGCTAAGTCGTGACATGTTGAAGAAGTCGTCATCATTTCTTTGTGGAGGTTGAAGAAGTGGTGACATGAAAGAAAACCAGTTTAATTCTATATTTATTTCCAACCAAGTGGCTATTCGATAATTATATGTTACAATTGTTTCATATTGGATTAGTTATCTATGATCTGCTCTGCTAGAGATTTGAATTTTCAACCATACTAGTTAGTCAAAATTAATATTTTGTTTAGAATACTTCTACAATATTAAAGATCGCCATATGCTTTGTTATTTTGTTTTATAATGATTNTATATATATATATATATATATATATATATATATATATAATTATTCCTTCCATGTAATTATAAATATTCATGTAATGGAGTTTTAAATGTTACAAGTGAAACTTTAGAATATTATCCTATGAACTTTTAGTCGTAAAATTCAAAATCCATAACATAACTATTTCTTAAAATATACAAAGCTGAAAAGTGACTAGATATCCCAACCTGAAATTTCTTAATTATACTAAGCTAAAAAGTGACTAGATGTCTCAACCTGGAATCCATGAGTTTGACATTTGAAAAGTAAGGCTCGTGTATTTCTTTTGATTGTCTCTTCCAGCACGAAGCGTTTGGATTTTTTTATTATTATTAAAATTTGGACTCATGGTCCATTTATTCATGTCCATAATCCGAAAGAGTTCAAACTTCAAATAATAGCCCAAAAGAAAAAACAGGTACTATTGTGTACGCCAAATCAACCCAAAATGATTATATTTAGGGTGCTAACAAGACAAATGCCTACATTGTAAGATTTCCTAATTCTAATTTCACTTTCTCTTAGAGCTTGTTTGGCATTGTTGTTGGGAGGCCAAGAGTGCTTTTTTTTTTTTTTATATATATATAGAAAAAAACACTTATTTTGAGAAATTAAGTGTTTGACAAATTCTCAAAATTGCCTTTAAATGGAAGCATGAGCAATTTTTTGATGTTGCGAAGAAGCTAAAAATTTCTACTTTTAAAAAAAGAGCAGAAGCAGAAGTAGAAAAATAAATTTTTAAGACTAAAATATCCCTTATATATACATATTTATCAATATATCCCTTATTAATTAATTAACATATCTAATAAGTTTGGTTGATTTTTATTCAAGAATTTTATTTTTTATTTTTATATAATAGTTTTCTTATTTTATTTATGTTTTATATTATTATTTATATATTACTTCAGGCGAGTAGAACTTCCGGAATTGATCTTAGCGTGAAGGGTATTTTCTGAGCGTCGTTGGTTAGAGGTGTTGTGAAATGGGGATCTTAGAACTATTAAAATAGCTCACTAGTTCCATGCAAGCCGTTGAGGCGGGATTTTTGCCGCCAAGGTGGGGCCACTACAGTGGGGTGAGGACCGTTGTGGTGGGTTCGACGCAACTTAAGCTCGTAAATAAACCCCTAAACGACTTTATTATGCACTTTTCAATTTTTAGACCTAAGGAACGAACCTCAAGCGAATCTTGACAGTTTTCCACCATTCTTGAGGCTATAGGTAAGCTTTTTACTCCCCGAATCCATTTTTTGATCCGTAGAACGTAATAGAATGGNAAATGGGGATCTTAGAACTATTAAAATAGCTCACTAGTTCCATGCAAGCCGTTGAGGCGGGATTTTTGCCGCCAAGGTGGGGCCACTACAGTGGGGTGAGGACCGTTGTGGTGGGTTCGACGCAACTTAAGCTCGTAAATAAACCCCTAAACGACTTTATTATGCACTTTTCAATTTTTAGACCTAAGGAACGAACCTCAAGTGAATCTTGACAGTTTTCCACCATTCTTGAGACTATAGGTAAGCTTTTCACTCCCCGAATCCATTTTTTGATCTGTAGAACGTAATAGAATGGGTGAATATCGACGGGGAAGGGTTTTGATATGGAATTTATGGTGGAAACAACCCTACTTTGGATACTTGGGATCATGAGTTTGATCTAGGTTTCATAGAATTGTTAGTAATACGGGTGATTAGCGATTGTTTATTGATTCTCGTGTTATTATGATTGTTTGTAGACCAAGAATAAGCGGAATGAATCTGGAAAGGAAAGGATCAAGTTTTTTAGGTTTCAAGCTTGTTTCGAGGTAGGTGATGGTTGTGATTCTATGATTGTGTGGTGTATGTTTGTTTTTGCTTCATTATGATACATGTATGTATAGGAATGTTATACTATTGATCACACTTGTTGTAAATGACATAAATGAATGATGATTGCCATGAAATCATGACTTAAATGTATGATCTTGAAGATATACTTGTGATTGTGATTGTGGTGTGTTGAATGAATCGGTTGACACGTTCTGACATAACTAACTTGGATCGGTTGCCACGTTCCAGCATAAATATGGGATCGGTTACCATGTTTCGGCATAAACATTGGATCGGGTACCATGTTCCGGTATGCTAACTATTTGGGTTTGGATTTCATGAGAGGACTAATGATTTGATATAAATGTGAAGTTGTTCGTTGTTTGTAAATATGTTAATATTGTATATGTTCGATAGATGCATGTGGTTATATTGTTGTAATGGCTTATGTATGTTGCACTTAGTGGGATAGCCGCCTGATCCTACTAGTACACTGTGGTTGTGTACTGATACTGCACTTGCTCTTACCTTGTTGAGTACATGGTATCTTCAAGCGGCTATTGACATACCTCGCTTAGAAGATCAGTGATCGTCATTCGAATTCAAGGGTGAGCCAATTCTTCCAGGCTGCCATGAGTTCTCCTTTCTTCTATGTCCACATTTCGGACTTAGACATTTCTATTAGTTATTAGTACATCAATTTGGGGTTGTATCCCTTCTTGCTTAGACTTAGTTCATTGTTAGATGTTGTGGTACTTGACTTTCAGGTTCTAGGCATTACTTCCGCAATGTTAGTTTATTTTTGTTAGATTTTTGTAAGAGTTTATGGGAACTCTATTTCTTCCTAAGTATTTTTCCAGCTTTCGCATACTTAATGCCTTAGTTTTTAGATTAGCTGTTTGGTTTGGATTGTAGTAATAGTTCTCCCACCGGAGGGTTAGTGTGGGTGACAATCACGATGGTCGAGGTTGTGACAAAATTGGTATCAGAGCGTAGGTTTGTTGATCTCGATGTACAAAAACGAGTCTAGTAGAGTCTCACGGAACGGTTTGCCTTTACTTTTCTTTGAGAGGCTATAGGACTTTAGGAAATTTCTCTACTTTCCTTTGTCTCCTTTCGTGCTATTAGTTGATTTCAATTGGTATCTGGCGTTTCAAATTGGTATCTAACCTCCTTCACTCTTCTGTTTGTAGATGATTAACACTAGATATAATGGCGCCAGGCCCATAGCACCCGTCAATGCTCCAGCTGAGGAATCTGCAGCGAGAGGTCGCGGTCGAGGCAGGGGTAGAGGAAGAGCTAGGGGTAGAGGTCGAGGAAGGGTAGCGCTTTCTAGAGATGAGGTACTGGTCGGGAAAGCTCCCCAAAATGAGGCCCCTCCTGTCCATCATGAGGAGATAGAAGAGGATATTGAGGTTGAGAATGTTGAGGAGGTTGGACAAGAGGAAGAGGTGCAGGCTGAGACTACCGGTGTTCCTCCCATAGACCTAATGTTAGCTCAACAGATCATGTCATTCCTAAAAAGGTTGGTTGGTCCTGAAGTGCTTCCTTCTGCTCAAGCAACTCAAGCTCCTACTAATCTCCTTGTTGCTAGCACTGCGCCCAAGACGGGTGGAACGGGAGGTAATGATGCTTTCTTTCGTCCTTTGTTGGGTTCTGTTATGACTGATAATGAGCATGAAATGTTGACTAAGTTTTGAAGCTAAAGCCTCCTGTGTTTCTTGGTTCTGAGAATGAGGATGCTTATGAGTTTATCTTATACTGCTATGAGAGGCTTTATAAGTTGGGAATTGTCCATCAACATGGGGTTGAGTTCGTGACTTTTCAACTTTAAGGTGAGGCTAAGCAGTGGTGGAGAGCTTTCATAGAATGCAGATCTTCAACTTTACCTCCACTTACTTGGACCCAGTTTCATGCTCTATTCTTGGAGAAATATGTGCGTAGGACTTTGACAGATCGCAAGAAGGATGAGTTCTTGGCTTTGGAGCAATGTGGTATGTCTGTGCCTGCTTATGAGGCCAAGTTCCATGCCTTGTCCAGATATGCTACACAATTGGTGACTACTGAGGACGAAATGATCTGTTTATTTATTAGAGGACTAAATTCTGAGTTGCAAGTATTATATATTCATATGACCTCTGCAGGAAGAAGCTTTAATGAGGTGACAGGCTATGTTAAGAAAGTGGAGGGGGTGACGCGAGACGGTTAGACTAAGGCATTGGCAAAAAGGGCCAAGAATTCAGGCAACTTTCAAGCTTATTATTCCAGAGGTTCAGGGAGGCCAACGCTTGCAGCCAAGTCAATTCAGTCCGCCATGCCCACCTCTACAGGTAATTATTCGAGAACTCCACCTCATAATTTGATTTATAATAGCCAGGGAGTTGCACCTTCAGCGGGCAGCAGGCCATCTTTTGATCGTATGTGTTACAACTGTGAACCTATGCATATGAGGAGATATTGTCCCCACCCACGTGTGTTGGATTCCACGCAGCAGCCATCTAGAGCAGTGGTACCCGCGGGAAATGGCAATAATGGTAGAGGACGTCCAAAAGGTGGGCGAGGAGGTAGTTAGCAAGGTTGTGGAGGTAAATAAAATAGTAATGCAGGCAGGCGTAATGTGCAACCTGGCAGGAAAGTGGCTCGTCAAGATGATAAGGCTCAGTGTTATGCTTTTCCGAGCAATAATGAGGCAGAGACGTCTGACACGGTGATCATATGTACTATTCTTCTTTGTGAATGGATGACTAAAGTGTTATTTGATCTGGGTTCTACTTATTCATATATATCCATGAGATTTGCCTCAGAATTTGATATTGTTTGTGATATACTTGATGCCCCCATCCATGTTTCTATCCCAGTTGGAGAGTCTGTCATAGGCAATCATGTCTATCGTGCTTGTCCTGTTTTGTTTATGGGTTTTCAGACTTGGGATGATTTGGTAATTTTGGATATGACTGACTTTGACATAATCTTAGGCATGACTTAGTTTCCCCCCTATTATGATGTGCTTAATTGTAATACTAAGGCTGTAACTCTAGAAATTCTGGGAAGGGAAAAACTAGAGTGGGAAGGGGTGTACAAGTCTAAGCAAGCTAAGATTATATCCTTCATTCGGGCTAGTAAACTAGTAGAGCAAGGTTGTTTGGCTTATTTGACTCAAATTAGAGATGTTGAGGTTGAGACTCCATCTATTGAGTCTATTCATGTGGTGTCAGAATTTATAGAAGTTTCTCCTAATGATTTGTCTGGTATGCCTCCAGATAGCGATATAGACTTCTGCATTGATTTAGAACCTGGTACTCGTCCCATTTCCATCCCTCCATATCGCATGGCTCCAGCAGAATTAAGGGAGCTTCAGGCTCAAATCCAAGAGCTTCTTGATAAGGGATTTGGTTCGCCCTAGTGCTTCCCCATGGGGTGCTCCAGTTTTGTTTGTTAAGAAAAAGAATGGTAGTATGAGCATGTGTATAGATTATCGGCCATTGAATGGGTCATTATTCGAAACAAGTATCATTTGCATCGAATAGATGATCTTTTTGACCAATTGCTAGGTGCATCAGTTTTCTCTAAGATTGATTTAAGGTCTGGCTACCACCAGTTGAAAATTATGCCTGAGGATGTGCTCAGGACGGCGTTTAGAACTCGCTATGGGCACTGTGAATTCCTAGTTATGTCATTTGGTTTGACCAATGTACCTGCAGCTTTCATGAGTTTGATGAATGGGGTGTTCAAACCATTCCTTGATCCGTTTGTTATAATCTTTATTGATGATATTTTGGTCTATTCAAAAAGTGAGGAAGAGCATGTCAACCATCTTCGTATTGTTTTGGGTGTCTTTGGGAAACAAAAGTTGTATGCTAAATTTTCTAAGTGTGAATTTTGGTTGAATTCGGTGGAATGTTTGGGGCATGTAGTTTCAAAAGAAGGGGTAATGGTGGATCCCCAAAGGATTGAAGTGGTTTAGAATTGGGTTCAGCCTAGCTCCGTAACGGAAGTTAGGAGTTTTGTGGGGCTCGCTGATGAGTCCACGATTTGGACTATTTTAGAGATTTATTTTGATAGATTTAGTGTCCTCAAATGCATATTTTGTCTCAATAACTGATAAAAATCCTTGAGTTTCAGGTATTTGGAGTGAGAGACAAAACATGGACACTATTAGGCAAAAAGAAACAAGGCAGCTGAAAAGATGAAGAAAAGACGGCCTGAGGATTGTCTAAACCATTAGGCGAGTAGCCGAACGACTATGATCTCGCCTAATGTTCCAGTGTACCAATCCTTGAAGGAGAAAATCAAGTCGGCAATAGAAAGGAGCAGTCGACGTGTCGCCGAACAGTTTCACGATGCATTGCCTTATCGCCCAAAGTTACAGAACCTCAAATTTACTGAATACCAAGGCAAAAAAGGCGATGAACCTGACCTAAGGGCAGATCACCGAGTGGATTGGCGATCCCGATGAACTGCGCCGAGTGATCCTTCGCAGCACACTTTTTGACAACTATAAATACCTATTTAAATTTTTAGTTTAGTATCAAGTCTTACAATGCATAAACCAATTTTTAGAATTTTTAGTTTCTAGAACTTAGAGTTTTGGAGACTTTGTTCCTGAGGTTTGAAGATTTGAAGGTTTCCATTTCCAAGAAATTGGAAATGGGTATTGAAGATTCTTCATCTTTGACGTGTGTAAAGGCAATATTTATCGTACCCATATGATGGAAACACTTTTTGGTATCGATTTCTATCTCTTTACTATGTCTAGCTAAAACCCCAATTCTTGGGGTGTGATTATGCGAATATGGGTTAAATTTATTGCTGGGTATTGCTTATAGATAGTTATTTTGTTGTTTAAAGGTGATTTCGTTTAGTAGTTGTGTTTGAATTTAATGGGATTGTAGTTGCAAATACAATTTTATCTTTGTATTTTTGACTTGCTCAAGAGAGAGGTTTTAAAACCAAAACTACTGAATTGATAGTCTGTGGTTATTGGGTTGTCGTGGGTTCAGCTCGAGAGAGTGAATCCTAAACCCTCTCCCACACATTCAGTTCGAGAGAGTGAATGAACTAAGGCGAAGGTTGCGCTTCATTACCTTTTATCGGTGTTCGAGAGAAACCGATATGATTTGGGGTAAATTGTTTGAGAGAAAATTTACCCCCACTAAAGTCTAGCCTAGTTACCGATTTACAACGATTTACTATAAATAGCATTTAACCCATTGTTTACTTTATCCCATATTTCTATCACATCCCAAGAATCCCATCTCCATATTTGCATTTTCATTTTTTTAATTGTTAATTTTAGTTGATAATTCATTATAAAACCCCCCTTTGATAGTTGACACTTGTGTCACCCTTTAATTTGCTATGTCTTTCTTCGTAAATATCTATAGCTACGATTGACTTGAACACATTTTTACTTTTCTATTGATTCTCAATTACAAACCGCTCCTTTGGGACTCGACCCCAACTCACTAGTTGGGTTATATTACTACTCACGATCATTGGCACTTGAACTTGAAGTAGTGTCTTGATACGTGAAATCAAAATGGCGCCGCTACCGGGGAGTGGTGTTAGTTGAGAATTTCTAGTTAAGTTGGATTTTGCTCTTGTTAGTTGTAGTTCTATTTACGTTATCTTTAGTTTTTTTTTGTTTGTTTGTGTTGAAAATAGGAAGCATGAGCGTAAACAGAAGCAATAGAAGCCAAGTAGGTCATCAAGACGACATCAGAAACCACAACAATGTCAACGAACCTCATGCTAATGACCCCCATCTCATGGGCGGTATTAGTGTCATTCACTTGCCTTCGGCCGAAGGGAATGCAGTATTTCACATCACGAGCACCATGTTGCAACTCTTGCAACTAAAGGGACTTTTCAGTGGTTTAGCTCATGAGGACACTCATGAGCATATTAGAAACTTCGTGGATGTATGCGGACCATTTTCCTTCAAGAATATCTCCCAAGAGTTGGTCCGGTTGAGATTGTTCCCATTCTCTTTGATGGGAGAGGCGTGCAAGTGGCTGGCTGAATTTCTACGTGAATCAATCACTTCGTGGGATGAGTTGGTTACCATATTTCAAGTGCAATTTTTCCCCCTTCGAAGATGATGACTCTTCGGGATAGCATTTAGAGCTTTAAGCGTCTAAAAGGTGAGCCAATACACGAAACTTAGCTGCAATTCAAGAAGTTGGTGCTTCAATGCCCAACCCATGGCTTGCCTGATAACGTGTTGTTGTAGTTGATGTTCCACGAAATCGTAGCACATTTGACGCTTCATAACTATGAACTAATACTGGAATTAAGTGATATTTTGGGATTATTTTATGGGTTTGTTAATTGTGTAGGCAGAATCTGGGTTTTACTGAAAAAGAAGTAGAATTGATGTCGACAAGGGAAGTTCACGGCCAATGTAACGAACCGTTAACTTCATAACGGTCCGTGGTTGAGTTCGTGAAAGTAAGGCAGAACTGGGCCCTGAAAAGATGAAAAGCAAGAACAACCAAGTAAAGATCACGGAGGGGTATACGGGCCGTTGTTATTTCCACGGACCGTGATACCTACCGTGAAGTTAAACCAGTATAAAAGCAGGAAAAAGTTAAAAGAAGGTTTGGACAAGTGAAGACCACGAGTGACTACACAGGCCGTGACACTCACTACGGACCGTTGTGTCTCTCGTGGTACATTCCAGTGACCAAGTTTGAAGACCCACTCTGGGGAAGGTCCAAGGCAAGACCACGGAGGGATTCACGGTCCATGAATCCCTTGACGGAACGTGATAGTGGCCGTGATTAGGACTCATTTTAAACATTCTATTTTGAATTACTTTAGGTCATTTTTGGATTATTTTTTTGATGGGGTATCTGACGTTACACAAGGAGGAACAAAAAGAAACTTGAGTTAGAGATTTCAGATAGAGATTATTGTCTTCGGTGGGACATAGTTCCTTTCGATCTTGAGACTATCAAGTGGTTGTTGATTTACAACTTGTAGTTTACAGCTTTCATTATCATTTTAGTCTATTGAGTGCACACTTTAGACATGCCTGTATCTGGTGTTTGTTCGAGAGAAAAGTACCAGTTGGGAAAAAGCTAAACTAAGTTTACGAATTGGAGTTAAGGTCGGATTTCGAGAGAAGGGATCTTTAACACCGGATTAAATTAAGCGAAGTCCAATATCGATAACACTATAAATTCGAGAGAACTAGAGTGGATATTATCTAATTAGGCTGAGAAGTGTTAGATTTATCTAAGTCGCAGAGAGTCTGTAAACATTGATTTACTTGACACTCAATTTACGGAAGAGCGTTATAATCGCCATCATAGTGAACACAAAACTTGGTTTCTTTAAATTGATTGAATCACCTTACAACGATATCTTTTGTGAACCGTGTAACTAAGTTTTGACTGGAAGTACTTCCTGATAGAATACTTTTCAATTAAACCCAATTTTACTTTCTTTGTTAATTGTTTAGGAAATAATAATGACAATTGAGTAAATGCGATAGTGAAACTTTATCTGTAAAGAAATTCTCTGTGGGATCGACCTCAACTCTAGTTGAGTTCTGTAAATTGACAACGACCGTTTACACTCCTTATTTGGAGTGTAAGTTTGGACGTATCAGTAGTATTTTTATCGAAGTCTTGACTCGGTAAATAAGGGTGTTGCTGACCAACTTTCTCCGGGAGGTTTGATGCAACAACCTTATGTGATAGCGGCTCAGCTCTTCGATGGTATGACTACTATAAACAAGGCGTGGTATACCCGTGAAGACCAAGTCTCCCCTCTCACGTTCAAGCTAACTAATGAACAAATGGAGAGGGACCAAGAGAGGGACCAAAACATGGCCAAGATCATGACACAACTTGATGTTTTGTATAAAAATGTCATTGGAAGTTGGTACCCATAGTGGTAATGCCATGGGTGTCGGCTGTGCTAATCCGGATGAGTCCAAGTTTGAAGTTTTGTATAATGAAGAAGTAAATTTCCTAGACAACCAAATCGGTGGCTATCGTTCATACTACCCGAGGCAGGGTGGTAACCAAGGTTGGGCTAGAGATGAAGGTTGAAAGGATCGAGATCGTGAATGGAGGGACCGTAATCCAAATTGGAAGGATGGGGAGAAGGATATGTATATGCCTCCCTACGAGCGCCAAGAGACAAATGATTCGGAAGGTGGTAGGTCTGAGGATATGCTCTCTCGTATCCTCAACAAATTTGAAGGGTCAGATAAGAGTTTAAAAGAAATGAAAGAAGATGTGTCTACCCTTAGCCAAATTATCACCTCTCATTCAGTGTCGATCAAGAAGTTGGAGACCCAAATGGGTTATATATCATCTCACCTCAACCCGAGACAGCAGGGGGGTTTGCCTAGTGATACTATGGCTAACCCCAAGAATGAGGTTTGAAGGTGGACTTGCGTCGTGCCGCGACGTTAACTAAGGCGCTGCTTGGGAGGCAACCCAAGTTTTCTTATTTGTTTATCTGTCTTTATTTGAAATAATGGTATGTTGGTTGTGCAGGTTAAAGTGTGGAAAGTGTTCGGAAAGAAGGAAATTGGCGAGAAAATGGTCCAGTCGGTGCATCACCGAAAGGGTCGGCGACCCCGACTCAGATCGCCATTGAACTCAAGACAAATTAAACTTGGAGTCTGCAACTTTCAGTGAAAATCAGGAAATTATTGGCGAGTCGCCGACCTAGTCGGTGACCCCCCGACATAGTCCGCTATGTGAAATTACAAATCTACTGGAAGTCTTGTAAAATTCAGCAAGATCAGTGTCTACTCGGCGCTTCACCGAGTAAATCGGCGAGTAAGACTAATGTCGCCGAATGAGCGAAAACTGGATGGTTTTTAAGGCCAAAAGGTTATGTTTTTTTTACTCCTTAACTTTCTCATACTTTAGCGCTTCACATACTCACAAATGCATATTATTCTCTATATTTTTGCATTCTCTAAGTGCTTAGTCGTCATTGCTTTGTGCTCGAAACTTGGATTACATTGCCGCCTAGCGATTCAATCTCGACTTAATCGGTATTAAAGGTTGGTTTCCCGATCCCCGAGTTTATTTTTGACATTTTGGACTCTTATGCACATGATTTTACCTTGTTGTTGTGTGCTAGGCCTCTTTGATAGGATTAGTATGCGTAAATTCTAGTTTTAATTCAAATATCTTGCCCAGAGTGTTGTGGTTGTTGAAATTTCGTAGCTTGGTTCATTGAAATATATTAAAATTATGTGGGTAGTGATTGTATGTTATGGGTATTGTTTTAATTTATGTTGTGCATCCTTTAATTGTGTTTTCGGGAGTTGCGACGTTGAATTCGAGAAGTTGGGTTGAAAATAGGCACGTTGGATCGTTTGGTGAGCTGGGTCTAGCTCGTCAAACCACTCGGCGATATGCCAAATGTCCCTAGCTCGCCTTTAAGTTCATGTTTTATCCGTTGTTTGGCTCTGTAACTTTCGGCGAGAAGCCTGAGATCGCCGATGTCACTTGGCGATTCACCGAACGAGTTCTTGATCGCCCTTTTTCTGCACCTTGCATCTTTTCGGCACTGTACCTTTCAATAAGAAAATCCTTGCTTGCCGAATGATGTCGTCGATTCACCAAAGAGTTCGGTTGGTTTCCCTGCAACTGGTCTTCTGAGTCTTTGTCGAATATTTTCTAACTTTGTTTCGAGGCTTTGCAGACATGGCTAGACCCAAAGTTGTTGGGAGAATCATGCCACCCAAACTGATAAGTGCACGAAATTTCAAATTGAATGAAGGAAGGTTGAATCCTCCCAAGAAGGGAAATCAAGAACTTTCACCTGGAAAGAAAGACAAAGGTCAGTTCTAACAAGAAGACTAATCTACAAGACCCGTCTATTCCTTTATGGGCCCGGGGAATCTATGTAGTTATGTGGAAATTTTTGGTGGATACACCTGTAGCAACTCCTGATGAGTCTGGTGCTATTATTCCTTTTGAAGGGACTCCAGGCACTGATGCCCGAGACTAGACAGATGCACGGGGCACTGATGCCCAGACAGATGGAGTGACTGCGTAGAAAGGTACCCTATTTACCTTTCTCTCTATCATACTTTTATTTTAACTTGTGGATATTATATTTTTGTTTGCATTTGAGGACAAATGTTTTTATTTGTGGTAGGGTGAGGCTCACCTTTTGAGTGATTTTCGTAATTCTGGTTTTGTTTATATATTTGGGCTTTGAGCTTAATTTTTGTTATACACTGCTTTTTGTGGTTGCTTGAGCTTGTGGCTCCTTGTTTTTAATTGCAAATGATTTTTGACCCCTCCTAAAAATTTTGCCACCTTTCGTTTGTGTTGAATGTGGTTGTTCTTGTGCAAATTTGAGTATCGGTTTGATCAATACCGATGACTTGAATAGTACTTATAATCGAACAAACATAAATGTATGACTATGACAAGGCCAATTGAAGTTGCATAGACAATATATGAACTCTTTGCATCTCGTTGTGACTAGTCAAGTATCGAATTTAGTCTCTCGTAATGAACATTGCACACTAGCAAAAGTGTGAAGTCTTGTTTGACATTGGTGTCAATGCCTTGTGTGATGAGATTACCGTGAACTATGTGTGATGGCACCTAGAATTTGCCCCGTTGGTCTGATTGACTAAGTGATGCAAATCTCTTGAGATGATCTTAAGCAACTTTAAAGAGTGTGAACCAATTTGAAATCATACCTCTCTTATGGATTACCTTGTGAGTGTGTGAACCTATTTTGAGCACCCCTTGAGCCTTACCCTTTTCTTGGAAGAAAATTGATGAAAGTGTAACCTTTCTTAATACATTACCCATAATCCTCATGATTTGTGAATTGTTTGAATAGCCAACTTAAGCCAAAAACCTAAGTTGGGGATGTGGTGAAAAGAGACGGTAAATCAAGAAGTGCAAGAAAGTCCCCTTTGACCTATGGTGTTGAGAAAAAATGGAACCCCTCCATATAAAATAAAAGGGAAGAAAAGAATGAAAAGAAAAAGAATGAAAAAGTTATGGAATAAAGCTATGAGAAGACAAAAAGAAATGGGGTTTCCAACAGTCCATGGAAAGTGAATAATGGGATGACTTAAAAGCACGAATGAAAAATGATGAAGAAAAGGAAAGGAAGTGTTGTTCACACCGCATTTCATGAGGACTATAGCCAATGAGCCGAAATAACCATACCTTTGCACTCAGCCCCATTACAAGCCTTGAAAAACCTTTTTAATCCTGAGTAAGCTGAAGCAAATGTTGATTGGAAAATACGGGCAAACCTATGGGTGAATCATACATTGTGTTTATCTTTGTGAGTGTGAAAGTTGATCTTGATTCCGGAAGTTTAAATGATTGAGCCATTGTGTGTGAATATGGAATCATTCTTTATGTGAAGGCATTTGATCACCTTTGTTGGGCTTGAACTTGCATTTGAAGCAAGTATAGTGAGCTTGAGATTCTTTGGTAATGGTGAGTCGCAACTTGAATCTTTGAGTGCACAATTGATCCTTGCACGAGTAAGTTGAGACTTTTTGTGTGCATTCATGATTGAGTCTTGTGTAGCACTATTTGAGACATCCGTTTTGAACTACTGAACTTGAGTTTTACTTGAGGACAAACAAAAGTTTAAGTTGGGGTTGTTGATGAGTCTAGAATTTGGACTCTTTTAGGGCTTTATTTTGATAGATTTAGTGTCCTCAAATGCATGTTTTGTCTCAATAACTGATGAAAATCCTTGAGTTTCAGGTATTTGGAGTGAGAGACAAAGCATGAACACTATTGGGCAAAAAGGAACAAGGCAGCTGAAAAGACAAAGAAAGTACGGCCTGAGGATCACCTAAACCATTAGGCGAGTCGCCGAATGGCTATGATCTTGCCTAATGTTCTAGTATGCCAAGCCCTGAAGGAGAAAATCAAGTTGGCGATAGAAAGGAGTAGTCGGCGTGTCGCCGAACAGTTCCACGATGCAGTGCCTTATCGCCCAAAGTTACAGAACCTTAAATTTGCTGAAGACCAAGGAAGAAAGGCAATGAACCAGACCCAAGGGTGAATCACCGAGTGGATCGGCAATCCCGATTAACTGCGCCGAGTGATCTTTTACAACACACTTTTTGACAACTATAAATACCTATTTAAATTTTAGTTTAGTATCAAGTTTCACAATTCAGAAACCAATTTTTAGAATTTTCAGCTTTTAGAACTTAGAGTTTTGGAGAATTTGTTCATGAGCTTTGAAGATTTGAAGGTTTCCATTTCCAAGAAATTGGAAGTGTGTATTGAAGATTCTTCATCTTTGATGTGTGTAAAGGCAGTATTTATCGTACCCATTTAATGGAAACACTTGTTGGTATCGATTTCTACCTCTTTACTATGTCTAGCTAAGATCCCAATTCTTGGGGTGTGATTATGTGAATATGGGTTGAATTTACTACTGGGTATTGCTTATAGATAGCTATTTTGCTGTTTAAAGGTGATTTCGTTCTGTAGTTGTGTTTGAATTTAATGGGGTTGTAGTTGCAAATACAATTTTATCTTTGTGTTTTTGACTTGCTCGAGAGAGAGGTTGTAAAACCAAAACTAATGAATTGATAGTCTGTGGTTATTGGGTTGTCGTAGGTTCAGTTCGGGAGAGTAAATCCTAAACCCTCTCCCATACATTCAGCTCGCGAGAGTGAATGGACTAAGGCGAAGGCTGAGCCTTATTTCCGCTTATCGGTGTTCGAGAGAAACCGATTTGATTCGGTGTAAATTGTTCGAGAGAAAATTTAACCCCAGTAAAGTCTAGCCTAGTCACCAATTTACAGCGATTTACTATAAATAGCATTTACTTGATTGTTTATTTTATCCCATATTCCTATCACATCCCAAGAATCCTGTCTCCATATTTGCATTTTTGTTTTTTTTAATTGTTAATTTTAAGTGATAATTGATTATAACCCCCCCCCCCCCTTGATAGTTGACACTTGTGTCACCCTTTAATTTGATATGTCTTTCTTCGTAAATATCTATAGCTACAATTGACTTGAACACATTTTTACTTTTCTATTGATTCTCAATTACAAACCGCTCCCTTGGGACTCGACCCCAACTCACTAGTTGGGTTTTATTATTACTCACGATCATTGGCACTTGAACTTGAGGTAGTGTCCTGATACATGAAATCACTCGCTAGCTATTATCGTCGATTTACGAAGACTTTTGCTTCTATCGCCACGCACTTGACTAATTTGACCAGAGATGCCATTTGAATGGACTGAAAAATGTGCTGAGAGCTATCACAAGCTCAAGACTCTCTTGACTACAACACCTATTCTAGCATTATCGATAGAGGGTAAGGATTTTATTTTTTATTGTGATACTTCACATTCTGGTTTTGGTGTTGTGTTGATGCAGGATAAGAATGTTATAGCTTATGTCTCGCGTCAATTGAAGATGCATGAGAGGAATTATCCAACACATGATTTAGAGTTGGCAATGGTAGTATTTACTCTTAAGATCTGGCGGCACTACCTCTATGGTGTTAAATGTGAAGTGTTTACTGATCATCTTAGTTTGCAACATGTATTCACTCTAAAGGATCTGAATTTGAGACAGCGAAGGTAGGTGGATTACTCAAGGATTATGATGTCACCATTCAATACCATTCGAGTAAGGTTAATGTAGTGGCAAACGCTTTGAGTCGAAAAGTGGTGAGTGTGGGTAGTTTAGCTTGCTTGAGTGTAACCAAGCGACCTTTGGCTAAGGAAACTCAGACCTTAGAGTCTAAGTTCATGCAGTTGGGCATCTCAGAAAGAGGTAGGGTGTTAGCTAGTATTGAAGTAAGGGTCATATTCATTGAGGAGATCAAGGCTAAACAATTTGAGGATGAAAGTTTAAATATACTTAGGAAGAAGACTATGATTGGTAAGGCACAAGAGACCACTCTTAATGCGGATGGTGTACTCAATTTTAAAGGAAGGATTTGTGTTCCTCGAATTGATGACTTGATTCAGAAATTGTTGGCAGAATCTCATGGTTCGCGATATTCTATTCATCAAGGTGTGACCAAGATGTATAGAGATCTGAAGCGAATTTATTGGTGGCCGGGCATGAAGAAAGACATAGCGGAGTTTGTGGCTAAGTGTCAAAATTGTCAACAAGTGAAGTATGAACATCAAAGGCCTGCATGTTTGCTTCAAAGAATGCCAATTTCATAATGGAAGTGGGAAATGATAGCCATAGATTTTGTGGTTGGTCTTCCCAAGACTTTGGGGAAGTTTGATTCTATTTGGGTAGTGGTTGATAGATTGACTAAGTCAGCCCATTTTATTCCGGTAAGAATAGATTATAATGCTGAGCAATTGGCTAAAGTTTATGTGAAGGAGATAGTGAGGTTGCATGGGGTGCCCCTCTCTATCATCTCAGACTGTGGTACCCAATTCACATCCAAGTTTTGGAGGAAACTGCATAATGAATTGGTCACACAACTCACTTATAGTACCGCTTTTCATCCGCAGACAGATGGGCAGTCGAAGAGGAATATTCTAGTGTTAGAAGACATGTTGAGGTCATGTGTGATTGATTTTGGAGGGCATTGGGATAAGTTCCTACTTTTGTGAGTTCTCCTATAAAAATAGTTATCACTCCAGCATTGATATGGCACAGTTTGAGGCATTCTATGGGAGGGGATGTTAATCAACCATAGGATGGTTCGAGGTTGGAGACATGAAACCATTGGAGGTAGATTTAGTGAAGGATGCCCAAGATAAGGTGAAGAACATTCAAGCTAAGCTTTTAGCAGCCCAGAGTAGACAAAAGAAGTATGTGAATCATAAGGTAAGAGACATGGCGTTTCAAACCGGTGAGAATATTCTTCTTAAGGTATCACTCATGAAAGGGGTAGTGAGATTTGATGAGAAAAGTAAGCTAAGTCCGCGATACATTGGTCCATTTGAGGTTCTTAAATGTGTGGGGCTGGTAGCGTATAGATTGACTTTACCTCCTAAGTTATCAAGAGTTCATCTGCTATTTCATGTGTCCATGTTGAAGAGGTATCATGGTGATGGGAATTATATCATTAAGTGGGACTCAATTGTGTTAGACAAGGACCTCCAATATGAGGAGGAATCGATTGCAATTCTTGATCGTGATGTCCAGAAATTGAGGACCAAGGAGATTCAATCCGTGAAAGTTCAATGGAAGCATCGTCTAGTTGAGGAAGCTACTTGGGAAACCAAGAAGGACATGCGAGACAAGTATCCTCAATTGTTCGTCGATTCAGGTACTACTTCATTCCTTCCTTAGCCTATTTTCCTAAGTTTTGTCACTCGGGGACGAGTGATGGGTAAATTGGTATCTATTGTAACAATCTATTCCCGTCATTATAGAAGGGCCAACGGGGGAAATTTAAGGTCGGAAAACTTTTTCGTAGTATTTGGATTTTCTCAATCTAGTCCAAATTTGGATGAAATCGGAGTCATTAAGGTGTACGAAAATATGGTATGAATCGGGTAAGTTAATTATGATTTTGATTACATGGATGAATAGATAACTTGTTAAGAAATCTGTACGACTTTACGAAATTAAATTCAGGCGAGTAGAACTCCCAAAATTGATCTTAGCGTGAAGGGTATTTTCTAAGCGTTATTGGTTAGAGATGTGTTGTGAAATGGGGGTCTTGGAACTATTAAAATAGCTCATTGGTTCCGTGCAAGCCACTGGGACGAGATTTTTGCCGCTAAGGTGGGGCTACTGCAGCAGGGTAAGGGCCGCTGTTGTGGGTTCGACACAACTTAAGGTCGTAAATAAACCCCTAAACAACCTTATTATGCACTTTTCAATTTTTAGAGCTAAGGAACGAACTCCAGGCGACTCTTGACAGTTTTACACCATTCTTGAGGCTACAAGTAAGCTTTTCATTCCCCGAATCCATTTTTTGATCTGTAGAATGTAATAGAATGGGTAAATATCGATGGGGAAGGGTTTTGATCTGGAATTTATGGTGGAAACAACCCTATTTTGGATACTTGAGATTATGGGATTGATCTAGGGTTCATAGAATTGTTAGTAATTCGGGTAATTAGCAATTGTTTATTGATTCCCGTGTTATTATTATTGTTTGTAGACCAAGAACTAGCGAAACGAATCCGAAGAGGGAAGGATCAAGTTTCTTAGGGTTTCAAGCTTGTTTTGAGGTAGGTGATAGTTGTGATTCTATGATTGTGTGATGTATGTTTGTTCTTTCTTCATAATGATACATGTATGTATATGAATGTTTTACTATTGATCACACATGTTGTAAATGACATAGATGAATGATGATTGCTATGAAATCATGACTTAAATGTATGATCTTGAAGATATCTTTGTGATTGTGGTTGTGATTGTGATTGTGGTGTGTTGAATGGATCGATTGCCACGTTCTGGCATAACTAACTTGGATCGGTTGCCACGTTTCGACATAAATATGGGATCGATTGCCACGTTCCGGCATGAAAATTGGATCGGGTACCACGTTTCGGTATGTTAACTGTTNTGGTGTGTTGAATGGATCGATTGCCACGTTCTGGCATAACTAACTTGAATCGGTTGCCACGTTTCGACATAAATATGGGATCGGTTGCCACGTTCCGGCATGAACATTGGATCGGGTACCACGTTCCGGTATGTTAACTGTTTGGGTTTGGGTTCCATGAGAGGACCAATGATTTGATTTAAATGTGAAGTTGTTCATTGTTCGTAAATGTGTTAATATTGTATATGTTCGATATATCCATGTGATTATATTGTTGTAATGGCTTATGTATGTTGCACTTAGTCGGATAGCCGCGTGATCCTACCAGTACACTGTGGTTGTGTACTGATACTGCACTTGCTCTTTCCTTGTTGAGTACAGGGCATCTTCAAGCGGCTATTGATAGACCTTCTTAGAAGATAGTGATCGTCGTTCGATTTCAAGGGTGAGCCAATTCTTCCGGGCTTTAATGAGTTCTCCTTTCGTCTATGTCCACATTTCGGACTTAGACATTTCCATTAGTTATTAGTACATTAGTATGAGGTTGTATCCCTTCTTGTTTAGACTTATTCATTGTTAGATGTTTTGGTATATTGATTTTCAGGTTCTAGGCATTACTTCTGCAATGTTAGTTTATTATTGTTAGATTTTTGTTAGAGTTTATGGGATCTCTATTTCTTTCCTTAGTATTTTTCCTACTTTCGTATACTTAATGCCTTAGTTTTTAGATTAGTTGTTTGGTTTGGATTGTAGTATTGGTTCTCCCACCGGAGGGTTAGTGTGGGTGTCAATCACAACGGTCGGGGTCGTGACACTTTATGTATTATTTTACAGAATTCGAATTAAAAGTAACAACAATATTTTTGTAGGATTAAAAAAAAAGTAACAATTAAAGATTTAGACCCTCCCAAAAAAGTAACAAATAACAAAAATTTCTTTTCTGACGTATTATTTTATTTTAATTTGATTTTTTTTTTAAACTTTAGAGTATTATAACAAAAAAAAAAATGATAATAGCTAAGATTGAATCCAAAAAAATAGGGGAAAAAAGTTTGAAATATATCCAAACTTTGATCGAAATTGTTGTAACGATATCAAATTTTGGAAAGGACCTTTTACCCCCGGCACTATTTAATAGTATATTTTAAAGCTATATATGTGTCCACGTGGATATCATAAATATTGCATAATTATAAATAGTAATTTGGCCACGCGGGCGCATATGCTATTAAATAGTGCAGGGGGCTAAAAAGTCTTCTATAAAGTTTGGTATCGTAACAACAATTTCGACCAAAGTTAGAGTATTTTTTTAAACTCTTTTCCCAAAAATAGGTAACAAATAGAAAACAAATTCTTTTTTTTTTAAATATTTGTCTATGTACAATATTGATTGAAAATTTGAATACGTACATTTTAAATAATTGAATTAAAAATCTAATTAATGTTTCTGAAAAGAAAAAAAAACCTAATAGATCGAACTCATATGATGTACCTGGTCGTTTAAATCAGATCTCTATCAATGTTTAAAATAGTTATCTCTATAAAATAATCTTAATATTAAAAGCACATGCATACTTGCCCTTTTTCGTAATTCTAAAAAACACTTTATAAAGAAAATTAGTCAAACACAAATTGCTTATCAAAACACTTTTCAAATGAATTTGCCAAACACAAATTATTTTTTGTTGAAAAACACTTTTCCGAAAAGCTATTCTAAAAAGCGCTTCTAAAAATAAGCAATTTTTAGCAGCAATGCCAAACAGGCTCTTAGTGCCCGTTTGAATTGACTTATTTTAGGTGTTTTTAAGCCAAAATAGCTTTTAAGCAATTTTGAAGTGTTTCACTAAAGTTAAAAAGTGCTCATAAGCACTTATTTTAAAGCCAAAATAACAAAAATAAGTCAAAAGTTATAAGCTAGGAATCCTAGCTTATGGCTTTTGGCTTATAAGTCATAAGCCAAAAGTCAATCCAAACAGGCCCTTACTCTTCTTTCTCTCCTCCCCGCCGCTGATGACGCTTCCCGTTTTCGCTCCAAGTTCGAGCTTCCTTTTCCTTTTGTTTTGGATAATCAATTGTCTGCTTCTTCAAAGGAGATGGTGTTTCCAGAAGAGTTTGACTCAAGAAATCATATTTACGGTTAATTTTTGGGCACCTCAATAGGCCGTTACATGTTTTCTTTCCTTTTACTCAAAAACACAAACTTTCATAGGTTATTCTTTTTTGGACAATTATTTAGTAGATAATTTTTATATTTTCTTATAAATTATGATTATTTAGATTCTAATCTAAAGTCTTCTTATGAGTGAATTGAAAATCGAATGACAAAATATTAGATTATGATTTGAAATTTTATAAGTTGTTCGAATTTGGACGACAGTCTAACATTTTGTAAATAAGATTGAGAAACACATGAGCAAACATTAACTTCGGGTCTAATATTATTTGAATAATGAACTTAACTTCGGGTCTAATATTATTTGAATAATGAGCTTAACTTCGGGTCTAATATTATTTGAAAGATAATTTTTCAAAATCTATATATCTGCACAACTTTTAAAAATAATAATATAATTTGAATAATGAACTTAGAGAGGGATATTTGTATAAATCGATCATTCCTCGGAAAATGATAAAATGCTTTGCTCTGTCTTTGTCTTAACTGAATGACGTTCTAGCCTAATTGATTCGTTTCAAAAAAGTGTGGTATCAAAAATAAGAAGACATTTGATCCATTTAATTGGTCTAATATAACCCAATTTTAATTATGCAAAACTTTGTTGAAGTATTTTGTTCTTACTTGATATTCATATATTACAACGTCATAATAAAGAAAATTGAATATTCAAAACTTTTTAAAATAAATTAAATTTGATTTGATACATCTTCAACTTCAATATAATAATAATAATAATAATAATAATAATAAATAAATAAATAAATAAATAAATAAAGCAATAATGTCATGATTATCAATTCTTTCCGTTTTATTCAAGCTATTTAAGTAGTTGAAAATAAAATAATAAAGAGGATAACTTTTCATGGTTCACGTTTTAAGTGTATCATTACAAATAAAAATAAAATGTAACTCAATGCTTATTTTAAAATATATTTTGTAACGTGAAAATTATTTATATAAAAGTTTAAAATAATAATATTACAACAATATAGTTGTGATTATCAGTTCTTTTTTTACCCGAGTTATCTTAGCAGTGAAAAAAATAAAATAAAAAAGAAGATGCAATATAATAGTGATTTTTTTAATTTAATCCAAGTTTATCTTAGCAGTGAAAAAAATAAAATAAAAAAGAGGATGACTCACCATGGTTCACGTTTTAAGTTTATCATTACAAACAAAAATAAACACGTAATTCAACACTTGTTATAACATAATTTTATAATGTAAAAATTACTTACACAAAAAATTTAAAACAAATATCACAACAATATAGCTATGGTTATCAATTCTTCCAATTTTACCCAAATTATCTTAGCAGTGGAAAAAATAAAATAAAAAATAGAATGACTCACCATTGTTCACGTTTTAAGTGTATCAGTACAAACAAAAATAAATACAAATTTAGCACTGGTTAAAACATATTTTGTAACATAAAAATTAGTTACACAAAAAATTCTAAAAAATTAATATTACACCAATATATCCGTGATTATCAATTCTTTCCATTTTACCCAAATTATCTTAGAAGTGAAAAAAAAAAAGGGATGACTCATGATTCATGTTTTAAGTGTATCATTACAAACAAAAATAAACATGTAAACTCAGCATTTGTTAAAACATATTTTGTAATGTAAAATTTAGTTACACAAAAATAAAAATAATGCAACATCAATATAGTTGTGATTATCAATTCTTTCTATTTTACCCAATCTTAGCAGTGGAAAACACAAAATGAAAAATAGAATGACTCACCATAGTTTTCATTTTAAGTGTATCATTATAAGCAAAAATAAGCACATAACTCAACACTTGTTAAAACATATTTTGTAACGTAATATTCAATTACACACAATTTAAAAAATCAATATTACAACAATATAAATGTGATTATGATCAGTTCTTCCCATTTTATCCAAATTATCTTAGCAGTTGAAAAAACTTGCAAGTAATAATTAAACTAAAAAGGGATAACCTTATCCTAAACAAAACGTTTATACTATAAAGTAATTTAATTTCATCAAATAAGTATCAAAATAAAACATGTAAATATAATATTTAAAACCTCAAGGGAGGTAAGTTCTATGAATACGAATATGATAGGATGTTTATACCATCATTGACTTATTCAAGTGTTGCAAATTTGTAAATCCAAATGCAGCTTATAAAAGGTAAAACAACCTAACTACCTCATTGTACATGTACTATTACACAAAGCATAGACATCTAGTCACCTGACAAAATTTCTTATTTTAATTTGTTCCCTACAACTTTACAAACATAACATTTCATGACTAAGATTCCTATCCTAATTTCATGCATGTACTCACTACTACTATGTGACATAAACTCAACATTCACCCTCTAGCAATAGAACATCACATTATTCACCTTCTCTTTCAATGCTGGTAGTGGTCGGACGTTGACAGAACCGTTCATTGCACGTGTGCTACGTCATATTGTACTTTAAATTGTGAGTTTAAAGTACTAAAGGAGGAGTTATTTAATTATTTTCTCATAAAATTGATACTTTAAATAATTTTCATTTTAGTTTAATTAATGTGCAATAAGCAATATTATCTTCTTTTTTGTTTGAAATATAAAATTTTGTGAACTGTATCACTTTATACTTGCTGCTGCTTCCGTCTTCTCTTCCCCATTTTCTTCTTTTTACTTCTTTTCCTTTGTACTTTTTTTATTTTGTGCATTCTAATTTTCAATAACAATTTTCACATTAACATATATGATCCATTTTGAAACACATATGAAGGTTAAATATATTTTTAACATTTAGGATAGATTACACATAATATTTGTGTGTTTTATTGAAATAATGATCATCCGGTTGAGGAAGATGGAACTATTGCAAAAGTAAAGATATTATATAAATAATGTATATAAATGTGTATACATCTCTAATAATAGTTATACATTATATATATATATATATATATATAATAACGATATATTAAATATACCTATGACCATTTTTTTAAAAAAAATTGTTGGCTTTATAGTTACATAACTAACCCCAAAAAAATACAAATTAAGCAATAGCATAAAGGGTTCTATCAACTAGTGTTTTAAAAGTCAAGGGCGGGGTGTGAGGCAAGACATTTTATGTTGTACAGGGCAGGGCATAAGCCTCAAGACACGGAGCAGAAGTCTCATGGATCTACGGGGCGTGGTTTCATGTATGTTCAATTTTATAATTTTATTACTAAGAAAAAAAGTAAAAGTAAGACTTCCAATGATTTTATAAATAAAATTTAATAAATAACCTATAATATATATAAAAAATATATTATGATTTTTATTTGAGATTAATATTAATAAAATATAATGAAGAAAAAATATGTCTTGTATATCTCCCTCCACTTTAGAAAATAATTGAATTGCATATAACTTTTAAACCATTCAAACTAATATGTGATTTTTCCTAATACAATAGCCAAATAATCTATATAAACCAATAGCAAATTAGTAATGATTTCATCATTGCCACCACATAAAAAAGTATGTAATTAATTATTTGGTATAACTTTGCTCAATTCTATATAATGACCATTAAAATGTCCTTTTAAAGATAGGTCTAACTTGAAAAAATAATGACTCATTAATATAATATTAGAATTAATAATTCATCAATATAATATCAAAATAAGGAATTTAGACATGAGTCTAAAACTTCTTTTTGTGACAGTAAACTTAATTTTTCACAATATTTTATATAAAATTTAATTATTTAAGTGTTGATTTGTGCAGACTCAAAGTTTAAGGACATAAATGTTAGTTGAGGTAAAGTAAAAAGACATGCTTATTTATTATGCTTAAATTTATTCCTTCATAATATGTTTTTTGTAATCGGAAAAAATATATGACCCGTTTAAACTACAAATTGATAAACATATTGTTTTCTTTCTTAAATTTTATGACTAGTCATTCGTTATCACTTTTAAGATAAAAACGAAAAAAAATATATAATATTTTGTTATAAAAATAAAATAATATTGCTGGCTGTGGGGTTCGAACCCACGCGCACTTATGTGCAGAAGATCTTAAGTCTTCCCCCTTAACCACTCGGGCAAACCAGCTTGGGTATTAAACAAACGCTCACATATTTTAATTAACGTATATTTTGCTTAGCCTCTTTTGGATAAAATCAAAATATTCCCTTTTAAAATTCTTTTAGGTCATGGTACTATGTTTTTACTATGCATTTCCAAATAAATATGTTTCTGAAAGAAACTTTTCAAAAAAAGAAAAGGGAGCTTAAGAACACATTTTATTTATAAATTAAATATGGAACTTGTGCTAGCACCGGGCCAATACATGTTATTCTTTCTATATCAATTTATGTGACACAATTCGAATTTAGAGAATCATCCAAATCTTTTTAATGATTTTTAAATATTCGAAACGGTTAAATATTGTGATTTATAGTTATTTTTACATAATTTTCAAAATATAGATATGTTACTCTCTATGTCCAAATTTATGTGCTGCAGATAGAGTTTCAAGAATCAGCCAAATTTTTATATGTTCTTCAAATATTTCAAGTTGTTAATTATTGTGATTTACAATGTTTTTTTACGTCATTTTCAAATATTATATGTTACTTCTTTTGTCCCAATTTATGTGCCACAGATAAAATTTCAAGAGTCAATCAATTTTTTTTTTTTATCTTTTAAAATTGAAATATTTTTAAATTTTTTATTATCGTGATTTATAGAATTTTTTCAACATAATATTCAAATATTCAAAAGATTAGAAAAAATAAAATAAATTAAAACAAAAAAATTACATAGATGGTCTCAGCTAGAAACGAACACGTTGACCTTCTTTACATAGTATTAACTAGTAAGTAGAGTACTCACCATCACGACTAAAACTCAATAGCCAAAATTGAAAATTTTCTCTCTCCTTCAATTCCCTCATTGTTTAATTCTTCAATCTTCAACAATTCCATTTCTCTCTCATCAAGGATTTCAGATTTCATTTTTTTTCTTTAGATTTTGGAATAATCTCTAAAAGGATTTACACCAAAATCCCATTGATTCATGTATCATATTTTTGGTATGTATCTTTTGCAATTTTATCTCCTTCTTAGATATTTGATTTGTATTTGGGGATATTTTTAGTTGTATTCTTCTATTTATATTGAATCGTTTTTGCATTCTTTGTATTTGTTTGAATATTTCTATATCTTTGTGTGTTTAATTGCTAAGTAATTTCTCCATTTTCGATTTGAGTTGTAACTAAGGAAAACCTCAAAGATTCCACTCTAATGTCCTTGTCAAAGAGGACTACAAGAGGTATCACATATATGTAACACCAAGAAAATTTCTAAGCTAAGACTCGAATCATTCTGTAACACCTCGCAACTCTACTCTTAAATATTTGAATCGTTCGTCGTAAATATATGAGCTTGAACTGGGTGATGTCCGACTTGATCATGTATTTTAAGGTCCTTTAACAAATGTATCTAGAGTAACTAAAGTGATCTAGAGTCATAAGGGACCTCGAATACCAAGCCAAGTTCAAAGCTTTCCTAATGGCTAAGTTCTCACATGATTCATATAAAGGTCAATTTCAAACAATCATTTATCTCAGCATATAATAAATTATGTGGCATATAGCCTATCAATCTAAAGAACTGTGATTCTTTTTTCTAACGCTACCAAGTTTGTCTTATTCCAAGTTCAGAGGAAAAAAATATGGTTGTTTTATTGGAATATACCCGGGATGGGAAATTGGGCGAACTCACATGCTCAATCGGCTATCCGCTGAATGAGTTGGCGAATCACCGAATTGTCCCAAAAACCTTAAGCTTCTGTTTATTTGGGCAATCTAAAGTCCCTATGGGCGATCCGTCGAGTATTTTTGGCGAGAAGACCTCCATATAAATGATTTGATCGATGAGATTCATTAAAAGATCTGTTTCATTGGTTTTTTTGGTTTTCTTACGTTTCTAGAAGGATATTCTTGAACTTTTAACCTAAATCAACTACCCTAAGTCCATTGTACAACCTAATAACATCATTATACGTATAGCAACTCTTAAAATCTCCAATTTTTATTCTTCTTAAGATCAAGAACTCCAAGAAAAGATTTCTCTAATTTCTCAAGATCTAAAGGCTCCAAGTTCAGATTCTCTTCAAGAATCCTAAGATTTTTAATCTAAGATTCTTCTCCCCACTTCATCTCCAAAAAAACTGCAAGAAAGACAAAAGCTAGGGTTTCAAATCTTTTAATCAAGTTCTCCTTTTTGTTCTTCCAGATATGTAAGGCTATCATAGTCATAGACTGAGTTTTTCCTCATTTCCTACATCTACTTTATATCAGTAAAGAATAATCTAAGGTTACATCCTTAGTTTTAATAATTCTTGAGATTAGTTTTGTTGTTGAGTTTTGAATTCTATTTCGTAATTATTAAATTGCTATATCTTGCATTGATATTCTTGAGTTGATTGTTTATGTCTATTTTTCAGCATAAACCTTATTTTTGAGAATCTTTTTAAGCAAGCAGTGCTCTTAAATTGATTCTCTGAGAAAGCAAAGATGAGTTTTGAGAAGAGTTTTATACATGATTTGAGAAAGAGTATAAGGGAACTAAGTATTCCCAAGTGTATCATTTTTTACATTGAGAAAAGAGAAATTTTGATTTCTAAATGAGTTAATGAGTTCAAAGATATTTCAAAGCAGTTACCTCTCTTAAGAGGATATTTTAAGCAATAACCTCAAATTGAGGAATAATATGTTTTATGTATTTGAGCTTGAGTATATATTTATTGGGAGTAGTATTAAGCACCAACATAAGGATGAGTTTAGATAGCTCACATTCCTCATAAACCATGTAGCCAACATGGGTGAATGATCCTACTTTTTAGATGACTCTTTATTGCTTTCGAGCAGAGCTTTAGTGGATCCACTTAATTGAGTTGTTCTATACCCCAACAAGGTATATGATAGTTTTGACAGCGTGGGCGAGAGGTTGTATCATTACGTTACTCATAGTGATGGTTGTCGATTAGAGAATCTGTCAAATAAGAGTAAAATGTAATTTATTGTACTTTTTTATACATCATTGAGTTAATATCTTTTATTCATGAAGCCTTAAATATTTCATCTCTTATTATTACTTTGTATTGATTTGAGGTTAGGTGATTATTCTTCCAGCCTTATCAATTCAGTTATTTATTCATTCAGCTTTATTACATATTCATACATTTAATGTACTAATGTCAATCGACCTGCATCATAGAGATGTTCAGGATCATCAACATGTGATCCGTTGAGATCACTTTGTACTTCTTGCTAGCTTAGGTGCCTTCCTTGCATTTTGGAGGACTCCACTCTTGTCTTTCAGTTTAGTAGTTTTGAGATGTTATGGATCTTGCCGACATCCATGTTGAACTATAGAGGCTTCATAGATAGTTAGTGTTGAACTATTTTGACAAACTATTCATTATTTTCAGACAGTTTTGAGTATACAATTTTGAGATAGTTTAAGTTTTGAGACTTGTGAATTTAAATTTTATTCTAAAGCTTAAATTTACTTGATTTAGTCTTCCACTAAGTAGTCAGTCAGACCAAGGGTTCACTTAGGGATCAACAATGGTTCTCGAGTGTCAACCACGTCCAAGGTGTAGACTATGGTGTTACAAACTTGGTATCAGAGCACAAAGTTCAAGTGATCTAGGGTGTCTATGAAGCTATGTTAGTAGGATCATATTTTTGTTGTGAGGGCACCACTTCTATAAATGAAGAACTACAGACACCTAACTAAAGTTTTCCTTCTTTCATACTCTAAATCGTGCCATAAACATATTTCATAAGGAACTTACTCAAACTCACGCGTTTCTCAAATCCATTCGACTATCCCTCATACTCAAGGTGGTTTGAAAGCAAAGCCCAGATCCTTATCGATGAGTTACTCTCATCAAAAGCCTTCAAAAAGTCATAAGACTATAGATGGGCTTGAGAGAAGCCTATGAATGAGCTTAAGTGTTCGAATTCAAAAGAATACACTCTTATTCATATGAATCGTGTGTTTGAGCTAAAAGCAAGACGTGCTCTCAGATTTTCTTCTCTAAACATTGTCTCAGGTGATATCCTTTAAGAGGGAAATATGTTTTTGAGTGCTTGGGTAGTATTATCACCCAAAGTATATTGTGATTTATGATATTATGAGCCATTAGTAGAAGAAGTGCCCAGAGTTAGAAGTATGTATTTGGAAGTGTAGTAACTTAAAGAGACGGGGATAGTTATTGTGTAAAGTATGTAAGTTGTACACGTGTACCTAGTAAGTCATTTATGAGGGGTTTTCCCCTTATGTGTGGGCTAAGGAGTAGTAATTTTGTGTGGATTTCATGATAGAAGGTAGATAAATAGTTACTAGTTAGGATGAGAATATTTACTAGTTAGGATGAGTTAGAGTGTACTTTAATCAGAAAGAAGTTTATGTCAATGTTCTATTGTGTTAGTGAAGAGCAAGTATTGGTGTTGAAATGAAACGCAGAGTATTCATGAGGTTATATATCTAATCTAGACTTATGATTTTTGAAGGGAGAGCCCCATGACATTCAGAGGGTTATAGAACTAATTAGGCAATGATGTATAGTGTAAGGGTAATGTAACGACCTGTTCCCGTTGTTATAGAAAAGCCAACAGGGAAAAATTTTGGGCCGGAAATTTTTTTCGTAGTAACTTGAAATTTCCCAACCTAGTCCAGATTTAGACGAAATTGGAGTCAGTGAGGTCTAGGGAAATCTGATAATAATTGAGAGATTTAATTAGTATTTTGATCACATGAATAGATAAATAAGATGTTAAAAAACTCGTACAACTTTACAGAATTAAATTCGAGTGAGTAGAACTCCCGAAACTGATCTCAGCGTGAACGGATAGTTTCTGAGTGTCATGGGTTGAAGGTGTGTTGTTAAATGGGGTTTGAAACTCTTAAATTGAAACACTGGTTCCGTGCAAGCCGTTGTGGCGAGATTATTTCCGCTAGGGCGGGGTCGTTGTGGCGGGATGGGGGCCGCCCTAGTGGGCCAGTCGTGAATTAAGTCAGAAATATACCCCAAAAACGTTCTATTCTGCACTTTTTTACTTTGAGAGCTAAAGAATGACCTCAAGTATTTTCTTGAAAAATTTCCACCATTCTTGAGGCTAAAGGTGCGATTTTCACTCCCCGAATCCATTTTTCAATTCGTAGAACTTAGTTTTATGGGTCATTATTGTTGGGGTAGGGTTTTGGAACTGTTTGGATAGTGGGAAAATCCCTAATTTGGATATTGGTATCATGAGTTCGATCTAAGGTTGACAGTGTTGACTTTAATCCGAGTAATTAGATATTATTTATTGATTCCCGTGTTATATTGATTGTTTGTAGATCAAGAACGAGCAGAAAGAACCCGAAAAGGATTGGACCAAGTTTCTTAGGGAATTCAAGCTTTGTTCGAGGTAGGTGATGGTTGTGATTTCATATTGTGTGATATATATTTGTTCTTGCTTCATTATGATACATGTATGTATGCTAATGTTGCATTATTGATCACACTAATCATAAATGAGGATAGATGAGTAATTGAATGCCATGAATCACGACTTGATTGTATGATTATGAGAATGTACTTGCGATTGTGCCTTGTTGAATGAATCGGGTGTTGCGTTTCGACACAATAACTGGGATTCGTTGCCACGTACATGCATAAACATTGGCATGAGTGTCATGATCCGACACACTAACTTGGAACGGGTACCACGTACCGGTACATTAAGAGTTTGGGTGTGAGTTCCATGAGAGGACCATTAACTTAACATAACTGTATATCTTGAGAATTGTGAAAATGTACGTTGTTCGTAAGTGATATTGATTTTGTCTATGTTCGGTGTATTCATGTTATTATTATTATTGTAAGGGCTTATATATGTTGCACTTAGTGGGATAACCGCGTGATCCTACAAGTACACTGTGGTTGCGTAATGATACTGCACTTGCTCTTTCTTTGTTAAGTACAAGGCATCTTCAAGCGGCTACTGACAAACCTCGTTTAGAAGATCCGTGATCGTCATCGAATTCAAGGGTGAGCTAGTTCTTCCCGGCTGCCATGAATTCTCCTTTCGTTTATGTCCCCATTTCGGACTTAGACTAGTACATTATTATTTTCATATGTTTAATTGGGTTGTACCCATTTTCTTAGACTTGTTGAACTTCAGATGTTTTGGTACATTGACTTTTAGGTTCTAGGTATTATTCCGCATTTGTTTGATTAGACATTTTGGAGTTTATGGGAACTCTATTTTTCCTTTAGCATTTAAACTTGCTTCCGTAACTTTAAATGCCTTAGTCTTGATTAAGTTTTGTAGTTCTTGGTTAACTAATTAGTACTAATGGTTCTCCCACCGGAGGGTTAGTGTGGGTGCCAATCACGATGGTCTGGGTCGTGAAAAAGTTGGTATCAGAGCCTAGGTTTGTTGATCTCGATGTACTAAAATGATTCTAATAGAGTCTTACGGAACGGTACAGAGACGTCTGCACTTTTCTTTGAGAGGCTATAGAACTTTAAGAAATCTCTCTATTTTCTCTTCTCTCCTTTCGTGCTATAACTTGATTCCAATTGGTATCTGACGATTCGATGTGGTATCTAACCTTCTTCACTCTCATATCCGCATATGGTTAATACTAAGTTCAACGACATCAGACCCGTAGCTCCTGTTAATGCTCCAATTGAGGAATCTGCAGCAAGAGGCCGCGATCGAGGCAGGGGTAGAGGAAGAGCTAGGGGTAGAGGCTGAGGAAGGGCGACGCCTACTAGGGATGGAGCACCAATTGAGAATGCTCCTAGAAATGAGACCCCTCATGCGCATCATGAAGAGGTAGAAGAGAATATAAAGGTTGAGAATGAGGAGAATGTTGGACAAGAGGAAAAGGTGCAGGCTGCTACATGTATTCCTCCCTTAGACCCATTGTTAGCTCAACAAATTATTTCGTTCTTGAAAGGATTGGTTGGTCCTGGAGTGCTTCCCGCTGTTCAAGCAACTCAAGTTCCCGCCAATCCCCCTATTGCTATCACTGTCCCGAAGGTGGGTGAAACTGTAGGTAATGATGTTTTATTGTGTCCTTTGTTGGGTCCTGTTATGAATGGTAATGAGCATGAGATGTTGACTAAGTTCTTGAAATTGAAACCGCATGTGTTCCATGGTTCTGAGAGTGAGGACGCCTATGAGTTCATCCTAGATTGCTATGAGAGGCTTCATAAGTTGGAAATTGTCCATCAATATGGAGTTGAGTTTGTGACTTTTCAGCTTCAAGGTGAGGCTAAGCAGTGGTAGAGAGCTTATGTGGACCCAGTTTCATGCTCTGTTCTTGGAGAAGTATGTGCCTCGGACTTTGAGAGATCATAAAAAGGATGAGTTCATGGCTTTGGAGCAAGGTGGTATGTATGTGGCTGCTTATGAGGCTAAATTCCATGTTTTGTCTAGATATGATGCGCAATTGGTGACTACTGAGGAAGAGAGGATCCGTCTATTTGTTAAGGGGCTAAATTTTGAGTTGCAGGTATTGTCTGTTCATATGACCTCTGCAGGAAAAAGCTTCAATGAGGTAACAAATTTTGTGAAGAAAGTAGAGCGGNGGGGGGAGGCGAGAAGGCCAGGCTAAGGCATTGTCTAAGAAAGCCAAGAATTGAGGCAACTTTCAAGGTTCTTACTCCAAAGGTTCTGGAAGGCCGACTCTTGCAGCTTAACCAATTCAGTCCGCTATACCCGCTTCTACAGGTAATTGCTCCGGAACTCCACATCAGAATTTGATTCAGCATAGCTAGGGTACCGTACCTACCTTCAGCGGGCATCAAGCTATCTTTTGATTGTACTTGCTAAAACTGTGGAGAACCTAGGAATATAAGGAGAGATTGTCCCCACCCGCGTATGATGGATTCAGTGCAATAACATACTAGAGCAGCGGTACTCGCGGGAAATGGTAATAATGGTCGAGGGCGTCCACAAGGTGGGCGAGAGGGAAATCAACGAGGCCGTAGAGGTAGGGTAAATGGTAACACAAGCAGAGGTACAGTTCAGGCAGGCAGGGAAGTCGCCCATCATGATGACATGGCTCAGTTTTTTGCCTTTTCGGGCAAGGCCGAGGCTGAGACTTCTGACACAATGATCATATGTACTATTCTTGTCTGTGACCGGATGGCTAATGCGTTAGAATTTGCTATGATTTGTGATATACTTGATCCCCCCATCATGTTTCTACCCCAGTTGGAGAGTTTGTCATAGTCACCCATATCTATCATGCTTGTCCTATTTTGTTTATGGGTTTTCAGACTTGGGCTGATTTAGTGATTTTAGATATGACTGACTTTGAAATAATCTTAGGCATGACTTGGTTTTCCCCCTATTATGTTATGCTTAATTGTAATACTACGTCTGTGACTCTAGAAATTCCGAGAAGGGAGAAGTTAGAGTGGGAAGGGGTGTACAAGCCTAAACAATCTAATATCATATCCTTCATTCGGGCTAGGAAACTGGTAGAGAAGAGTTGTTTGGCTTATTTGGCTTATATTCAGGATGTTGATATTGAGTCTCCCTCTATTGAGTCTATTCCCGTGGTGTCAGAATTTAGAGAGCTTAAGGCTCAAATCCAAGAACTTCTTGATAAAGGATTCATTCTCCCTAGTGCTTCTCCGTGGGGTGCTCCAGTATTGTTTGTTAAGAAAAAAGATGGTAGTATGAGGATGTGTATAGATTATCGACAATTGAATAGGGTCACCATTCAAAACAAGTATCCATTGCCTCGAATAAATGATATTTTTGACAAATTTCAATGTGCATCAGTTGTCTCTAAGATTGATCTAAGGTTTGGTTACCATCAGTTAAATATTAGGCCTGAGGATGTGCCTAAGACAACGTTTAGAACCCGCTATGGACACTACGAGTTTCTAGTTATGTCGTTTGGGTTGACTAATGCGCCTGCAATTTTTATGTGTTTGATGAATGGTGTGTTCAAACCATTTCTTGATTCGTTTGTTATAGTCTTTATTGATGACATTTTGGTCTACTCGAATAGTGAGGAACAACATGCTGACCATCTTCGTATTGTTGTGGGGGTGTTCTTGGGAAACAAAGGTTGTATGCAAAATTTTCTAAGTGTGAATTTTGGTTGACTTCGGTTGCATTTTTGGGGCATGTAGTTTCAAAAGAAGGGGTAATGGTAGATCCCCAAAAGATTGAGGCGGTTAAGAATTGGGTTCGGCTTAGCTTTGTGACGGAAGTTAGGAGTTTGTGGGGCTCGCTAGCTACTATCGTCGATTTGTGAAGAACTTTTCTTTTATTGCCACCCACTTGACAAATTTGAGCAAAAAGGAGATACCATTTGAATGGATTGAAAAATGTGAGGAGAGTTTTCAAAATCTCAAGACTCTCTTGACCACAACACCTATTTTAGCACTACTGGTGGAAGGTAAAGATTTTATTGTTTATTGTGATGCTTCACATTCAGGTTTGGGTGTTGTGTTAATGTAGGATAAAAATGTCATAGTCTATGCATCATGACAGTTGAAGGTGCATGAGAGGAATTACCCAACACATGATTTGGAGTTGGCAGCGGTAGCGTTCACTCTTAAGATCCGGCGACATTACCTCTATGGCATCAAGTGTGAGGTGTTTACTGATCATCGTAGCTTGCAACATGTGTTTACTCAAAAGGATCTGAATCTGAGACAACGCAGGTGGATAGAGTTACTCAAGGATTATGATGTGACCATCTAATATCATTCAGGTAAGGCTAATGTAGTGGCAGGCATACTAAGTCAAAAAAACGGTAAGTATGGATAGTTTGGCTTACTTGAGTGGAACTAAGCGACCTTTGGCTAAGGAAATTCAGACCTTGGAGTCCTAAGTTCATGCAGTTGGGCATCTCAGAGAAAGGTAGGGTGTTAGCTAGCATTGAGGTTAGGGCCACGTTCATTGAGGAGATCAAGGCCAAACAATTTGAGGGTGAAAATTTGAATGAGCTTAAGAAGAAGACTGTGATTGGTAAGGCACAAGAGACCACTCTTGACGCCGAAGGTGTGCTCAATTTTAAAGGAAACATTTGTGTTCCTCGAGTTGATGACTTGATTTAGAAATTATTGACAGAATCCCATGGTTCGTGATATTCCATTCATCCGGGTGTGACCAAGATGTATCGAGATTGGAAACAAATTTATTGGTGGTCGGGCATGAAGAAAGATATAGCGGAGTTTATTGCTAAGAGTCAAAATTCCAATAAGTAAAGTATGAACATCAAAGGGCTACAGGTTTGCTTCAGAGAATGCCCATTCCGAATGGAAGTGGGAAAGAATAGCCATGGATTTCGTGGTTGGTCTTCCCAAGACTTTGGGGAAGTTTGATTCTATTTGGGTAGTGGTTGATAGATTGACTAAGTTAGCCCATTTTATTCCGGTAAGAATAGATTATAATGCTGAACAATTAGCTAAGGTTTATGTGAAAGAGATAGTGAGGTTGCATGGGTGCCCCTTTCTATCATCTCAGACCGTGGTATGCAGTTTACCTCCAAGTTTTGGAGGAAATGACATGATGAATTAGGCACACAACTCACTTTTAGTACAACTTTTCATCCACAGACGGACGGACAGTTAGAGAAGACGATTCAAGTGTTAGAAGACATGTTGAGGGCATGTGTGATAGACTTTGGGGAACATTGGAAAAAATTCTTACCTTTGTGTGAGTTCTCCTATAATAATAGCTATCACTCCAACATAGATATGGCACTGTTTGAGGCATTTTATGGGAGCGGAGTTACATTACCCATAGGATGGTTAAAGGCTGGATATGTGAAACCTTTATGGGTTGACTTAGTGAAGGATGATCAAGATAAGGTGAGGAGTATTAAAGCTAAGCTTTTAGCAGCCCAGAGTAGACATAAAAAGTATGCGGACCATAAGGTAAGAGACATGGCATTTCAGACCGGTGATAATGTTCTTCTCAAGGTATCACCCATGAAATGAGTGATGAAATTTGGCAAGAAGGGCAAGCTAAGTCCGTGATACATTGGTCCCTTTAAGGTTCTGGAATGTGTAGGGACAGTGGCTTATAGATTGGATTTATCTCCTAACCTATCGGGTGTTCATCCGGTATTTCATGTGTCCATGTTGAAGAGATATCATGGTGACAGGGATTACGTCATAAAATGGGACTCAGTTGTTCTAGACAAAGACCTTCAGTATGAGGAGGAACCGATTGCAATTCTTGATCGTGATGTCTAGAAGCTGAGGACCAAGGAGATTAAGTCCGTGAAAGTTCAATAGAAGCATCGTCCAGTTGAGGAAGCTACTTGGGAAATCGAGAAGGACATGCGAGACAAGTATCCAGTTATTCGTCGATTCAGGTACTACTCAATTATTTCTTTAGCCTATTTTTCCTAAGTTTTTTACCCGTGAATGAGTGATGGGTAAATTTGTATCTATTGAAAAGACTTGTTCTCGTCGTTATACAAAAGCCAGCAGGAAATTTTTTTAGGCCGACAAACTTTTTCGTAGTAACTTGAAATTTCTCAACCTAATCTAGATTTGGATGAAATCAGAGTCAGTGAGGTCTAGGAAAATTTGGTAATAGTTGAGATATCTAATTATGATTTTGATTACATGAGTAGATAGCTAAGACGTTAAAGAACCTGTACGACTTTACAACAACAACAACAACAACATACCCAGTGAAATCCCACTAGGTGGGGTCTGGGGAGGGTAGAGTGTACGCAGACCTTGCCACTACCTCGTGGAGGTAGAGAGGCTGTTTCCGAAAGACCCTCAGCTCAAGTACACCAAAACCAAGTTAAAGGCGAGGAAAACATTGCATAAAACGTACCATCCAATAAGAAAGATAGTAAATAATCAACAGAGGAGACGGTAGCCTCAATAGGACAATGAGAGAAGTGAAACGCCGTAAACAACATAAGGCTATAGGAACCACAGACAAAAACTGCAAGAGAAAGGCTACGACCACTACACACGCTAACAACCCATACCCTCGCGAGAAAGGACAGCACGCTAGCCCTACTAACCTTCAACCTTAATACGCGACCTCCACTCCTTCCTATCTAGAGTCATGTCTTCGGTAATGTGAAGCTGAGCCAAGTCCTGTCTAATCACCTCTCCCCAATACTTCTTAGGCCTACCTCTACCCCTCCGCGTACCCTCTACGACCAGCCCCTCACACCTCCTCACTGGGGCGTCTTCGCACCGTCTCTTCACATGTCCAAACCATCTCAGTCTCGCTTCCCTCAGCTTGTCCACCAGAGATGCCACTCCCACCTTCTCCCGGATTACTTCATTCCTAATTTTATCCCTCCTAGTGTGCCCACACATCCATCTCAACATCCTCATCTCCGCAACCTGCATTTTCTGAACATGTGATTTCTTGACTGGCCAACACTCAGAACCTGTACGACTTTATAGAATTAAATTCAAGCGAGTAGAACTCTCGAAATTGATCTTAGCATGAACGGGTAGTTTCTGAGTGTCATGGGTTGAAGGTGTGTTGTGAAATGGGGGTTTGAAACTCTTAAATCGACTCACTGGTTCCGTGCAAGCCGCTGTGGCGAGATTATTTTTGCCAGGGCGGGGCCACTGTGGTGGGATACGGGCCGCCCTAGCGGGCCAATCGCGAATTAAGTCAGATTTAAACCCCAAAAACATTCTATTCTGCACTTTTTGACTTTGAGAGCTAAGGAACGACTCTAGATGTTTTCTTGTCTGTTTACCACCATTCTTGAGACTAAAGGTAAGGTTTTCACTCCCCAAATCCATTTTTTGATCCGTAGAACTTAGTTTCGTGTGTAATTATTGTTGGGGAAGTGTTTTGGAACTGTTTGGATGGTGGGAAAAGCCATAATTTGGATACTGGGATCATGGGTTTGATGTAGGGTTGATAGTGTTGACTTTAATTCGGGTAATTAGACACCGTTTATTGATTCCAGTGTTATATTAATTATTTGTAGACCAAGAACGAGCGAAAAGAACTCGGAAAGGAAATGACATAGTTTCTTAGGGAATTCAAGCTTTGTTTGAGGTAGGTAATGGTTGTGATTTCATATTGTGTGATATATTGTTCTTGCTTCATTATGATATATGTATGTGAATGTTGCATTATTGATCACACTAATCGTAAATGAGGATAGATGAGTAATTGAATGCCATGAATCATGACTTGATTGTATGATTATGAGAATGTACTTGTGATTGTGGCTTGTTGAATTGATCAAGTGTTGAGTTCCGACACACTAATTGAGATCGGTTGCCACGTACCGGCATAAACATTGGAATGGGTGTCATGATCCAATACACTAACTTGGAACGGGTACCACATACCTGTACACTAACAGTTTGGGTGTGAGTTTCATGAGAGGACTATTGACTTGATATATTGTATATCTTTAGAATTGTGAAGTTGTATGTTATTCGTAAGTGATATTGATATTGTATAGGTTCGGGTATGCATGTTATTATTATTGTAGTAAGGGCTTATATATGTTGCACTTAGTGGGATAGCCGCGTGATCCTACCAGTACACTGTGGTTGTGTACTGATACTGCACTTGCTCTTTCTTTGTTGAGTACAGGGCATCTTCAAACGGCTACTGACAGACCTCATTTAGAAGATCTGTGATCGTCATCGAATTCAAAGGTGAGCCAGTTCTTTCGGGCTGCCTTGAGTTCTTCTTTCCTTTATGTTCCCATTTCAGACTTAGACTTGTACATTAGGATTTTCGTATATTTAATTGGGTTGTACCCATTTTCTTAGACTTGTTGAACTTTAGATGTTTTGGTACATTGACTTTCAAGTTCTAGGTATTATTCCACATTTGTTTGATTAGATATTTTTGAGTTTTTGAGAACTCTATTTTTCCTTTAGCATTTAAACCTGCTTCCGTAACTTTAAATTCTTTAGTCTTGATTAAGTTGTGTAGTTCTTGGTTAGCTAATTCGTATTAATAGTTCTCCCACCGGAGGGTTAGTGTGGGTGCCAATCACGATGGTCTGGGTCGTGATAGGTAAATAGTACTTAAGTTGTGTAAAGGAATGTGACGATAAACTTTAAATGTATAAACTAAGAGATAAATATTGACTATTTATCATGAGGTCTTAGTGGGAGAGTGTTTCTTAATTTTACCTAGTAGTTGTAAATTAGTAAAGTATGTGACCAATTATATTGATATCTGTGTTTAGTACTAGACACTAAGCTTGAATTTGAGATGAGTTTCGTGATAAAATGATGGCAACATGAGGGTGGTGATGTTATTTTTGAGATTTGATATAGTAGGTTAGGAATTTAGGTGTTACTTTGTAATAAAGGTGAGTGGTACAAGTGTGGTATTATGACTCTTAGATGAGAGCAATAAAGTGTGACTAAGTCATTAGATTAATAAGAGTATTAAGAGAAGTACCCGAGATCGTATGTAGGTAGATTACAATTAAGTTTATATTTTTTCATGTGTGCCTAGATAGTATATTTGAGCCGTCAATATGGATTAGGTTGAAGTAAGCATTAGTTTTTCCGTTAAGAGTCAGATTAAGCGGCTTTATAAGTCAATGTGGATAACAATTATATAAGTCATTTATAGAAGCCAGAGGAGGTTACGAGAAGTATTTCAGAATGAAGCTTTAGAAGGAATCTTAGCACCTACACGTGGGGAGTCTAGTATCCATGAGATTATCATGTCCCAAGTGTTAGAGTAAAGCAAATATAGACTAGTTTAGAGATGATTAAATAGATCCATAGCTTTAAAGTGTCAGCTTTAGACCCAAGGAGGAGATGATAAGGTAAGGAATTAAGTCAAGTGTTGAGATCAGATAGTGATGTACTTAGAGAGAGTTATGGTGATAGATCAATCCATTCATAATCTAGCATATTCCTCAAAGTTCAATCATTACAACATCCGATCGATGCCTCTAATATCAGAATTGTGTTCATGACCTATGCTCATGCACTTCAGACAAATTCACATCTATGCTTAGTTCCCAGAATGAGGGGCAAAGACTTTGCCCATTGATTTCAATCTTACTCCATAAAGTTATAAATATCAGCCTCATGATATAAACCTATTCATATAAGCACTCATCTATCATAATATGCTCAGTCTCGAAAATTCATGATTTACTCTCAATGGCTAGCAATATAATGTTATTCCATGCATATTCTTATATTACAATTATCAAAGGAATTATTCTTATGATCTTTCTCCCTAAAGCTCTTTCGGTGATCTTTTTAAGTTTGGAGAATGATTTTATTAATAGTATTTGTGTGATGATAGATAAGAGCAAGTTGATGCTCCTTATTTTGTTAGTGGTGGTGTGATTATTCCATCTAAGCTTATAAATAAGGAGGAAAAAGGATATGAGGTTTTACGATGATTAATAGTAAATGAGATTAATTAGTTGGTATTTTGGTAATAATGCGTGAAATTTCAGTTAGTAAAGGTGACGAGAGAATGAGGAATTCTTAGAAAGATTGGTAGTAGGAGTCCATGGAGTTGTTATAATTCTAGTCTTGAATGAGGTGTTGATAGCACATGGATAAATGCATCATGCATTTGGTGGTTCTTGATTAAGAGTCGAGATTGGTTGAATGCAGTGGTAAAGAGTATTATTCTTGGGATGAGATTCCCTATAGAGGTATAAAACCCAAATCTTGCGGTTTAGATTAGTAGAAACATCTCATATTTAGCACCTTGTGATTTGGAGTTACGACTGAGCACATTAAGAGCAGGAAATTTATCTTAGACCCTGGTAAGAGTAGTCATAAACCCTTGTACGAGTTAGGAGTTGTAGCTAATGAGGTGCAGTATTCATAAAGGGGGGCATGGTTTTGAGGTGTTGCTAGGCTTGAAAGCTACCAATTGTATTGCTTAAGGCATAGTAGTCCTATTCTTACTTCATTCCTATATACCCTTGTTTCATGTCAAATAACTTCCACTAGAGCATGACTATGTTCAAACCTATATCGTTCGTGACCTATGTGCTATGAACAGTTCCAAACTCTTAGTATAAATCAGATCCACCTAAGGTAGTAGGCAAGTTCAGTAGTTAGAAAGATAGTAGGAGTAGCTCATTTCCCTTTAGTGCTCAGTTTAGCCATCATTCGAGGATGAATGATCCCAAGAGGAGATATTGTAACACCCCAAAAATTTCTAAGCTAAGACTCGAAAATCATTCTGTATCACCTCATAACTCTACTCTTAAAAATCTGAATCGTTCGGCGTAAGTATATGAGCTTGAACTGGGCGATTTTCAACTTGATCATGTATTTTAAGGTCCTTTAACAAATATATCAAGAATATATAAAGTGATCTATAGTCATAAGGGACCCCAAACACCAAGCCAAGTTCAAAAGTTTCCTATTGGCTAAGTTCTCGCATGAGTTCATAGAAAGGTCAACTTCAAAAGACTCATATATCTCAGCATATAATGAATTATGTGTCATATAACCTATCAATCTAAAGGACTATGAGTTTTATTTTCAACGCTACAAAGTTTACCTTGTTTCAAGTTCAAAGTACTAAGTTATGTTTGTTTTACCGGAACATACCTGAGCTGGGAAATTGGGAGACCTCACCTGTTCAATCGATGATCCACCAAATTGGTTGGAGAATCGCTGATTTAGCTCACCGAATTATCCTGAAAACCTTAATATTCTGTCCATTTTGGTGATCTAAAGTCCAACTGGGTGATCCACTGAGTATTTTTGGCGAGGAGACCTCAAGATTGCCGATTTGCTGACAGAATTCATTAAAAGTCATTTTGTTTAATTTTTATGGTTTTCTTACATTCCTAGAAAGGTATTCTTGACCTTTAACCCTATATATACTACCCTAAGTCCATTTTACAACCTAATAACATCATTATACATATAATAACTCTCAAAATACTCAATTCTGATTCTTCCAAAGATCAACAACTCCAAGAAAGGATTTCTCCAATTTCTCAAGATCTAAAGGCTCGAAGTTCCAGAATCTCTTCAAGAATCCTAAGATTTTTAATCCAATATTCTTCTCCACTTTTAGTCTCCAAGAAAACCGCAAGGAAGACAAAAGCTAGAGTTTCAAATCTTCCAATCAAGTTCTCCTTCAAACTTCTTTAAGAACTTTGCTCTTCCAGGTATGTAAGACTATCATAGTGATAGACTGAATTCATCCTCATGCCCTACGTTTGCTTTCTATCAGTAAAGAATTATTTAAGGTTACATCTTTAGTTTTGATAATTCCTAAGATGAGTTTCGTTGTTGAGTTCTAAATTTTATTTCCTGATTATTGAGTTGTTATATCTTGCATTGAGATTCTTCAATTGATTGGTCATGTCAATTTTTCAGCATGAGCCCTATTTTTAAGTTATAATTGAGCATTTATTGAGTTATTATTGAGAATCTTTTTAAGCAAACGATGGTCTAAGACTGATTTTTTGAAAAAGCAAAGATGAGTTTTGAGAAGAGCTTTATACATTATTTGAGAAAGAGTGTAAGAGAACTAAGTATTCCCAAATGTATCATTCTTGACATTGAGAAAAAAGAAACTTTGATTTCTAAATGAGTTTAAAAATATTTCAGAGCAGTTGCCTCTCTTAAGAGGATATTTTGAGCAATTACCTCAAATTGAGAAAGAATATGTTTTATACATTTGAGCATGAGTATATTATTATTTGGAGTAGTATTAAGCACTGGTATGGGGATGATTTCAGCCAACTCACACTCCTCATAAACCATATAGCCAACATGGGTAAAAGATCATACTTTTTAGATGTCGCTTTATTGCTTTTGAGCAGAGCTTTAGTGGATCCACTTAGTTGAGGTGTTCTATACCCTAACAAGATATAAAAAAGTTTTTTCAGCGTGGGCGAGATGTTGTATCATTATGTATCTCATAGTGATGGTTGTCAGTTAGAAAATCTCTCAAATAAGAGTAAAAAGTAATTCATTGTATTTTTATATACATCCTTGAGTTAACATCTTTTATTTATGAAGCCTTAAAGATTTCATCTCTTATTATTGCTTTGTATTGAGTTGAGTTGAGTATTCTTCCAACCTTATCAGTTCATTTATTTATTCATTCAACTTTGTTACATACTCATACATTCAATGTAATAATGTCAATCGACTTGCATCATTCTATGATGCATATATATGTGTTTAGGATCATCAACCGGCACTTCATTGACATCACTTTGCACTACTTTCTAGCTTTAGTGAGCCTTCCTTGCATTCTGGAGGACTCCACTCTTGTCTTTCAATTTAGTAGTTTTGAGGTGTTGTGTGTCTTGTCTTGAAATTCATGTTAAACTATAGAGGCTTCATAGATAGTGTTGAATTTCTGTTAGTATTTCCTTTGAACTATTTTGACAAACTATCATTATTTTTAGAGGATTTTCAAACAGTTTTAAGTAGGGCTGTGCACCGGACCGGACCGGACCGGAACCATTGGACCAGACCGGAACCATTGGACAGGAACGAACCGGTACCGGGATGAACCGGTAGCGGAATTACCGGGATGAATATTCAGTTTCGTCCCATCCCACTATATACTGGAGTGGTACCAAACAGGACCGGGATGGTACCAGACCGGACCGGAACCGGAACTGGCCGGGACGGGACGACACATATTTCAAAAAATAATATATTTTTTTAGTTATTTTGGATCACGAAAATATGAATGCTAAGAAATGTGTTGGTGATCCGACCTCTATAGTACCATTGGAGAGTCTTGGCACAAAGGATAGCCTTTCTTATTGTCACGCCCCGAGCTACCCCCGAGACGCGGACACGGGACCTAGGATCACAAGTGACCTCAAGCTAACCCTGATGGCATAATCATAAGCATATTAAAGATAAGTTGAGAAATAAAACGGTTGCGGAAGCTAATAATAAGTAAATCAGAAATGATGGGGAATACCCATATACTAAAACTGAATATCAAATCTGTGAGTTTAATACAAAAGAAACATCAAACTCAAATACTAAACTGAAATTAACTATGTTTGAAAATAGCCTCTAACTGACTAGAAGTGCTGGGACATACCCCTGCTAAGTCTAGCAAAGCTGAAAATAAAAGACTGAAATAATGAAAAGATAACATGACTGTTATCCTCGAAGAATGATGACTCACCACTGATGTTGCTAAACTGGAGATCGAGAACCGATCTAAGCGTGATCTGGATGCTGAGAACCTGAACCTACATTACGAGAAGATGTAGCACAGAATATGCGTCAGTACTTGAAAGGTACTGAGCATGCATGATAGAGTAAAGCTGAAATAAACATATAACTGAACAAGCAATAAAGCGAGAGCATAATCTGAACATGATATAGATACTGAGCTAACTGAATGCAATGACCAAATTATAACTGAATACTGAACTGTACTGAAATGTGGTCAATGCAATGGAATCTGACAGAACTGTGGGAGCTACTAATAACTGATAATAAAACCACATGAGCTAAATGTGGAGTCCGATGTATACGCCCCATTGAGAGGACCCAATACACCCGGTCAAAGGTATAGAGGCATGCTGGCGTGATCACTAAAATGATGCCCACAGAGGGGACTTACAACCTACGTGGCTCGTAGTTCCAGGACTATATGGGTGACTGACCCTAGTCCAGCTGGGTATTATGCTACTCCCAATGGATTAAGTGATTAACAGATTATGACTGAATTACTGTGATATACTGGATAGCTCAAATTGACATACAAACTGAGAATGCGCATAAATAACTGATAATGACACATTTAAGATTGAGGCATGTATATCTAAAATAACTGAAATATCTAGCCTAGCATATGTAATTCAAGAACAAAAGAACTACATAACTAGGGTTCTGAAATTCATGCAATAGGCTGAATTTTAACATACTAATCTGATTTGGATCATTCTAACAGCTAAGAACCCTGTAATCTTAATCATTCAAGAAACCCTAGGTCTAGTCATAATAAGGGAATCAATAAACTGACTAAAAACTAGAGACCTAATGGGTGAAAAGAGCCCACTAATGAAATGCCACATACCTGGTGACGAATTCCATGGAGAAAAAATTTTGATTTCAGGGTTGGAACCAATGGAATCTTGATGCGTTCTTGAACTAGGGTTGGTCGCCTCTTTCTCTTCTTACGCTTCTAATTTTATAAGTTTGATTGATGATTTTGACTAAGGTAAGTTTTAGTTATATTTCTAGGCTTAAACTGACTAAAACCTCATAATTTAGTGTCTAAACAACGTAGTTTAGGGGTCCAACACATAAGGAAAAGACCAAAATGACCCTGACTTAAAAGATGTCGAGACCAACGAACAGACCTGGTCCACGGATCGTGGTCCATCCTACGGTTTGTCCTGGTCAGCCGTTGTTCGGCTCAGAGGATGGGTTCTGCGGACTACGTTCACGGACCTGGTCCACAGACCATGGTTCAACCAACGGTCCGTAGGTCAGGAGTTTTTTTCTGTGGACCATATTCTATGGACCTGGTCCACATGCCGTGCTCCCATCTATGGTCGAGGTTTTTTGGGGTTTTTTTCTGTGGACCACTTTCCACGGACCTGGACCAACTTACGATCCCTTAGGTGGCCTCCATAGGTAGCACATGCACTTTTGGAAATTTGCATTCTGGTCTAACTAGGATACGGGGTGTTATATTATCTCTCCCTTGGGAATATTCGTCCTCGAATGAAGACTAAACTAGCTGGAATGGAGGGAAAGAGCTACAAACCCTACCACTAAACACTGAAAACTGATTTATGACTGAACTGAGTTCCAAAACATGCAAATACACTGAAAATGCAAGTACAAACTGAAGGAACATGCTACTAAGACTGAATCTACGCATGAATGACTGAAAAACTGAAGAGGAACTATTACCTCAAGATGGAGTGGAATTGAAAGGAATAGGTGAGGGTACTTGGACTTCATGGCTGCTTCTGCTTCCCAAGTATCTCCCTCTACGGACTGACTCCTCCACAAAACCTTGACTGAAGCGACTTCTTTGTTTCTTAACCTTCTAACTTGACGATCAAGAATCTCAATTGGTACATCCTCATAAGAAAGTCTATCTTTTACAGCCACACTCTCTAATGGCACTACGGATGCTGGATCACCCACACACTTCTTCAATAGTGAAATGTAAACGACTGGATGCACTGCTGCTAAATCTGCTGGCAACTCTAGCTCATAAGCCATTTTACCAATCCTTTTCAAGATACGGTAAGGGCCTACGTATCTGGGACTGAGGTTCCCTTTCTTGCCAAATCTCATCACCCCTTCATAGGTGACACTTTTAGGAAAACGCAATCATGAACTTGGAACTCTAGTTCCTTTCTCCTTACATCTGTATAAGACTTATGATGACTCTGGCTGTCTTAAGTCTATCTCTAATGAGTTGCACTTTCTCCATAGCATCAAGGACTTAATCTTGCCCTATCAAGGCTGCTTCACCTACTTCAAACCAACCAATAGGAGATCTGTATCTACGCCCATACAATGCCTAATAAGGGGCCATCTGAATGCTAGAATGGTAACTATTGTTGAAGGCGAACTCTATAAGAGGAAGGTGATTATCCCAACTACCCTTGAAATCGATCACACAAGCTCTCAACATGTCCTCTAAGGTATGATTGGTACGCTCTGCCTGACCATCCATCTGTGGATGAAATGTTGTGCTAAGATTAACCTGAGTACCAAGACCTTTCTGAAATGACTTCCAGAAATGAGAGGTAAACTGAGGACCTCTATCTGAGATGATAGACAAAGGAACCCCATGCAACCTCACAATCTCATTAATATAAAACTTGGCGTAGTCCTCCGCTGAATCTGTAGTCTTGACCGCCAAAAAGTGAGAAGACTTAGTAACTCTGTCAACTATCATCCAAATTGAGTCATGCTATCTGCGAGTACGAGGTAAACATGTGATGAAGTCCATGTTGATCACTTTCTACTTCCAAGTAGGAATGTTAATCTGTTGAGTCATACCTCCTGGTTTCTGATGTTCTACCTTGACTTGCTGGCAATTGGGGCACTTAGCCATAAAATTTGCTATATCTCTTTTCATACTATCCACCAATACACTTCCCGCATATCGCGATACATCTTAGTAGCGCCTGGATGGATATAATATCTGGAGTTATGGGCCTTTGCAAGAATATGTTGTCTCAACTCGCCCACATTAGGAACACATAATCGACCTTGGTAGCGAAGCACACCATCTCCCCCTTGGGAGAAAACCTCAACTCTCTGTTGATGGACTGCACCCTTAAGTACAAGCAATATCGGATCATTGTCTTGCTTTTCCTTAACTTCCACTACCAAAGAAGATTCTAACCCATTCTTAACCGTTACACCATATCTGATATGCTCATAAGACGAACTCCTACGCGAGCAAGTCTATGAACATCCTTTGCTAGCTCTTTTCTTTCTTCCTCAACATGTGCTACACTACCCATAGATAGTTTGCTAAGGGCATCTGCTACTACATTTAATGGTAATGCACACTCAAGGCATAATCCTTAATGAACTCAAGCCATCTTCTATGGTGAAGATTCAACTCTTTCTAGGTGAACACATACTGAAGGCTCTTATGGTTTGTGAACACATCTACATAAATACCATACAAATAGTGCCTCCAAATCTTGAGTGCAAACACCACCGTTGCAAGCTTGAGGTCATGAGTCGAACAATTCTTCTCATGCACCTTAAGATGTCTGGAAGCATAAGATATAACCTTACCTCGTTGCATACACACAACCTAGGCCGACTCTGGATGCATCACAATAAATCACATAACCGTCTGAACCCTCTGGTAGAGTCAAAACAGGAGTTGTAGTCAACCTAGCTTTCAATTCTATGAAACTTTTCTCACAATCATCTGACCACTGAAACTTGACCATCTTCTGAGTCAACCTAGTCAATGGTGAGGCTATGGATGAAAATCCTTCCATGAACCTTCTGTAATAACCCGCTAGACTTAAGAAACATCTGATATCGGTAGGAGAGGTAGGTCTGGGCCACTGTTTCACTACCTCTATTTTATGGGAATCTACTCGAATCCCTTCACTAAACACTATATACCCAAGAAAAGCAATCGATTGCAACCAAAACTCGCACTTGTTAAATTTGGCGAATAACTAGCGATCTTTGAGAGTCTGCAGAACAACTCTCAAATGGCTCGCATGTTTTCCTCATTTCTAGGGTAAATGAGGATATCATCAATAAAGACGATAATGAACAAGTCCAAGTACTGCTTGAACACTCTGTTTATCAAGTCCATGAAAGTTGCAGGAGCATTAGTTAGTCCAAATGACATAACTACAAATTCATAATGACCATACTGAGTTCTGAAGTCTATCTTCGGAATGTCACTATCTCTGACTTTAAGTTGATGATAACCCGATCTGAGGTCTATCTTTGAGAAATGACTAGCATCTTGAAGTTGGTCAAACAAGTCATCAATCCTGAGGATGGGATACTTTTTCTTGATTGTGACCTTGTTCAACTTCCTATAGTCAATGCACATTCTGAGAGAACCATCTTTCTTCTTTACAAACAACACTGGTGCACTCCATGGCGAAATACTCGGTCTGATGAAGCCCTTATCTAGATGATCTTTTAACTACTCCTTCAATTCCTTAAGCTTAGCTAGAGCCATTTTTTAAGGAAGAATAGAGATAGGATGGGTATCTGGAAGGAGACCAATTCCAAAGTCGATTCCCCTATCGGGAAGAACTCCGGGAAGATCTTCTGGAAACACTTCTGAGAACTCATTAACCACAAGAACTGACTCAAGAGTTGGGGTTTCGGAGCTTGAATCCTAAACCCAAACTAGATGATAGAGATAACCCTTAGAGATCATCTTTCTGGCCTTAAGGTTAAGAAATGAATCGACCCATAGGCACTAAGCTACTACTTTTCCATTCTAACATTGGTTTGTCTAGAAACTGAAAACGAACAATCCTAGTTGTACAATCGACTGAGGCATAACAGGAATGTAACCAATCCATGCCTAGAATGACATCAAAGTCTACCATTTCTAACTCTACAAGGTTTGCTGAGGTGACTTTCTGAGAGACTGTAATAGGGCAATTTTTGTATACCCATCTAGCTATAACTGGGTCACCGACTAGAGTAGAGACTGAGAAGGGTTCTGAGAGAGTTTCTGGGCTAATACTGAATTTGACCGCTATATAAGGAGTTACAAAAGACAATGTCGTGGATCTAACAATGCATAAACATCAAGATCAAAGACTCGTAACGTACCAGTGAAAACATTAAGAGAATCTTCCTCATCCTGGTGAGCCTGGAGAGCATACAATCTGTTTTGGCTCTGTCAAATCATCATCTTCAAACCACAACTTCGATCACGGTTTCCAGTTGACTTTATCTCAGGTGACAGGGGCAGGAGAACACTTCACAAAATGTGCTTTGATAGCGAGCGAGATCTTTGAAATTCAATCAAAACAACACTAGGTGGGTAAGATATAGGATTCTTGTGTGAGTCACGTGGATCACAAAATGGATCTATGATGTCAAGTCCACTCATTGATTTCGAGAAAACCGAATCAATTGGCTTTTTTCCCAGCGATACCTCAAACTCAAGATTTTGATTCATAGAACTGGACATCAAATGTATATTCATCCATCTATCAGTTGCATCTCCTTTAGTGAATGACGAGCCTGGAGAGCATACAACCTATTTTGGTGTTGGCCGCCACCTATACCAGATGAGTTACCCTGCTAAGTCGGGCGACCTGCTGGTGTTGCTAAAGTTGTAGACTGGGATCGATTAACATTCCCTCCTTGACCCTGTTTAGAAGGACAACCCCTTAATCTGTGACCAGACTGACCACACCCAAAGCATCCTTCCTTTCATACAAGGCACTCGCCCGGACGGTCCTTACCACACTTAGGGCAAGTTGGGTAGGTTTTGGTTCCTGAAACACTTCCCTGATACTTAGAGCCTGATGCCCTACCTTTCTGATCTTGTTTGAACTTAGAGGATGGAACACTAGCTGATGAAGGTGCTGGAAATGAAATTTTTTGCTTACCGTGCGAGCGATTCCCACCACCCGATTTCTGCTGAGAGTAGTCATAGTTTTCGGTCCTAGCCTTCTTGTTCTCTTTACCCTATTCTCTAAGCTTATATCCCTCAATCTGCTGAGCATGAGTCATGAGCCTAGAGATGGTCATATTTTCCAGCAACGTAGCATTTCTACACTTTGTCTTCACCAAGTCTGACACTCCATATAGAAACTTATTCATCTAAGCTCCGGAATCAATAACTATGTGAGGAGCATACCTAGAGAGTTGGGTAAACTTGAGCCCATACTCTTGGATTGTCATTCTATCTTACATTAAGTTCATAAAATTCTGAGCTTTCGCCTCCCTTAGCTCTCTTGGGAAAAACCTGTCCAGGAAGGTCTCACTAAAGCAATCCCAAGTGATAGGAGCTGCATTTATACCCCTGTTCTCCTTCAACTAAGTATACCAGATATGAGCTTCATCCTTAAGTTGGTAAGATGCTAACTCAACCCGATCATTCCCAGTTACCTGCATCACTTCAAAGATCTTCTTGACCTCATCAATGAAGTTTTGGGGATCTTCTCCAACCTGCGATCCTAAGAACTCTAGCGGATTCATCCTAACAAAGTCTCGCACTCTGGCTGCAGCTGACCCAACATTAGCATTTTTCAGACTTGGAGCCCACTGATTGTTTTGGTTGGCAACGCTTTGAGCCAACATCTGAATGGCGTTCCAGAATTCTTCATTCAAAACTTCTTGATCTGGGACTGGAAGAGTCGCATTTGCATTCCTGGTGTTAGCTCTACGAGGAGGCATGATCACTGAAACGTAGAACATCAAGTTAGAATGGAATTAGATCATACCTTACGCACGATAAAAGTAACAAGAAAATGAAGATTTTTCCTAAAGCACTTTGTAGCCTCCCTCTCATTAGATGTGATGCACTTCATACCATGAAAAGGACTCTATTTAATGCGGCTTTTTAGACATCCTACTACACTTAAATATAATGCTCTGATACTAAGTTTGTCACTCCCTGAGCTACCCCTGAGACGCGGACACGGGACCTAGAATCACAAGTGACCCCAAGCTAACCCTACTGGCATAATCATGAGCATAGTAAAGATAAACTGAGAAATAAAACTGTTGCAGAAGCTAATAATAAGTAAATCTGAAATGATGGGGAATACCATATACTAAAATTGAATATCAAATCTGAGAGTTTAATACAAAAGAAACATCAAACTCAAATACTAAGCTGAATCTAACTATGTCTGAAAATAGCCTCTAACTGACTAGGAGTGCTGGGACATTCCCCAACTAAGTCTAGCAAAGCTAAAACTAAAAGACTGAAATAATGAAAAGATAACATGACTGTTGTCCTCGAAGAATGAGAACTCACAACTAAAGTTGTTGAACTGGACATCGGGAACCAATCTAAGCGTGATCTGGATGCTGAGAACCTGCACCTACATCACGAGAATATGTAGCACAGAGTATGGATCAGTACTTGAAAGGTACTAAGCATGCAAGATAGAGTAAAGCTGAAATAAACATATAACTGAACAAGCAATAAAGCAAGAGCATAATCTGAACATGATATAGATACTAAGCTAATTGAATGCAATGAACAAATTAAAACATGCTGAGAATGAATACTGAACTGTACTGAAATGTGGTCAATGCAATGGAATCTAACTGAACTGTGGGAGTTACTAATAATCAATAATAAAACCACATGAGCTAAATATGGAGTCCGATGTATACGCCTCATCGAGAGGACCCAATACACCCTGCCAAAGGTATAGAGCAATGGTGGCGTGATCACTAAAATGATGCCCACAGAGGGGACTTACAACCTACGTGGCTCATAGTTTTGGGACAATATGGGTGATTGACCCTAGTCCAACTCGATATTATGCTACTCCCAATGGATTAAGTGATTAACACATTATTACTGAATTACTATGATATACTGGATAGGACAAAATGACATGCAAACTGAGAATGCGCATAAATAACTGATAATGACACATTTAAGATTGAGGCGTGTATATATGAAATATCCAGCCTAGCATGTGTGATTCAAGAACTAAAGAACTACATAGCTAGGGTTCTGAAATTCATGCAATAGACTGAATATTAACATACTAATCTGTTTTGGATTATTCTAACTGCTAAGAACCAAATAATCTTAATCATTCAAGAAACCCTAGGTCTAGTCACAATAAGGGAATCAAGAAACTGCCTAAAAACTAGGGACCTAATGGGTGAAAGGAACCCACTAGTGAAATCCCACATACCTGGTGACAAATTCCACAGAGAAATCTTTCGATTTCGGGGCTGAAACTGATGGAATCTTGATGCGAATGGGTACTAGGGTTGGTTGCCTTTTTCTCTTCATACGCTTCTAATTTTCTAAGTTTTAATTAATGATTTTGACTAAGGTAAGTTCTAGTTATGTTTCTCAGCTTAAACTGACTAAAACCTCAAAATTTAGGGTTTAAACGAAGTAGTTTAGGGGTCTAACGCAAAGGGAAAAGGCCAAAATGACCTTGACTTAAAAGTTGTCGGGACTAACTGACGAACCTGGTCCACGGACCATGGTCCATCTTGGTCAGCCATCGTTCGGCTCAGAGGATGCGTTCTGCAGACCACATTTCACGGACCGTGGTTCAACCTACGGTTTGTAGGTCCTGGCCATGTGTCAGAGGTTTGTTTTCTGTGGACCACTTTCCACGGGCCGTGGTCCCACCGACGGTAGAGCTTTTTTGGAGTTTTTTTTCTCTGTGGACCACATTCCACGGACCGTGGTCCAACCTACGATCCGTAGGTGGCACCTGTACTTCTGAAAGTTTGCATTATGGTCTATCTAGGATATGGGGTGTTACACTTATGAAGAAATTCCGATTGAGATCTTAGACCAACAAGTTTGAAAGTTAAGAAATAAAGAAATTGCTTCGGTGAAGGTTCTTTTGAGGAATTAGTTAGTTGAGGGTGCTACTTAGGAGGCCGAGGTTGATGTACTCGGTTCTTCATGATTTACTCTTTTGATTTCATGTGTCTTAGATATTTCCATGATTTCCTCATTTATGCATGTTCATGAAAAGCTTAATTTTTGAGAAAAATGAGTCAACTTTATTAATTTCTTCAAGTTTATGTGCATTTGAGTATGAGTTGCATATAGACCTTATGAAATGATGTTTTTAACATGCCTTAGCTTGGAGTTGATGTTTCCTCCTCGGATATGTGCATTTATATGATTGTATTCATGTTGGGCTGTTAGGTTTAAGTTCCTACCCTCCATATGATGTCTTGAATCCCAGTGATGGAAGAATGTTCCCAAGGGGGAGATATTGTAACACCTCAGATTCAAAAAGTGTGAAAATTTTAGTTTTTCAACATAATCTGGTGCCAGTACAGACGGAGCCACTGACGGTTCGTATGTGGGATCTTGGTTTGCCAGTCCAAGTTTTTCCAAAATGTCTAGTCCCGGTATTTTTTGACGATTCATCAAGATGGTCCATTCTCCAATGCATGAGTCGTAGGTAGGTCTCGTAGGTGAGTCCCAGACTTAGTGAGATTTTAAGGTAAAAAGTTGGAACCCACGGTGGGATGTACGGCCTATAGGTGGACCTACGGACCATACATGGGTTCCATCAATAGAGGTCCAAAGTGGGAAGTCTCTAATCCCACCCACGGCTGACCAGGATGGTCTGTGGTCTGACCAACACACCATAGGTCCAGCCGTTGGTGAGGTCGGCAATTATTTTTAAAAAGGGGTTTTGGTTCTTTTCCTAATTATTTCAACCCAATATTATGTCGTTTTACTCTTTACCCAAAGCCCTATATAATGATTTTTAACCCCCCTAAACACCCAATTCAATTTATTCTCCTAGATTCCCCAAAGTTGAACAAGTCATCATCTCCAATATTTCTCTCTACGGAAGAAGAAGGAAGCTAGGGTTTCAAGATCAAGTCTCCTAATCCCCTATTGATTTCAAGCTTTTGGCATAAAAGTATGATGGTTTTCACTTACAGAGCTCTTTCATCCATAGGATTCTTAAATCTCAAATTCACAAGTTAGAAATCTCTAATTTAAGTTAGGGTTTTCTTCCATGTCGTAGGTTCCTTCAATGTTGATCTAATTGACTGTTTTATGATTTATTATGCATGAATTGAGATAATCCTATAATATTAAGTTGAATTCCCATGAACCCATGCTTAACTCATGTTTTCTAGTTTATGATTATTGAAAGTGGGTTTTGAACTATGAAATATGAATTTATGAAGATATGCATGTTCTTATGAAAATGATCTTAGTTGCTTTGAGAGTAAAGCATGAATGCTGTTGTTGATTGATTGTTGTGAAAGGATTTCTCACATAATACTCAATACATAAATGTGAAAGGTTTTCTCTCATAAAGGATTCTTAGAGTTGCAAGGCTTTCTCAACTAAACTATAAATCGAGTTTTAGGAGCTTTCTAATGATAGATGCAATTACCCATGTCCCCTAATGATAAGGCAAGAGGCGATTGCCCATTTTCTTTAAAGATAAGATGAATACGATTGATGACTACTCCGTGAGAAATATGCTTAGCACCGAGTGGAGAAATAGCGATTTCCCGTGTTCCATAAACTATGTGCCAACATAGGTTGTCTTATATAGATATTAGCTAGTGGATTTACTTAAGCTAGAAGTTATGGTTATTACCTTAGCAAGGCACCTCTTTTTGGTGTGGGATAGACACCAGATTCCATATTATAGCTCACATGGTTTCTATGTTAGTTTAAGGCTAATTTCCACGACAATAATGATAAACTAAGGCTACTTCTAAAAGTATCTCACATGTGTTCAAAGATGATTTTACTTGCATTGATCATGATCATGATTATGTTTCTAATCTCTTTATCTTAATGGTTTAACTTGGTCTTTGCATGACATACAAATGCTCTTTTGAATGATTTGATAACCTTTATGCATTGCTATCATACTTGGTACATTATTGTATTAACGCATACTATTACTTACATTTTTCTAAAATGTAGGATCCAATGCTCTGATTCTGCATCCTGGTGGCTAGTGTCACGTTAGTTATCTTAAGTATTGGTGAGTCCTCATGTTCCAAGGATCAAACTTTTTATTGCTTTCAGTATTTAACTTTCAGATATTGTATGTGATATATGGATTACGTCCCAATTACTCGTATTGTAATAGATAGCTATTAAGACTATGCAGACTTCCGCTTCGTTTTGACAACTCTTTATGATATAAATCTTTTTTTTAAACTCGTTAATTCTATTATCTTGTTTATGTATGCTAAGTGGCTTGTGTAGAGGTTTTTGGGGTCTTATACACCATGTTACATCTAGGGCGTACTTTGGGTCGTGACACATATGAAAAAGTTCTGGTTGAGATCTTAGACCGGCAAGTTTGAAAGTTAAGAAACAAAAAAGCTGCATCTATGAAGCTGTTGTGGAGAAATCAAATGGTTGAAGGTGCTACTTGGGAGGCTGAGGTAGATATAATGTCCCGATATCCTCACCTATTTCCCTCCACTCCTACTCTTGCTTAAGGTATTTAGTCCCTTACGGTTCATCCTTATTGATTCATGCGTCTTATTCATTCTCATATTTTCATATGCATACATGTATGTTTTATGAAATGATGTTTTAAAGTATGTGTTAGCTTGGAGTCATTTTTCCCTCCTTGATTATGTGCATTTATGTTGGGTTTTTAGATCTCTTTCCCTATCATATTTATGTTGTCTTGAGTTGCATTCAAGGACGATTGTTCCCAAGGATGAGATTTATTAACACCTCTGATTTCAAAAAAAAAAAAATATTTGAAGCTGCTGATGCAGGTCTTGGAGACCATACCACGGTTCATAGAAAGTTCTATAGGTCGTAGACCAGTCTCGTAGAAAGTGAGAAAATAATTTTTGAAAATCAAGTTTCAGTATTGGTCTACAATTGACTAGGACGGTCCGTCAAATGCTCTGTGGGTCGTAGATGGGTTCCGTAGAAGCAATCCAAACTTGGTGAAATTTTGGGGTTAATGTTGAGTTCTACGATTTGGGTCTATGGACTATGGAAGGGTTCTGGCAAAGTTGGGTAAATTTTAAGGTCTCAGTACTTAGTCTACGGTTGACCAGTAGATATCATAGTTCGGACCCATAGACTAGTGCCAACAGTTATTTCTTAAGAGCTTTTGGGTCTTTTCCTATATGTTTTATGCCTAAGCTATGTTGTTTTGACCTCTATTATAATCCCTATATAAAGACTTTAATCCCTAAATCTACCCATTCTATACTCATTCTCCTATTTCCCCAAAACCTAGCCAAATTCATTCTTCCAAATTCTCTCTCAATCTAAGGAAGAAGAAGAAGAAGTTAGGGTTAAGTCTAAGGTAACTAACGATTCTTCTTGGGCTTTGAGTATCAAGGTATGTGGGTATTCACCCATGTACTCTATTCCTTCATGGGCCCCCAAGGTTTTCAATTCATCAATTCTATTTCAATTGATCAAATTAGGGTTCTTCATAATTTTTCATGTGCTCCATTCAATTATGATTCAATTGTTGTTGTTCAACCTTTTATTGCATGATTTAATGTAATTACATGATATTTATTTGAAATTATATGAACCCATGCATGATCTATGACTTTCAAATATGAACTTATGAAGAACCCATGAACCATGAATTTTGAAAGGTTATGCATATCCTATGAAAGTGATGTTTATGATGATAGAATGCTTTTAGGTGAAATTATCAATGTTGTTGTGAAAGGTTTCTCATGTAAGAATATGATCATGATTGTGAAAGGGTATTTCTCAAATATGGGTTCACATTGGTGAAAGATTTTCTCACCTATGTTTGAATTGTGTTTTAAGGAGCTATTTAATGTTTTAATTTTTTTTATGTGGATTTGTATTGATCATTGCATTTCCTATGTTATGATGATAATTGATTTTTTTTTTATCTATTTTGTTGGTATTTAGACTTAGCACCAAGAGGGCATTGAGGTGGAGGCTCAAATAGGGTAGTCTCTAGTATCAAACACTCCTACCTCTTATACTTGTGGCTAGTTGATCATTCTACTAGATTCGAAGAGTTGGTGACTCCTCATGTTCCGACGATCGAGACACATTCACTTGTTTATTGTCTTTCTAGTTTTCGGATGATGTAGGTGGTGTATGAGTTAAGTCCCAACCACTCCCATATTGTAGTAGATAACTTGTCATGAATATGTAGACTTCTGCTTATGCAAAATGATTTTATGATATGGAAGTTGTCTTTTTAATCTATTTGATATTTATCTTGTAGGATGTATGCTAGGTGGCTTGTGTAGAGTCTTTCGGGGGTCCTATACACCATGTCACATCTAGGGGTACTTTGAATCGTGACAATATATTTATGTATGTTAGTTTATTTTTTTCGTCCTATTAATTAAGATTCATTTATTATTGATAATGATAAAAAAAAACTTTAAAGAAATGATTGTATGTAATTTAGAATAATGTTTTACTAGCTTTATCTGTGGTATATTTTGATGATTTATATAGCTCCAAATAAAATCTTGTGTTCTTAACCTATAAATTTCATGGTATTAAATTAAAATCAAGAGGAGTAAATAGTAACAAAAAATTTACTTCTAAGAAGTAAATTCTTTTTATTCTGATGACATACTTATATTTTCTTTTCAACAAATATTGAAAGTTCAAAAATAACATATCTCAATGTAATATTAAACCTGTTAACTCATTACTATAGAAATTATCATTCTTCATAATAAAAGAGTTCTAAAGGAATTCAGAATAAATTGAAAATTATTATTAATATTGTGTTCACTGAGTTTTAAATATATCTTATTGAATCTCCGATTAATTCGGATTCCGAGGGACACTCTCTAATAATAATTTTCATACCCAAAGCTCAAACTCAAGACCTATGGCTTAAGGATAGATGGATCATATACATCTCAACACAATTATTGTTCTTACTAATAATAACTTAATACATTCTCTCTTGCATATTATGTAATATGTTGGATTAAGTTGTTGTGTTCTACCAACAATATTGTGTTGGAGTTGAAGTTAATATTTCTTCACCCTTAACTAGAAGTGTCAAATTTGAGTCTTGGACATGAGTTACCTTTGTTAAAAAGAGTTTTACTCTCAATTTGGAACTTTCCATTATTCAAATCTAATTGAGTCTCAATAAGCATATCAGACACAAAGTAAAAAATGGCATGGTGTTGAATCAAAATTAGGAGAAGTAAATTGCAATTGAAATTCACTAGTAAGATGTGAACTCTATATATCGTGATGCCATATTTATATTTACTTTTAAAGTTTCTTTTAAACACATTGTGAAAGGTAAAAAATAACACATCTCAATGAAATATTAAACGTGAAAACTTATTATTATTATAAAAATTATCATTCTTCTAGATAAAAGAGTTTCAATAGAATTTGGAATAAATTGCAAATTGTAATTAACATTACTTTTACTCGGTTTCAATATATTATATTGAATCCTCAGTTAATTTGGATTCCGAGGGACACTCTCTAACAAAAGTTTATTCATACTCAAGGCTCAAACCCGAGACCTCTAGTTAAGGATAGATAGATCATATATATATCCCACCACAACTTTGTTGGTACTAATAATGACTTAATTTACTTTCTCTTGAATATTTAGTAATATGTTAGATTTATTTGTTGTGTTCTACCAACAACGATTGTGGCTGAATAGAAGTTAGTATATCTTTATCCTTAGTCAAAAGTGTCAGGTTCGAGTCTTGGGCATGAGTTACCTTGGTTAGAAAGAGATTTACCCTCAATTTGGGACTTATCATTACCTGAATCTAACCGAGTCCCAATAAAAATATTGGACACCAAGTAAAAATAATTTCTTACTTGTACTTATGAAAATCAGTCATTTTGCAAAAAAAAAAATTGAGGGTGAACTCAACGATTATGGGATTAGATTCATCAATCCTCTATCTTTTAGTGAATAACCCCTCAATCTCCTTAATGAAAATATTTGTTTTTTTCTTTTTTATACTCTCTACAGATAAAGTATTGTCTTCATCTTCTTCTTTTTTATGTTCTATTAATTTAGATTCATTTAATGTTGGTAACATTTTTTTTAATGAAAATGATTGTTTTCTGTTAGATTAATTTTGTGTCTAGTTTTCCTTGTGGTATAAGATGATGATTTTTATAGCTTCAAATAAAAATCGCATGTTCTGAGACTACTAAATGACATGGTACTGAATAAAACTAGTGGGTAGCCAATATATCTGGAGACGTGAGGATAGACGACTTTCGAATAGTATAAAATATCCAATCTTCAAATAAAAATTGCATGTTCGAAAGAAAGATAGTGTGTGGATAACTCTAAGCTATTTTTTCTCTTTTTCTTGTGTTTGATACTCATTTGAATCTTATATCATGAATATCTTAAATCAATATTACTTGTCATTATTTTGAGTTCGTTTAAGATGGATTATTTGTTAAGGGAATTTGGATTAGTTAAGATAACAAATTTCAATCGCCGGATGATTAAAAACAAAGAAAAGATTCAAGTTATAAAAAATTTAAGTTTATTATTTTTTTTCTCCTAATACACACGCAGAAACAAAAATAGACATGAAAAAAACTAGTTTAGCTAATGTTATGATAGTGGAAAGATGAAATCTTAAACATGCTTCCTACAAATGGAATATCTTGGTTCAATCTCTTCAGACTTATACCTAAACATTCAAGGTGATTCAAGTGTGTTGAAAGCTACTAGATAATGAATAGGTGAAATGTAATATCGATGGTACATCTAGAGAAAATCCTGACAGAGAATCATGAAAATTTTAGAGGGGTATGAATGACAATAAATTTGCTAATAAGGCAAAAGATGAGTATTTTACAATGTACCAATACTCAAACAGAAGTTATGACTATACTAAGGCAATGAGATATATAGAAAAAAACTAATATCAACAGGTGATGATTGAGATTGAGTCCTTATTGTTAAGGAGTTTCATGCTTAAAACTTGGGAGGTCTCATGGCTGATAATTGAAGTGGTGGAAGCGATATAGATGAAAATGAGTAACACAAATATCAGAATAACTCATATTATATAGGAAGACAACCATATGCTAATCATCTCAAGAATACACTACTAGATGAAGGAGAAGAAAATACGTAGTCTTTCTTGGATCTATGAGTATAGGGAAGGAGACTATTTAATAATGATAAGCTAAATTTCCCTTATTTATGGATCAGATCATGCAAGAGATCAAAAGTTGGGTTGAAAAATGGAAGGAATTCACTACTTATTAGGAACAAATTCCATGATGGAGGAGAACATGATAAACAAAATATTTAGCTAATCTAGTTTCTTTGATTGAAAGTAGACATTCAAGGAAGACAAAAAACAATGACACAATTTTGAATCTTTATTGAATAGTGCATAAACAAATTAGGCCTAATCTTTCTAGGATTGGCTTGGTAAAAAACAACTTAATTAAACTAGTTCAATAGATATGAATCATACCAATGATGCATCCAACTACATAATAAGACAACCATACAAGAACTCAAGAACAAAAATGTAAACACCAACAAAATAAACAATACTTAATAACATGTAAAGAAAAATAAAAAGAAGCTACAAGAACCAATTAAGCATGGCAACATGCAAATTAAATCCAAGCCCTAATTTGAATTTTACACTGCTAGGATTGATTAATGTGCAATGTATGGTATTTACACCTTAGGATCCTATTTCTATTTTACACAAATAGATCTTTTCCAGTGCAAAATTAAAAGAAATGAAAATATCATTCTCATTGTGGGCCACACAGTTCCAGACAAAAAAATAAAAAGAAGAGAAAATCTCACTTACCATGTGACAACTAGGTTCTGGGGCCATTTTAGAATAACTAAATTTTATGCTCTATTGCTATTATTATTTTACATTCTACATTTCTTTCGTATTGTTGGGTTTTAAGCAATCTTGTCTTGGTGGGATAGACGAGTGTCATCACGTCAATTTTTGATTGTAACATTTGTGCTCTCTACAAAAAAAGGTATCCTTATATATGTTATTTTAGTTTTTCTATCCTATTAATTTAGATTCATTTATTGTTGATAATGATAAATATTTTTTTGAAGGAAATATTTTTTTGTAATTTAGATTAATTTTTTTACCAGCTTTCTTTGCGGTATATTATGATGATTTTTATAGATCCAAATAAAATCTTGTGTTCTTATTTTTTAATCTATAAATGCCATAGTGTTGAATCAAAATCAGGAGAAGTAAATAGAACCAAAAATATTCACTACAAAGAAGTAAATTATATTTATTCTAATGACATATATTGAAATAAAAAAACATATCTCAATGAAATATTAAACATGATAACTCATTATTATAGAAATTATAGTTCTTCATAATAAAGGAGTTCTAATGGAATTCAGAATAAATTGAATATTGTAAGTAATATTATGTTCGGTCGTTTTTCATTGTACCATATTGACTCTCCGACTAATCCAAATTTTGAGGGACACACTCTAACAATATTTTTTCATATCCAAGGCTCAAACTCGAGACCTCTGGTTAAGGATGGATGAATCATATATATCCCTCCACAACTATTGTTGGTACTAATAATAACTTAATTCATTCTCTCTTGCATATTGTGCAATATGTTGGAATAAGTTGTTGAGTCCTACCAACAATATTGTGTTGGAAAAGAAGAAGTTAATATTACTTCATCCTTAACCAGAAGTGTCAAGTTCGAGTCTTGGGTATGAGTTATCTATGTTAGAAAGAGGTTTTCCGTCAATTTGGAACTTTCCATTATCCGAATCTAACTGTGTCCTAATAAGAATATCAGACACCAAGATAAAAATTATCTTGGTGACAACTTATTATTATTATAAAAATATCATTCTTCAAGATAAAAAAGTTCCAATGGAATTTGGAATAAATTATAAATTGTACTTAATATTATTTTCACTCGATTTCAATATATTATATTTAATTCTGGGTTAGTTTCGATTCTGAGTGACAATATCTAACAAGATTTTCTTCATATCCAAGGCTCAAATTCGAGACCTCTGGTTAAGGATGGATAGATTATATACATCCCACCATAACTCTTGTTGATACGTATAATGACTTAATTTACTTTCTCTATAATATTTGGCAATTTGTTGAATTTATTTATTTTATTTTACCAACAAGGATTATGGTTGAGTAGAAGTTAGTATTTCTTTATCCTTGACAAGAAGTGTCGGGTTTGAGTTTTGGGCATAAGTTTCCTTGGTTAGAAAGAGGTTTACCCTCAACTTGGGACTTTCCGTTATCCGAGTCTAATTGAGTCCCAACAAAAATATCAGGCATCAATTAAAAAAATCTTTTCTTCTTGTACTTTTGAAAATAAGTTATTTTGCAAAAATAATTTGGGGGCAAACTCAAAGATTGCAGTAAGACTCATAAATCCTCTACCTTTTCATGAATAACCACTCAATCTCCTTAATAAAACATTTACTTTTTTTTTGTTTTTTACTCTCTCCAAATAAATTATTGTCTTCATCTTCTTCTTTTTTATGTTCTATTAATTTAAATTCATTTAATGTTGATAACATTTTTTTTATGAAAATGATTATTTGTCAGTTAGGTTAATTTTATGCCTAGTTTTGCTTATAGTATATGATGATGATTTTTATAGCTTCAATCTTAAACTATTTAATGACATGGTATTGAATCAAACAAGTGCGGAGATATAGGACTTTCGAATAGAATAAAATATCCATTTTTTCAAATAAAAAGGGTAAGTTGGGAAGAAATATAGTGTGTGGATAAGTTTAAGCTATTTTTTCTTTCTTTCTTATGTTTGATATTCATTTTAATCTTATATCATGGATATCTTAAAGCAATATTACTTCTCAAATGTAAGATAGATGGTACATCTAGAGAAAATCCTCAAGAGGATCAAGGAAATTTTGTAGGAAGGATATGAATGTCAATTTATTTTCTAATAAGGCAAAAAAAATGAGTATTTTACAATACATCAATACTCAGATATAAGTTATGACTATACTAAGGCAATGAGATATATAAAAAAGAACTAATATCCACAAGTGATAATTGAGATTGACTCCTTATTGTTTAGGAATTTCATGCTTAAAACTTGGGAGGTCTCATGAACAATAATTGAAGGGGTGAAAGAGATATGGATGAGGATGAGTATAAGAAATATCTAAATAACCATATTATAAGAGAAGGCAATCAACATGCTAATCATATAGAGAATACAATACTAGATGAAGGAGAAGAAAATTCGTAGTGTTTCATGGATCTAGGAGTATAGGGAAGGAGACTATTTAATAATGATAAGTTAAAATGCCCTTACGTAAGGATCAAATCATGCAAGAGATGAAAAGCTGGGGTGAAAAAGGGAAGGTGCTCACTGCTTATCAAGAACAAATCTCCTGATGGGAGGAGAACATGATAAACAAAACTTTTAACTAATCTAATTTCTTTTATTTCAAGTATTCATGGAAGATAAAAAAAATAATGAAGCAATTTTGAATCTTTATTGAAAAGTACATAAACAAATTTGGTGTAATCTTTTTAGGATTGGCTTAGTAAAAAAAAAAATTAATTGAACTGGTTCAATAGATATGAATCATATCAATGATGCACCCAACTACATAAAAACACAATCATACAAGAACTCAAGAACAAATTGCAGACACCAACACAACAAACAATACAAAATAATAAGCATAGAAAAATAACAAGAAGCTACAAGAACCAAATAAGCATGGCAACATGCAGATTATATCCAAGCCCTAATTTTAATTTTACACTGCTAGGGTTGATTGATATGCAATGTAGGTTATTTACACCGTAGAATGCTACTTCTATTGTACACAAATAGATCTTTTCCACAGCAAAATGAAAAGAAATGAAACTATCAATCTCACTATGGGGCACACAGTCTCAGACCAAAAAAAAAAAAGAGAGAGAAAATCTCACTTATCATGTGACATCAGGTTTTGGGGTTATTTTATAATGACTAAGTTTTCCGCTCTACTGCTATTATTATTTTACTTTCCACATTTCTTCGTATTGTTGGGCTTTACACTGACTTGTCTTGGTAGGATAGACAAGTGTCATCACGTTCACTTTTGGGTTGTAATATTTGTGTTCTCTACATAAAAGGTATCCTTATGTATGCATGTTATTTTCTTTTTTTTCTATCCTATTAATTTAGATTCATTTATTGTTGATAATGATAAATATATTTTTGAAGGAAATGATTGTTTGTATTTAGATTAATTTTTTTAGTAGCTTTCTTTGTGGTATGTGATGATGATTTTTATAGATCCATATAAAATCTTGTTTTCTGGTTTTGAATCAAAATCATGAGTAAATAGTACTTAAAAAAATTCACTACTAAGAAGTAAATTCTATTTATTCTGCTGACATATTTATATTTTCTTTTCAACACATATTTAAAGTTCAAAAATAACATATCTCAACGAAATATTAAACATGATAACTCATTATTATAGAAATTGTGGTTCTTCATAATAAATGAGTTCCAATGGAATTTAGAATAAATTGAAAATTGTAATTAATATTGTATTCACTCAGTTTTCATTATACCATATTGACTCTCCGACTAATTTGAATTCCGAGGGACAACTAACAATATTTTTTCATAATCAAGGCTCAAACTCGAGACCTCTGGTTAAGGATGGATGTTTCATATACATCCTTCCATAACTATTGTTGGTTCTAATAATAACTTAATTCACTCTCTCTTGCATATTCTGCAATATGTTGGATTAAGTTATTGAGTTCTACCAACAATATTGTGTTGGAGAAGAAGTTAATATTACCTCATCCTTAACTAGAAGTGTCAAGTTTGAGTCTTAGGCGTGAGTTATCTTTGTTAGAAAGAGTTTTACCCTCAATTTGGAACTTTCCATTATCCGAAACTAATGGTGTCCCAAAAAGAATATCGGACACCAAGTAAAGAACCCTTTCTTATTTTAAGTATGAAAAATAGATATTTGCAAAAAATAAATAAATTGAGGGTGAGCTCATAGATTATGAGATTGGACTATCAAATTTCCATCTTTTAGTGAATAACTCCACAATCTTTTCATGAAAACTTTTACTTTTTTTTATTGTTCTCTACATATAAAGTATTGATTTTATATTTATTTTATTTCTTTTATGTGATATTAATTTAGATTTATTTAATGTTTTTAAGATAAATTTTTTTCTGAAGGAGATGATTGTTTGTCAATTAGATTAATTTTATGCCTAATTTTCATTGTGGTGTATGATGATTTTATAGCTCCAAATAAAATTTTTGTATTCTTAAATTATGAAATGGCATGGCATTGAATCAAAATTAGGAGGAGTAAATTAGAATAGAAATTTACTAGTATGATGAGAATTATATATATTCTAATGCCATATTTATATTTTCTTATAAAATTTCTTTTGAACACATATTCAAAGGTAATAAATAACACATTTCAATGAAATATTAAATGTGAAAATTATTTATTATCATAAAAAATTATCATTCTTCAGGATAAAAGAGTTCTAATAGAATTTGGAATAAATTGTAATTAATATTATTCTCACTCGATTTCAATATATCATATTGAATCCCTGGTTGATTTGGATTCTGAGGGACAGTCTCTAACAAGATTTTATTCATATCCAGGGCTCAAATCTGAGACCTCTGATTAAGGATGGATGGATCATACACATCCCATCACAACTTTTATTGGTACTTATAATGACTTAATTTACTTTCTCTATAATATTTGGCCATCTGTTGGATCTATTTGTTTTATTCTACCAACAAAGATTGTGATTGAGTAGAAGTTAGAATTTTTTTTATCCTTAACTAGAAGTGTCAGTTTCGAGTTTTAGGCATAAGCTACCTTGGTTAGGAAGTTTACCCTCAACTAGAGACTTTTTGTTATCCGAAACTGATTAAGTCTCAATAAGAATATCGGACATCAATTAAACAAAATCTTTTCCTCTTGTACTCATGAAAATCAGTCATTTTGGAAAAAGAATTTGAGGATAAACTCAAAGTTTGTGGGATTAGATTCATCTTCTATCTTTTAATGAATAACCACTCAATCTCCTTAATAAAACATTTACTTTTTTTTGTTTTGTACTCGTTACAAATAAAGTATTTTCTTTATATTTTCTTTTTATGTTCTATTAATTTAGATTCATATAATGTTGATAACAAAAAAAATTTATGAAAATAATTATTTGCCTGTTAGATTAATTTTTTGCTTAGTTTTCCTTATGGTAAATGATGATGATTTTTATAGTTACAAACAAAAATCTCGTGTTCTTAAACTATTAAATGATATGGTACAGAATAAAACAGGTGTGGAGATATAGGAATTTCTAATAGAATAAAATATCCATTTTTAAAATAAAAAGGTCATGTTGGAAAGAAAGATAGTCTGTGCATAAGTCTAAGATATTTTTTCTTTCTTTCTTATATTCGATATTCATTTAAATTATATATCATAGATATCTTAAATCAATATTACTTTTCAAATGTATTATAGATGGTACATCTAAAGAAAATCCTCACAAAGGATCATGGGAATTTAGTAGAAGGGATATGAATGGCAATTTATTTTCTAATAAGGCAAAAGAATGAGTAATTTACAATACACCAATACTCAAACAGAAGTTATAACCATACTAAGGCAATGAGTTATATAGAGGATAACTAATATCAACAGGTGACAATTGAGACTGACTCCTTATTGTTAAGGTATTTGATGCTTAAAACTTGTGAGGTCTCACTGACAATAATTGAAGAGGTAAAAGAGATATGGATGAGGTTGAGTAACTAAAATATCTGAATAACTCAGATTATAAAGGAAGGAAACTGACATGCTAATCATCTCCAGAATACAACACTAGATGGAGAAGAAGGAAATACGTAGTATTTCTTGGATCTAGGAGTTTAGGGAAGGATACTAATTAATAATGATTAGCTAAATTTCCCTTACATAAGGATCAAATCATGCAAGAGATGAAAAGTTGGGTGAAAAATGGAAGGAGTTCACTAATTATCATGAACAAATCCCCTTATGGGAGGAGAATATGATAAACAAAACTTTTAACTAATTTAGTTTGGTTGATTGCAAGTATTCATGGAAGACCAAAAACAATGACACAGTTTTGGATCTTTATTGAATAGTACATAAACAAATTTGGCGTAATCTTTCTAGGGTTGGCTTAGTAAAACCAACTTAATTGAACTGGTTCAATAGATATGAATCATACCAATGATGCACCCAACTACATAAAAACACAACCATACAAGAACCCAAGAACAAAAAATCAAACACTAACACAACAAACATTACATAATAACAAGCAAAGAGAAATAAGAAGAAGCTGCAAGAACCAAATAAGCATGGAAACATGAAGATTAAATCCAAGCCCTAATTTCAATTTTACACTGCTAGGATTAATTGATTTGCAACGTATGGTATTTTCACTTTAGGACGCTACTTCTATTGTCCACAGATAGATCTTTTCTTGTGCAAAATCAAAAGAAATAAAAATATCATTCTCATTGGGGTCACACAATTTTAGACCAAAAAAAACAGAGAAAAACCACTTATCATGCATCACGTAGAGAACAATATCAAAAACTAATCCTAGTTAAAGGTGCGGAAAAATATGAATAGTTGAATTAACGGCTAGACAGCATCAAGAAACACAAGAAGAAGACTAGATGAGCTTCATAATAGAAAATCTCAAATGGAACCACTAGACGAAACTTTTCAGATCCCAAATAATTTCAATAGATAAAACACTAAAGCATTCTAAAGAAAAGCTTGAAAATGAGAGAATTGCCGGTTAAAAAATTTGTCGAGTTTCAAGATGGAATTTTATTGATTCCATCAATCTCGAAATGTGGAAATTGGTCTATGGGAGTTGTCGATTTCAAATTTGGAGTCTTTTTGAGGATTTGAGGTGTAAGTTGGAAAATTATGAAATTTTAGCATTTGGGTTGACTTTTGTCAACATTTGGAGTTTGGATGCTCAGATAAGAACTCTGAGAGTTTTGTTGGATTCAGAGAATGCTTTCAAGCCTAGGTGAGGTCATGGTTGAATTTTTAAAGGTTTCAAGCTTGATTTAGCCTTTCTGAGTGTTATGTTCCTTTCTTGTGACTTTCACAAATCTCAGATCAAAAAGACCTTAGATTCATATTTTGATGGTTCCATTGAGTCCATAACGTTGAGTATAGTCAAATTGCATATTTGGTTTTTGTGTATGGGGTCCCCAATGAATTCTAAGGTTCCATTTGATGATTTTGAGAGTTGATTGTGTTTTTTGGTACATGTTGACCTTGCGATCACAAAGGATCTTCACTTTCATGAAGGTCGTGTTAGCGAAGATCAGTTCACTTTGGGAAGGTTTAAGTGTTCAGACCTTCATGAAAGTGGGGGCCTTATCACGATTGTGACCTTTGAATTAGTGAAGGTGAGTCATGAAAGTGAAGGCCGAGTATTTTTAGGGGTTCGCATAAGCGAACATGGGTTTTCTTAAGTGACATTAGAGAGGATTTTGGCCTGCAATTTCGGGGGTTTACCTAGTTTTCCCCATTTTGAATTTCGGAAAACCCTTGGAGGCGATTTCAAAGATATTTCTTGTGCCAAATTATTTGGGTAAACCTTTGTGTTCCTAAAACTTTAATTCCCTTTTTATAATTTATGGATTTTTACATTAAAACTTGGGATTTTGATTGGCAAATGACAAGGTTTTTCAAGAACTTGAGTTCTAATGTAAAATGGTGATTATGAACTAATTTTAGTTCCTTTTCTGAAATGGTTTTCACCAACGAGTTCCAAATGTCTTCATTAACGTTTTCAAGTAAAAACTTTTGGATTCGAACCTCATTTTCTGAATTGGGTTTTTGAGTTGATTTGACCCATTTTTCAAAATCAATGATTTGGCTGTTGTTATTTCCAGAATCTTATTGTGTTTACTTGATTGAATTAGATTATGTGACTTTTGATATTGTTCGAAAAAAGGAATCCTCATGTCTTGGATTGCCTTTTGATTGAATTGAGACAAGTGATCTTCTAAACCTTGTAAAACTTGTAGAAACTTGTATTTCCCTTCATTATATGTGTTGTGGAATAATAGGAATAAGGTAATGGGTTCAATTATTCCACTTGATTGATCATAATGAATAAAAAGGGGATTAATAAAAAAATAAACATGTTGATATTTGTTCTTTGTGAATTGCCTTGTTGTGGATCCTAATTTGTTGATGGACGAAATGCTTTGATGGCATCATTGTGAACTTGAAATTGCTTCTATTTATCTTGTCTTCCTTATGGTTTGAAATTATTTATTTGTATTGAATTTTATGCACGAGACATGTGGTAATTGTGCCGAAGGAAATGATTTTGGATAGTGATATTGATATGGATGTTATTACGGGTGTTATTGATGTCGAGGTCGTTACCAATAAGTGTTATTGATATTGAGGTCATTTCCGGTGAGTGTTATTGATGCCGAGATCATTACCGAAGAGTGTTATTGAGCTCGAGGTCATTACCAGCGAGTTCATGGACTATGGGTGCTTCTCTTTAGTCCCGATTGATATTGTACATGATAATCCTGATATTTGTATTCACTGTACATGATTATTATGCTTGATGATCGTGACACTTGTGATTGTTATCTGTAATACTTGTGATTGAAATACTTGATAATTATGGATGACATACTTGATACTTGTTAATTAGTTATTGAATTGTGACAATTGGACTGTATGTGGTAAGTCTTGTGAGTTGTGTATTATAAAACTGTTAAGTTGGACAGATTTCTATGCGGGTTATAGTTGAGGCGATTTGGTTGGGAGAAAAGGAGTACTCATATTGTAGCTTGGTTTTCCCTTGCTTAAGTAGGTTACTTGCTGAGTACTATGTTTTTTGATACTCACTCCTTGCTTCCACACTTGTGTAGGTTCCGAGCCCGGACTCATATGATCTTTCTTCTTTATCTATTTCTGAGGCTTTCTGGGGATACATTGAGAGGTAGTTGCTTGTCATCCCGGTGACCCCTCTTGTTCCTTACTTTATGTTTTGTTTTATTCGAGAAACAAGGGCATTGAGACTTGTATTATCTTTCAAATTATGTAATATTACACTAGTGGTTTGCACATGTGACTTGGATGTTGGGATTAGAATTCCGAGAGTTCCATTGGATTGGAGGGATAATATTAGGCCTAGGTGAGGTCTTGGTTAAATTTTTAGAGGTCTAAGCTTGATTTTAGCCTTTTTGGGTGTTATGTTCCTTTCACAGATGTCGAGTCAAGGAGACCTCATATTTGTGTTCGATGATTCCACTGAATTCGGAATGTCAAATATAATCAAATTGTATATTTGGTTTGTATTTATGGGGTTCTGAATGAATCCTAAGGGTCTATTTGATGATTTGAAAGTTGGTTGTGTTTTTTGGTGTCTATTGACCTCACGATTGCTAAGGATCTTTGCTTTCGCAAGGGTCGCATTAGCAAAGACAGGTTTTATTTTGTGAAGGATCAAGTGGTCAGACCTTTACAAAAGCGAAGGTCTATTGAAGATCACGAGCTTCGCGTTAGTGAAGGTCAGCTCACAAAGTGAAGGCTGAGTATTTTTTGGGGTTCGCTTAAGCGACATCAGAGAGGGTTTTGGCCTGCAATTTCGGGGTTTTACCCCATTTTTTCCCATTTTGAGTCTTCGAAAATCCTTGGAGGGAATTTCAATGAGATTTCTTGTGCTAAATCATTTGAGTAAACCTTTGTGACCGTAAAACTTCAAGTATCTTTTCATCATTAATGGATATTAACATCAAAACTTAGGTTTTTGATTGACAAATTGCAAGGTTTTTCAAGAACTTGAGTTCTAAAGTAAAATGGTGATTATGAATTGATTTTAATTCATTTTTCAAAATAGTTTTCTTCAACGAGTTCCAAATGCCTTGGGATGAAAGAAGTACTCGTATTCTAGCTTAGTTTTGCCTTATTTAGTAGGTTTTTTGTTGAGTACCATGTTGTTCGATACAAGCTTTCTGAGGATACATTGAGAGGTAGCTACTTGTAATCCCAGAGGACCCTTTTGTTCCTTACTTTATGTTTTGTTCTATTCGAGAAACAAACGCATAGATACTTGTATTATCTTTCAAATTCTGCATTATTATACTAGTGGCTTATACACGTGACAACCAAGTTTTGAGGTTATTGTAGAATGACTAAGTTTTCTGCTCTATTGCTATTATTATTTTACTTTTCGTATTTCTTTTGTATTGTTGGATTTGAGGCTGACTTGCTATTAATTTAAATTCATTTATTGTTAATAATGATAGAAAAAAAAAAGGAAATGATTGTATGTTATTTAAATTGATTTTTTTACTAGCTTTATTTGCGGTATATGATGATGATTTTTATAGCTCCAAATTTTTTTTTGTGTTCTTAACCTATAAATGTCATGTCAGGAGGAGTAAATAATAACAAAAAAATTCACTACTAAGAAGTAAATTCTATTTATTCTGATGACATTTATATTTTCTTTTCAACACATATTGAAAGTTGAACAATAACATATCTCAGTGAAATATTAAACATGATAACTCATTATTATAGAAATTATCATTCTTCATAATAAATGAGTTCCAATGGAATTCAGAATAAATTAAAAATTGTAAATAATATTGTGTTCACTCAGTTTTCATTATATCATATTGAATCTCTGACTAATTCGGATTTCGAGGGACACTCTCTAACAATTTTTTTCATATTCAAGGCTCAAACTCGAGACCTCTAGTTAAGGATGGATGGATTGTATACATCCTACCACAACTATTGTTGGTACTAATAATAACTTAATTCACTCTCTCTTGCATATTCTGCAATATGTTGGATTAAGTTGTTGAGTTCTACCAACAATATTGTGTTGGAGTAGAAGTTAATATTCCGTCATCCTTAACTAGTGGTGTCAAGTTTTAGTCTTGGGCATGAGTTACCTTTGTTAGAAAGAGGTTTACCCTTATTTTGGAACTTTACATTATACGAATCTAATTGAGGCTCAATAAGAATATTGGACACAGAGTAAAAAAACATTTTCTTCTTGTACTAATGAAAATCAGACATTTGCACCAAAAAAAAATTGGGGGTGTGCTCAAAGATTATGAGATAAGTCTCATCAAATCTCCATCTTCTAGTGATAACTCCACAATCTCCTTAATGAAAATATTTACTTTTTATTTGTTTTGTGTTCTCTACATATAAAGTATCGTTTTGATATTATTTTTTTTGCGCTATACATTAGTTTAGATTCATTTAGTGTTTATTACGATAATTTTTTTGTGAAGGAGATGATTGTTCGTCAATTAGATTAATCTTATGCCTAGTTTTCATTGTGGTGTAGTGTGATGATTTTATAGGTCTAAATAAAAATGTTGTGTTCTTAAATTACTAAATGGCATGGTATTGAATCGAAATCAGGAGGAGTAAATTACAATAGAAATTTACTAGTAAGATGTGAATACTATATATTCTGATGTCATATTTATATTTTCTTTAAAGTTTCTTTTAAACACATATTGAAAGGTAAAAAATAACACATCTCAATGAAATATTAAACGTGACAATTTATAATTATTAATATTATATAAATTATCATTCTTCTAGATAAAAGAGTTCCAATAGAATTTGGAATAAATTATAAATTATAATTAATATTATTTCACTCGTTTCAATATATTATATTGAATCCCCGATTAATTTGACTTTCGAGGGACACTCTCTAACAAGATTTTCTTCATATTCAAGGCTCAAACTCGAGACCTCTGGTTAAGGATAGATGGATCATATACATCCCACCACAACTTTTGTTGGTACTAATAATGACTTAATTTACTTTCTCTTAAAAATTAGGCAATATGTTGGATTTATTTGTTGTGTTCTACCAACAAAGATTTTGGTTGAGTGGAAGTTAGTATTTATTTATCCTTAACCAAAAGTGTCAAGTTCGAGTCATGGACATGAGTTACCTTGGTGAGAAAGAGGTTTACCCTATATTTGGGACTTTTTGTTATTCAAATAAAATTGGGTCATAGGTGTGGAAATATGTGTTAGAAAATAAAGAGGTTATTGAACAGAACATATGGTGGGAACCAAAGGGAGGTACTTTTAGCATTTGGTATGATAATTGGATCGGTCTTGGTCCGTTATATCTCCAAACTTATGAATTTCTGGGGTGTCATGTAGATGTTTTATTGAAAGAGGATGGTTGGGACTTTAGTATTATTGCAAGACATCTAGCTTAATAACCTAGTTGAGCATATTAGAGTAAATGAGAAATTCACTGTCAAATCTACTTGGTACATCCTCAGAAATAGATCTCCCTCTAGTGATGACTTTAAGAAGCCATGGGTGACTGAGATTCCTTTTAAAATTTCCTTTTTTGGATGTAGGGTATGGACATAAAGAGTTCATGTGACTGATATGGTATCTTCTTGGGATCCTAACATTTCTAATTTATGTCATTGTTGTAGATCTCTTATGTGAGGGAAACATTAGAACATTTATTTTTATTGGGAGAAATAACTACTTTTATTTGGAATTACTATGCTAGGGTTGCTAGATTACTAGGTCCTTGGGTATACGTTAAACAGACTATGAAGAAATGGTGAGAGTTCCAAGGTAAATGTAGAGTGAAGATGGTTTGTCAAGAAATTCCTAATATTATTCTTTGGTTTCTATGGAAGAGAAGGAATACAATTTTACATGGTGGTTCTTATTCTAGTGACAAAGTTATATGAGATATCAATGTTGCCATTCATAAGTTTGTTAGGTTAAAGTTCAACTTCTTAACTTTCCCTAATAATTGGCCTCAGATGATTTGTCAATTGTTAGGGTGGTTGAAATGTAATATTGATGGAGCTTTTTGAGGTAATTCAGGTCCAATTGATGTTACGTTCTATGTGAGAAATCATGACGACAATCTAGTGGGAGCTAAATGCGTACAAATTGTTGATTCAACTAACTTAGTGGTTGAGGCTAAGGCAATAAGTAAAGGGCTTCAATACTGTTTTGATAAAGGGTTCTCCAATATTATCTTGGAATCAGATTCACTATCTATGGTTAACATTATTAATGGAACCTATGAGGTTCATTGGAGTGTTTCAATGGAAGTCAATGAAATAAATAGTATCAAAAGTGTCATTATAGTGAGAGTACAACACTTCTTAATGGAGAAAAATACTCTTGTTGATTTTTTCACTAACCTAGTTTGTAGTTTTGCTAATACATATGAATTCAATTCATTTTAAGAAGTTTCAAGTAAAGGGAAGAGAATTATCAATCTTGATAAATATAGTACTCAAATAATGAGAATTAAGAAGTTGAACTCAACTAATAGTTACAATTAAGAGTTAGAAGGTTTGCTATCTTTTGTACAAGTTACACTACTCAGATACAAGTAAGGCTACAGAAGACGTTTTTGGATTGATGTCTAGTTAAGTTTGAAGAAATTTTGATTGATTGACAAAATTTTGAACCCGGTGAGACCTTTGAGGTGTTCATTTGATACTAAATAAGGACTTAAAAGTATTACTCATTAACTTCAGATAAGCCGAACATAATTTAACTCGATCACAATTTTCTATTGTAACATATTAGAAATAGTAGTCCAATTTAATATATAGACTTTTTCTGGTGGTATTAATTTATATTAAGGGATTATTTCCATTTACGGATAGGTGATGAACGGGAAAAATTATTTCAAGTAAAGTTTGAATACATGATAGCAGTAATTTAGCTAAGTTGGTTGCTTTAGCACTAATATTGCTGGCTACTAACCCCTATAGTTTGCGATCTTATTCGAAAGCAACTTCATTCCCCACAGAAGATGATGGTAATTATCCACCACAAAAAGGAGTGAAGTTGTGAGATATCAAATCTAAATTCTTGACAAATTGAGTATGAAATTGGAAAATAACTCAAAGTGGTAGAAACTTATCTGACATCATCATTTCATATTCGTCTAGACTTTGGGCCCAGATCTAACTCACAGAAGTGGTAAAATCAGTGTCAGCCATTGGCGGGGAGGAGACTTTATCAAATGAAATTATTCTTGGTTTAATCTCTTCAAGTCAAGATGTGAGATATCAGATCTAAATCCTTGACGAATTGAGTTTGAAATTGGAAAATAACTCAAAGTGGTAAAGACTTACCTAATATCATCATTTCAGATTTGTTCCAGATTGGGACCCAAATCTAGATCACAGAAGTGGTAACACCAGTGCTAGCCATTGGCGGGGTGGAAACTTCATCAGATGAAATTATCCTTGGTCTAATCTCTTCAAATGAACTTGTAAGATATCATATCTAAATCCTCGATGAATTGAGCTTGAAATTGCAAAATAACTCAAAGTGGTAGAGACTTACTTGATATCATGATTTCAGATTTGTCCCTAGTTGAGATCCAGATCTAGCTCACAGAAGTTGTAACAACAGTGTCAAGCGTTGGCAGGAGGAAGTTTATTCCAACGAAATTATCCTTGGTTTAATCTATTCAAGTGCAGTTGTGATATATCAGATCAAAATCCTTGACAAATTGAGTTCGAAATTGGAAAACAACTCAAAGTGGTAGAGACTTACCTCATATCATCATTTTAGATTCATCTGGGGTAGAGATATAGATCTAGCTCACATAAGTGGTAACACCAGTAATAGACGTCGGTAGGGAGGAAACTTCATCCAACAAAGTTATCCTTCGTTTAATCTCTTCAAGTGAAGTTGTGGGATATCAGATCTATATCCTTGATGAATTGAGTCAAAAATTGAAAAATAACTCAAAGTTGTAGAGACTTACCTGATATCATCATTTCAGATTCTTCCAGACTTGAGTTCTGACCTAGTTCACAGAAGTGGTAACACCAGTGCCAGCCGTTGGCCAAAAGGAAACTTCATTCAACGAAATTATCCTTCGTCTAATCTATTCAAGTGAAGTTGTGAGATATCAAATCTAAATCCTTGACGAATTGAGTCTGAAATTGGAAAATATATCAATGATGTAGAGACTTACCTGATATCATCATTTCAGATTTATCCCAAGTTGAGATCCAGATCTAGCTTATAGAAGTGGCAACAGTAGTCCCATATCAATATATATATATATATATATATATATATATGCATAAATATGTATTATACATTATGTATATACATACATACATATATATATATATATATATGCATATATACATGTATATATATTTATGTATATATGTATGTATATGTATATATACATATACATATACATATCTATGTATATATACATATACACACATATATATATATATATATATATATCTATATATATAGATATGTATATGTATATATGTATTTCGCTTCAACTATAACGACATGTTCCGTCGTTAAGGAAAAAGCAATGGGGAAGGAATTTGGACCAGAAAACTTCTGAGTAGTAATTTGGAAATTTCTTGCCTAGTCCAGACATGGACGAAATCTAAGTCAGGTGAGGTCTAGATAAATCTGGTAATGAATGGGGGATTTTATTATGAATTTGATCACATAAGTGGTTATCCAAGACGTTAAGGTGCCTGTACAGCTTTCCGGAATCGAATTCAGGCAAGTAGAATTCTTGAAACTGATCTTGGCGTGAAAGGGTTGTTTTAGAATGTCCCTGGTTGAAGGTGTGCTTGGAACTCAAATTCTGAGGTTTTGTTTCTGTGCAAGCCACCGAGGTGGGATTAATCCAGCCAGGGAGGGGACGCTGTGGTGGGATGGGGTCCGCCATGGCGACATAGTCGTGAATTAAGTCGGGGAAAAACCCCAATTTCGTTATTTTCTGCAAAACTTCATTCTTAAGAGCTAAGGGACGACCCAGGACGATTCTTGACAGTTTTCCATGATTTCTAGCGCTAAAGGTAAGAAAATTACTCCCCTAATTCGTATTTCGATTCCTAGAACTTAGAATCTTGGGTAATTATCGTTTGGGGAGGGTTTTGGCTTGAAGTTGATGGTTGGAAAAACCCTAGTTGAGTATTAGGATCTTGGATTTGGCCTTGGATTGATAGTTTGATTATTGTCCGGGTAAATTAGGCTCTGTTTATTGATCCTTGCGTTAATTACTTGTTTATAGACCAAGAACAAGCTCAAAAACTTCAGAAAGGGAAGGCTCAAGTGTCTTAGGAATATTTAGGCTTGGCAAGGTAGGTGATGGTTTGATTTCCTATTGTGTGATATATGCCGATTAATTGCTTCATTGTATGCGTGCATCTATGTAAATAGGAAAATGTGAATCAACTCTAATGAAATGATTATGTGTGAACAATACATGCCAAGAACTTGTTACTTGATTGTATGACTATAAGTATTGTGCATTATGGGTGTGATTGTAACTGTGGTTGTGCTGACTAGATCGAGTGTCACGTTCCGACACATATATTGGATAGGGTGTCACATTTCTATCATGCCCCGAGCCTACACCCTTGATGTGGCCGGCACTCGGAGACCATCACTGGCCCCAAGCAGACCCTTGGCCTAGCTTACTTAACTCAACGGAAGACTTAACTCAACAGAATAAACTCAATGTAATAGTTTAAATGATAACATCTTAGCCAAAATGGCAACTTATGTCTCAAAACAAAGTACCTATAAATACATAGATGAGAGACTCAATACTAATTGTTCGACTGTCTATTAAGCCTCTATAATACTGAGATAGATGTTGGGACAGACCCCACAACATCCTAATAGAGAAACACTAGGAAAGCGAAATAAAAGAGTCCTCCGGAATGCAAGGAGGCTCACCACTGACTCTGGAGTGCTCAACTGGATCAACGGCGCGCTGGATGTTGATCCTGGTTACCTGCGTCTACATCATAATAAGATGCAAGCCAACTGGCATCACTACATTGAATGTACGAGTATGCGAGTCGGAATGCTAAACCACAACTTAAGCTTGAAAGGAGTACAAAGGAACACTTACCTTGGCTCTGTTTAACTCATGAATAACTTAACTCAATATAAAGCAATAAGACACATGCAATGTATATATAAAGCTTGTAAAACAATGTAAACAACTTAGTTCGTTAAAGATAAAGCAATAACAAACTCAACTTTACTTTTATATAAAAGTAATATAACTTTAGTGGGAGATTCTTTAACAGACAACCACCATTATGAGCCCTAGTGATGATACAACGTTTTACCTCATGTTGCCCAAAGACCATCCTATACCTTGCCTTGATATAGGACTTTACTTAACTTAGTGGATCCACTAGCTTAACTTACACGATCATCTAAAAAGTATGACCCGTTAAATCCCATGTTGGCTACATGGTTCTTATGGAGAGTTGAGTTAATATGAACTCGCGTCCCCAATTCGGTGCTCAATACTACTCCCAAAATATACTTTAGCTCATATGTGTTTTAAACACCTCTTTCTTTAGTTTGAGATAATTGCTCAAAGTTTACCCCAAAAGCTCTCTTGGAATCGATGTTCCCTTTACTGAAAACTAGCCCGAAGGCTCTTTTGGAAATCATAGTTCCTTTCTTGGTCAAATGTGAAAACATTTATAAACTTCTTTGGGAATACTTAGTTCCCTAATAACTTTTGAGAAATGAACTCAACTCAACTCTTTACTCTTTACTTCACTTGAAACTTAAGCCTTAAAGCAAAGTTAAAACATTTGTGAAAGACTTTTTGAAAACTTTAAGAACTTATCTTAACTTGACTCTTGACGTCTCTTGACTTTGACTCTTAACTGATCTTGACTTGACTCTTAACTGATCTTTGAATTGAATTATGGATTCAAGGATTATGATTGGTGTTTGGAAAGATCTCATGTTGTTTAGGAATGATTTTAGATAGCTAAACATGAGAAAAGACTGAAAATCAAGATTTGAAGTGGGTTCGTGATGCGGAGGCATAATTAAATTTTGGTTCTGAAAATGTCTTTTGAGGCAGATTATCTCATGTCAGCTCCGCGACGCGAAGCTTAAACTTCAAATCTGGGCACTAGGCGCGAGACACGCAGCTACCCTCTGATTTCGTCCGACGAAATTTTTTCTTTGTTTTCCAGCCCCAATTCACCCAAACTCGGTTCTTTTTCTCAAATTTCTTTTAGATAGAGATACCCAGCAAAAGTACTTAAGAACCTAATTAGAAACGACTCTATAATGCGACGTAACAAACTCAGAAACTTCCCAACTCAGTCAAATTCAAGAACAGTATATGAATTCAAGAATAGGCATCAAGATCATCAATATTCAAACACTTTTTGGACGAATCCAAACTGAAATAATATGCTTGGCACGTGGGAGATCGATCCCAACGTTCTAAGAGCTTCACAGACCTGATCGAAGTAATTCTTTGGCGAAACCACGATCAAACTAGAGTGATCTTGGCGAATCTTGCCCTTTTCTTCTTCTTCTTTCTCCTTAGCCCTAGCGTGAAATCCCAAATTCTAAAACTGACTAAATTCTAAATTGACCCATATTAAACTCCTAAAATCGGATTAAAATAATAGGGTAGTGAAAAGACTAAAACACCATTTAAAATCCCGGTTTTGGACATTTCCTTAATCTAACAGCCTAACTTCCAAAGGCATAACTTTCTCATACGAACTCGGAATCGTGTAAACTTGGCGGCGTTGGAAAGATCATTCCAAGGGATTTCTAACCCTATCTGGAATTACACCTAACTAATCCTGAGATAGGAGTTATGGTCTTTTGAAGTTGACCAAAAACTCACTTTCTTAACTTGGACAAAATTTTCTAGATTTCCTTATTCTTTCCAAAAATCATTATTTTCAAATTTTAAACTCTTTCTAGTCGTTTCTAGGTGCGAGATGCTACAATATCTCCCCCTTGGGAACATTCTTCCTCGAATGAGCTTTATTTCACTATGCTAAGGGTAGTAATATCAAGTTCAACATTCAACAAGCAAAACAAGTAACACATGTTTACTCAATAATTCAAAGTGTACTAAGAAGAGAATTGTTACCTTCAACTGCATTCTCTCCAGGTTCAAAGAGATGGGGATATCTCCTTTTCATGTTTTACTCAGCTTCCCAAGTAGTTTCTTCAACAAATTGGTTCCTCCAAAGGACTTTGACTGATGCAACTTCTTTTGTACTCAACTTGCGAACTTGGCGATCTAAAATCTATATTGGAATCTCCTCATAAGATAAATTTTCTTTAATCCCCACATTTTCAGTTTGTACTATCAATGAAGGATCTCTCATGCACTTCTTCAACATGGAGATGTGAAATATCGGATGCACCACTGCTAACTCTTGTGGTAGTTCCAACTCATAAGCTACATTGTCAATCCTCTTGACTATGCAACAAGGTCCAATATACCGGGGACTAAGTTTCCCCCTCTTACCAAACCTCATAACACCCTTCATGGGTGAAACCTTCAAATACACCCAATCATCTACTTCGAACTCTAGTGGCCTTCTCCAAACATCTGTGTAGGATTTTTGACAACTCTGTGCCGTTTTCTGCCTCTCTTGAATCACCTTCACCTTTTCCATAGCTTGGTGAACCAAATCTGGTCCTATCAACCTTGCTTCACCAACTTCAAACCATCCAATACGAGATCTGCATCTTTTCCCATAAAGAGCTTTATAAGGAGCCATTTGGATGCTAGCGTGAAAACTGTTGTTGTAAGCAAACTCTATGAGAGGCAGGTGATCATCCCAATTCCCCTTGAAATCAATCACACAAACCCTCAACATATCTTCTAAAGTTTGAATGGTGCACTCTGCTTGCCCATCTGTTTGAGGATGAAAAGCAGTACTCAAGTTCACCTTTGAACCCAAACCTTTCTGAAAAGATTTCCAGAACTGTGCAGTAAATTGTGCACCTCTATCTGAAATAATGGAGACTAGGACCCCATGAAGTCTTACCACCTCCTGAATATAAAGCTTAGCATAATCTTTGGGTGAGTTGGTAGTCTTTACCGGCAAAAGGTGAGCTGATTTTGTCATTCTGTCGACAATCACCCAAATAGAGTCATGTTGTTTACGAGACTTTGGTAAACCTGTGATGAAATCCATATTGATCATCTCCTACTTCCATTCCGAAAGTTCTATATCCTGAGCCAAACCACCGGGTCTTTGGTGCTCGACTTTCACTTGTTGGCAATTTGGACACTTAGCAACAAGCTCTGCAATGCCCTTCTTCATGCCATTCCACCAATACACTTCTCTCAAATCACGATACATCTTTGTGGAACCCAGTTGAATGGAATATCTAGAGCTATGAGCTTCCTCCATGATCCTCTCTTGGAGTCCATCCACCATAGGTACGCACAATTTACCTTGATACCTCAATACACCATCTTTCCTTTGTTCAAAAGCTAATACTCTTTGCTTATGAACATTTGCCTTTAAGCCTAACAAAATGGGATCTTGGTCTTGCTTTTTTTTCACTTCTGACACTAGTGATGATTCAGCCCCATTCGTCACCACTTTTCCTCCTTCTATGGAATCCATCAGTCGGACTCCTAAGCGTCCAAGTGTGTGCACATCTTTGGCTAACTTCGTCTTTTCTTCCTCAACATGGGTGGTACTACCCATAGATAACCTGCTTAAAGCATTAGCAACCACATTAGCATTACCTAGGTGGTAAAGAATACTCAGGTCATAATTCTTGAGTAATTCCAACCACCTCCTCTATCTGAGATTGAGCTCTTTCTGAGTGAACACATATTGCAAGCTCTTGTGATTAGTGAATATATCGACATGAACACCATACAAGTAGTGTCGCCAAATCTTCAAGGCAAAAACTACAACAACCAACTCTAAGTCATGGGTTGGATAATTCTTCTCATGAACCTTCAACTGTCTGGAGGCATAAGTTATCACCTTGCCATTCTGCATTAACACACAACCCAAACCAACTCTGGATGCATCACAATACACCACAAAATCTTGAGTACCCTCTGGTAAGGTCAAACCTGGGACACTAGTCAACCTCTTCTTCAATTCCAGAAAGCTTTTCTTATAAGCTTCAGACCATTGAAACTTCAATGTTTTCTGAGTCAACTTCGTCAAAAGAGATGAAATAGACGAGAAACCCTCAACAAATCTCCTATAATAGCCAGTCAAGCCCAAGAAACTCCTAATATAAGTTGGATATGTGGGTCTAGGCCAATTCTGCACTGCCTCAATTTTCTGAGTATCAACTCTAATACCATCCCCGAAAATAATATTGCCCAAGAATGCCACAGACTCAAGCCAAAACTCACACTTAGAGAACTTGGCATACAACTCCTTATCTCTCGAGGCCTGAAGAACTATTCTGAGATGACTAGCATGATCTTCTTCGTTCCTTGAATAAATTAGAATTTTATCAATGAAGACGATGACAAACATATCTAAATAAGGTTTGAAGACTATGTTCGTAAGATCCATGAACGCTGCTGGTGCATTGGTTAAACCAAAAAACATGACCAAGAATTCATAATGACCATATCTGGTCCTAAATGTTGTCTTTGAAATGTCACATTCCCTAACTTTCAACTGATGGTAGCCTGATCTGAGGTCAATTTTTGAAAAACAAGTGGCACCCTGAAATTGATCGAATAAATCATATATCCTAGGAAGAGGATACTTATTCTTGATGGTAACCTTAGTTAATTGACGGTAATCTATACACATCCTAAGGGAACCATCTTTCTTTCTCACAAACAAAACTGGAGCGCCCCAAGGTGAGACACTTGGTCGAATGAAGCCCTTGTCTAACAAATCTTTCAACTGCTGGTGCCATTTTGTATGGCGGAATAAAGATAGGACAAGTGTCTGAAATAACGTCTATGCCAAAGTCTATTTCTCTCTCAGAAGGGACACCGGGTAGATCATCAGGAAAGACTTCTGGAAAATCTCTTACTATAGGAACTGACTGAATGGGAGGTACCTCAACACTAGAGTCATTAACTCGGACTAAGTGATAGATACAACCCTTCGAAACTAACTTTCTCGCCTTAAGGTATGAAATGAAACGACCATTAGGCACTGTTGAACTACTACACCACTCTATAACTGGCTTATTAGGAATCTAAAACTTGACAACTCGAGTTCTACAATCTATGGAGGCATAACATGCATGAAGCCAGTCCATACCCAGAATGACATTAAAATCTACCATGTCTAGTTCAACTAGATCAGCCATGGTGTCTTTATGATTGATGGAAACAGGACAATCACGATAGACTCTTTATGTTAGAATAGACTCCCCAATAGGTGTGGAAACACAGAAAGGTTCACAAAGTTTCTCAGGGATAACATCAAACTTATTTGCAACATAAGGGGTTACAAAAGATAAACTTGCTCCTGGGTCTAGCAAAGCATAAACATCAAAAGCAAAGACTTTGATCATACCAGTGACAACATCTAGAGAGTTCTCTTGCTCTTGGCGACTAGTGATTGCGTAAAGGCGGTTTGCTCCTCCGCAGTACCAGAAGTAGCCTCTCTAGGTGCAGCCCTGTCTGGTGGTGCAACTGATGAAGATTGGGCTCTATTGCCCGAATTTCCACTACCTTGCATGTTTTTAGGGCACTTCTTCATGAAGTGACCCTCTTGTCCACACTTAAAACAACCTGTCTGGCCATCACGACATTTACCTGGGTGGGTTCTACCACACCTGGCACATACAGGAGTCAAACTACCTCCTTGTGCCATACTACCTTGGAACTGTGCTGGTCTATCCCTGAAGTTCTGTGAATTCTGGCCATTATAGTCATATCTGTTTCTGGGTGCAGGTGCACTAGTAGATGATGGTGTGGGACCCTTTTGCTTCTGAAAGGACGAACGATTCACACTGCCCTTCTGCTGCCCAGACTTGTTCCCAGTCTTAGATTTCTTGATTTTATACTTTTCTCTATCCCTCAACTTCTCCTCTTCAACCTGTTGTACATAAACCATCAGCCTTGAGATGTCCATGTCGCCTATCAGCATCGCAGCCCTACCCTCTTTGCTTGATGAGTGACCCAAGCCAGCAACAAACAAACTCATTCTACTCTTCATGTCCTTAACCATTTCAAGAGCATAGCGGGATAGCTGGGTGAACTTCAACCCATACTCATGCACACTCAAGGAATCCTGTTTCAGTGTAATAAATTCTCGTACCTTAGCCTCCTTCAGTTCTCGGGGAAAGAAACGTCCCAAGAAGGCTTCTTCGAAACAAGCCCAACTAGCAGGTGGTGCATTCTCAGGTCTACCCCATTTCCACTGATCGAACCATGTTCTAGCAACATCCTTCAATTAATATGCAGCTAGTTCAACCCTTCCGGTGTCAGCAACATGCATCACCTAAAAAAACCTTCTTCAGTTCCTTAACAAAATTTTCCAGATCCTCAGTAGTGATCGAGCCAGTGAAACTTGGAGGATTCACTCTCAAGAATTTGCAAATCCTCGAAGTGTCAGCCTCATCCTTCCTTGGTCCTCTTGGCTACCCAACCTGCTTAGTCACAACTTGACTTAGCATCCGGATAGCCTCACGGAATTCGACATTAGTGACCTCGCCTTGAGGCTGCATGTTTGGTGCATTAGGTACCCCTTCCTCTTGTGGTTCAACATTTCTCCTAGCTGGACGACCTCGCGCTGCTCCTCGTGGAGGCATGGTTATCTGAAACACGCACAAGAACGAATTAGAGGGAAACTTTTAGAGATAAACTCTAACGCACGAGATGGATATGAAGGAACTGAAGAATTTCCTAAATGTTGCAGCCTCCTAATTATAGATGTGGCGCGCTTCACACCGATAACTAGGACTCTACAGACATGGCATCATAGACTGCATAGGACTCTTGAACTCTGTGCTCGGATACCAAGTCCGCTTACACCCTGGACGTGGCCAGCACTTGGAGACCATCGCTGGCCCCAAGCGGACCCTTGACCTGGCTTACATAACTTAGTGGAAGACTTAACTTAACAGAATAAACTCAATGTAATAGTTTAAATAATAACATCTTAGCCAAAATGGCAACTTATGTCTCAAAACAAAGTATCTATAAATGCATAGATGAGAGATTCAATACTAATTTTCTGACTGTCTATAAAGCCTCAATAATAATGAGATAAATGTTGGGACAGAACCCACAACATCCTAATAGAGAAACACTAGGAAAGCGAAATAAAAGAGTCCTCCGGAATGCAAGAAGGCTCACCACTGACTCTGGAGTGCTCAACTAGATCAACGGCGCGCTGGATGTAGATCATGGTTACCTGCATGCATCATAATAAAATGCAGGCCAACTGGCATCACTACATTGAATGTACGAGTATGCGAGTTGGAATTCTAAACCACAACTTAAGCTTGAAAGGAGTACAAAGGAACACTTACCTTGGCTCTGTTTAACTCATGAATAACTTAACTCAATATAAAGCAATAAGACACATGCAATATATATATATATAAAGCTTGTAAAACAGTGTAAACAACTTAGTTTGTTAAAGATAAAGCAATAACAAACTCAACTTTACTTTTATATATAAGTAATATAATTTTAGTGGGAGATTCTTTAACCGACAACCACCACTATGAGCCCTAGTGATGATACAACGTTTTACCTCACGTTGCCCAAGGACCATCCTATACCTTGACTTTATATAGGACCTTACTTAACTTAGTGGATCCACTAGCTTAACTTACGTGATCATCTAAAAAGTACGACCCGTTAATCCCATGTTGGCTACATGATTCTTATGGAGAGTTGAGTTAATATGAACTCGCGTTCCCAATTCGGTGCTCAATACTACTCCCAAAATATACTTTAGCTCATATGTGTTTTAAACACCTCCTTCTTTAGTTTGAGATAACTACTCAAAGTTTAGCCCAAAGGCTCTCTTGGAATCGATGTTCCCTTTACTGAAAACTAGCCAAAGGCTCTTTTGAAAATCATAGTTCCTTTCTTGCTCAAATGTGAAAACATTTATAAACTTCTTTGGGAATACTTAATTTCCTAATAAATTTTGAGAAATGAACTTAACTCTTCTTTACTCTTTACTTCACTTGAAACTTAAGTCTTAAAACAAAGTTAAAACATTTGTGAAAGACTTTTTGAAAACTTTAAGAACTTATCTTAACTTGACTCTTGACTTCTCTTGACTTTGACTCTTAACTGATCTTGACTTGACTCTTAACTGATCCTTGAATTAAATTATGGATTCAAGGATTATGATTGGTGTTTGTAAAGATCTTATGTTGTTTAGGAATGAGTTTAGATAGTTAAACATGAGAAAAGACCGAAAATCAAGATTTGAAGATGGGTTCGCGACGCGGAGGCATAATTATATTTTGGTTCCGAAAATGTCTTTTGAGGCAGAACACCTCGTGTCAGCTCCGCGACGTGAAGCAGAAACTTCAAATCTGGGCACTAGGCGCGCGACGCGCAGCTACCCTTTGATTTCGTCCGACGAAATTTCTTCTTCATTTTCCAGCCCCAATTCACCCAAACTCGGTTCTTTTTCTCAAATTTCGTTTAGATACAGATACCCAGTAAAAGTACTTAAGAACCTAAATAGAAACGACTCCATAATACGACGTAACGAAATCAGAAACTTCCCAACTCAGTCAAATTCAAGAACGGTATATGAATTCAAGAATAGGCATCAAGATCATCAATATTCAAATACTTTTAGGACGAATCCAAACTGAAATAATATGATTGGTACGTGGGAAAACGATCCCAACGTTATAAGAGCTTCACATACCTGATCGAAGTAATTCCTTGGCGAAACCACGATCAAACTACAGCGATCTTGGCGAATCTTTCCCTTTTCTTCTTCTTCTTTCTCCCTTACCCTAGCGTGAAATCCCAAATTCTAAAACTGACTAAATTCTGAATTGACCTATATTAAACTCCTAAAATTAGATTAAAATAATAGGGTAGTGAAAAGACTAAAATACCTTTTAAAATCCCGGTTTTGGACATTTCCTTAATCCAACAGCCTAACTTCCAAAGGCATCACTTGCTCATACGAACTCGGAATTGTGTAAAATTAGCGGCGTTGAAAAGATCATTCCAAGGGCTTTATAAACCTATATGGAATTACACCTAACTAATCCTGAGCTAGGAGTTATGGTCTTTTGAAATTATCCAAAAACTCACTTTCTTAACTTAGACAAAATTTTCCATATTTCCTTATTCTTTCACAAAATCATTATTTTTAGATATTAAACTCTTTCTAGTCATTTCTAGGTGCGACATGTTACAATTTCGACACATGTATAGTAGATCAGATGTCACGTTTCGACACATGTATAGTAGATCGGATGTCACGTTTCGACATATATATATTGGATCGGGTGTCAAGTTTCGACACACTAACAGTTTGGGCATGGGTTCCATGAGAGGACCACTTGTGATTATTACATTCGAGAAAGGAAAAAAAATTATATTTTCAACAGTTACAGGTGCCATCGACGGAAGCCACCTACGGACTGTCAGTTGACTAACGGCCCGTCAGTCATCTCCGTCGATGGGCCAGTAAACTTTCAGTTTCACACCCCAAATTTCAGCCTTCAGTCACGAACGACGGTCGACCAGTAAGGACCGTCAGTCAATCGATGGTCCGTCAGTCTCGTCCGTCAGTGACTCCGACAGCTTTTAAGTTAAGGGTCTTTTAGTCTTTTCCTTGTTCGTTTGGCCCCTAAACTAAGTCGATTAGACCCTAAATTATGAGGTTTTAGTCAGTTTAAGCCTAGAAACATAACTAGAACTTACCCAAGTCTAATTATTAATTAAAACTTAGAAAAATTAGAGCGTAAGAGGAGAAAAGAGGTTAAGAACCCTAGTTCAATAACGCAACAAGGTTCCATCAGTTCCAGCCCCAAAATTGAAAGATTTCTCTGTGGAATTCGTCACCAGGTATGTGGGATTTCACTAGTTGGTTTCTTTCGCCCATTAGGTCCCTAGTTTTCAGTCAGATTCTTGATTCCCTCAATATCATCTAGACCTAGGGTTTCTTGAATGTTAGGGTTGTAGGGTTTTAGCTGTTAGAATGATCCAAATCAGATTATTATTTTATTACCCAGTTTATTGGATGAATTTCAGAACCCTAGCTATGTAGTTCTTTAGTTCTTGAATTACACATGCTAGGCTAGATATTTCAGCTATTTCAGATATACATGCCTCAGTATATGAATGTGTCATTATCAGTTTATTAATATGCATTCTCAGTTCGCATGTCATTTTGAGCTATCTAGTGAATCACAGAAATTCAGTCATAATATATTAATCACTTAATCCATTGGGAGTAGCATAATACCGAGTTGGACTAGATTTCAACGTACCTAAATAGTCCCAGAACTATGAGCCACGTAGGTTGTAAGTCCCCTCTGTGGGCATCATTTTAGTGATCACGCCAACATGTCTTTATACCTTTGGTCGGGTATATTGGGTCCTCTCGATGGGGCGTATACATCGGACTCCACATTTAGCTCATGTGGTTTTATTATCAGTTATTAGTAGTTCCCATAGTTCAGTTAGATTCCACTGCATTGACCACATTTTAGTACAGTCAGTATTCAATCTTAGCATGTTATAAAATGGTCATTGCATTCAGTTAGCTTAGTATTCAGTATCTATATCATGTTCAGATTACACTCTTACTTTATTGCTTGTTCAGTTATATGTTTATTTCAGCTTTAGTCTATCCTGCATGCTCAGTACCTTTCAAGTACTGACGCATACGTTGCGCTACATCTTCTCGTGATGTAGGTTTAAGTCCTCAACATCCAGATCACGCTTAGATCAGTTCCCGATCTTTAGTTCAATAGCATCAGTAGTGAGTCCTCATTCTTCGAAGACTAGTGACATGTTTATCTTTATCGCTTTTAGTTCTTAGTTTTAGTTTTTCTAGATCTAGTTGGGGGCATGTCCCAACATTTCTAGTTAGTCTAGAGGTTTATTTCAGACATAGTTAGTTTCAGCTTTAGTCTGAGAGTTTGATTTCTCTTTTGTACTCAAACTCGCAGGTTTCATATATTCAGATATAGAATGGGTATTCCCCATCACTTTCATTTTCATGATATTTAAGTTTCTGCATCAGTTTTATTATTCAGTTTATCTTTAATATGCTTATGATTATGCCAGCACGGTTAGCTTGGGGTCACTCATGATCCTAGGTCCCATGTCTGTATCCCAGGGGTAGCCTCAGGGTGTGACAGCGCATGTCTAACCCCGTGCAACAGCAAACTAGAGCAGTGGTACCAGCGGGCAGCGGTAGTAATGGTAGAGTTCGTCCACAAGATAGGCGAGGAGGAGATCAACGAGGCCATGAAGGTGGGGGAAATGGTAATGCAGGTAGAGGAGCAGTGCATCCAAGCAAGGAGGTTGCCCGTCCGGATGACAGGGCTCAGTGTTATGCCTTTCCGGGTAAGACAGAGGTTGAGGTGTTTGATGCAGTGATCACAGGTACTATTCTTGTTTGTGAACGGATGGCTACTGTTTTGTTCGATCAGGGTTCTACTTATCCATATGTGTCAATTCAGTTTACCTTGTCATTTGATGTGGTTTGTGATGTACTTGATGCCCTCATCCATGTTTCTACCCCAGTTGGAGAGTCAGTCATAGTCACCCATGTATATCCTATTTGTCCTATCTTGTTTATAGGTTTTCAGACTTGGGCTGATTTGGTTATTCTGGATATGACTGACTTTGATATAATGTTAGGCATGATTTGGTTGTCCCCCTATTATGTTGTGCTTAATTGTAATGATGAGTCTGTGACTCAAGAGATCCCGGGTAGGGAAAAGTTAGAGTGGGAAGGGGTGTACAAGCCTAACCTAGTTAAGGTCATATCTTTCATTCGGGCTAGGAAACTGGTGGGAAGAGGTGTTTGGCATATTTTGCTCATATTAGGGATGTTGATGTTGAATCTCTCTCTATGGAGTCTATTCCTGTTGTGTCTGAATTTAAGGAAGCGTTTCCTACCAATTTATCTGGTATGCCTCCAGATAGGGATATAGATTTCTACATTGGCTTGGAACCAAGCACTTGCTCAATCTCTATCCCTCCTAATCGCATGGCTCCGACAGAATTAAGAGAGCTTAAAGCTCAAATCTAGGAGCTTCTTGATCAAGGTTTCATCCGCCCTAGTGCTTCCTCGTGGGGTGCTCCTGTATTGTTTGTTAAGAAGATGATGGTAGTATGAGGATGTGCATAGACTACCGACAGTTGAATAGGGTCACCATTCGAAATAAGTATTCATTGCCTCTGATAGATTATCTTTTTGACCAGTTGCAGGGTGCGTCAGTTTTCTCTAAGATTGATCTAAGGTCTGGTTACCATCAATTAAAGATTAGGCATGAGGATGTACCCAAAATGGAATTCAGAACCCGTTATGGGCACTATGAGTTCTTAGTGATGTCGTTTGGGTTGACCAATGCACCTGCAACCTTCATGAGTTTGATGAATTGTGTGTTTAAACCATTCCTGGATTCTTTTGTTATCATCCTTATAGATGACATTCTAGTTTATTCGAAAAGTAAGGAAGAGCATGCCGACCATCTCCGTAATATTTTGGGTGTTCTTGGAAAATAGAGAATGTATGTCAAATTTTCCAAGTGTGAGTTCTGGTTGACTTGAGTTGCCTTTTTGGGGGATGTGGTTTTAAATGAAGGGGTAATGGTAGATCCCCAAAGATCGAAGCACACAAGAACTGGGTAGCTCTGTGACTGAAGTTAGGAGTTTTGTGGGGATCGCCAACTACTATCACCGGTTTGTGAAGAATTTTACTTCTATCACCACGCATTTGACAAGGCTGACTAAAAAAGAAGTGCCTTTCGAGTGGACTGACAAATGTGAAGAGAATTTTCAGACACTAAAGACTCTTCTTACCACAATGCCAATTCTGACACTGCCGGTGGAAAATAAATATTTCATTTTTGATTGTGATGCTTCACATTCGGGCTTGGGTGTTATGTTAATGCAGGAAATAAATGTAATTACCCGACACATGATTTGGAGTTGGCAGTGGTAGTGTTTTCTCTCAAGGTCTGATGGCATTACCTTTATGATATCAAGTGTGAGGTGTTTACTGATCATTGTAGTCTACAACATGTATTCACTCAAAAGGACCTGAATTTGAGGCATAGAAGGTGGATAGAGTTACTCAAGGATTATGATGTTATCATCCAGTATCATCCAAGTAAGTCGAATGTGGTGGTGGACACACTAAGCCGGAAGACTGTAAGTATGGGTAGTTTAACTTGCTTAGGTGTGTCCAAGCGACCTTTGGCCAAGGAGATTCATACCTTTGAGTGTAAGTTCATGCAGTTGGGCATCTCAGAGAAAGGTGGCTAGCATTGAAATTAGGCCTATTTTCATTGACGAGATCAAGGCCAAGCAGTTTGAGGATGAGAGTTTGAATGAGCTCAGAAAAAGGACAGTGTCTGTTAAGGCACAAGATGTGGTTCTGGATGCGGGAGGCGTGCTCAGTTTTAAGGGAAGACTCTGTGTTCCCCGAGTGGATGACTTGATTCAGAAGATGTTGACAGAATCCCATGGTTTGTGGTATTCCATTCATATGGGTGTGACCAAGATGTACAGAGATTTGAAATGACTTTATTGGTGTTCTGGCATGAAGAAAGTTATAGCTGAGTTTGTGGCTAACTGTCAAAACTGTCAGCAAGTAAAGTATGAGCACCAAAGGCATGCAGGTTTGCTTCAGCGAATGCCAATTCTAGAATGGAAATGGGAAAGGATAGTTATGGATCTCGTGGTTGGTTTTGCCAAGACTTTGGGAAAGTTTGACTCCATTTGGGTAGTGGTTGACAAACTGACTAAGCCAGCCCACTTCATTCCAGTCAAAGTAGACTATAACGCTCAGCAACTGGCTAAGTTTTATATGAAAGAGACAATGAGACTGCATGTGGTGCCCCTTTCTATCATCTGAGACCGTGGTACGCGGTTCACATCCAATTTCTGCGGAAAATTGCATAAGAAGTTGGGCACTCAACTCACTTTTAGCACAGCTTTCCATCCGCGGACGGACGGGCAGTCAGATAGAACTATTCAACTATTAGAGGACATATTGAGAGCATGTGTGATTGACTTTGGAGGGCATTGGGATAAGTTTCTACCGTTGTGTGAGTTCTCCTATAATAACAGTTACCACTCCAGCATTGACATGGCACCGTTCGAGGCACTTTATGGGAGGAAATGTAGATCACCCATAGGGTGGTTTGAGGCTGGAGATGTGAAACCTTTGGGGGTTGATTTGGTGAAAAAGGCTCAGGATAAGGTGAGAAGTATCCAAGCTAAGCTTCTAGCAGCCCAGAGTCGACAGAAAAAGTATGCAGACTGCAAGGTAAGGGACATGACATTTCAGGCTGGTGAACAAGTTCTTCTAAAAGTATCACCCATAATGGGGGGTGATGCAATTTGGAAAGAAGGGAAAGCTTAGTCCTCGATACATTGGACCATTTGAGATTATTGTCTGTGTAGGGTCAGTGGTTTATATGTTGGCTTTACCGCCTAGCCCATTTGGAGTCCATCCAATGTTCCATGTGTCCATGTTAAAGAACTATCATGGAGACAGATACTACATCATAAAATGGGACTCAGTTTTGTTAGACAAAGACCATTAGTATGAGGAGGAACTGGTTGCAATTCTTGATCGCGATGTCCGAAAACTGAGGACCAAGGAGGTAAAGTCCTTGAAAGTTCAATGGAAGCATCGTCCAGTTGAGGAAGCTACTTGGAAAATCGAGAAGGACATGCGAGAGAAGTATCCCCAGTTATTCGACAATTCAGGTATTAATCTACTCTTACCTTAGCCCATTTCTCCGAGTTTGTCACTTGGGGATGAGTGATGGATAAATTGATATCTATTGTAACAACTTGTTCCCGTCATTATGGAAAAGCCAATGAGGAAAAAAATTGGGCCAGAAAACTTTTGAGTAGTAACTTGAAAATTTCTAGCCTAGTCCAGACTTGAACAAAATCTGAGTCAAGTGAGGTCTAGAGAAATCTGGTAATGAATGGGGGATCTAATTATGAATTTGATCACATGAGTGGATATCCAAGACGATAAGGAGCCTGTACGGCTTTACGAAATTAAATTCAGGCGAGTAGAACTCCGAAAACTGATATTGGCGTGAAAGGGTTATTTTAGAACGTCCCAGGTTGAAGGTGTGTTGTCAAATGGGAGGTTGGAACTCAAATTCTGAGGTTTTGTCTCCATCCAAGCCGCCAGGGCGGGATTATCCCGCCAGGACAATCACCATCTCTATATTATAAGAGAAATAGTAATGGTTTTTTTTATGTTGAATGGACATCTTCCACCTAATAATCTAGTCTTTTGGATAGCGTTGTAAGAAACAGTAATGGTTTTTTATGTTGAACAGACATCTTCTACCTAATAATCTAGTCTTTTGGACAGCGTTGTGTTGTTCAATCTACCACAATTGTACCAGCACAGGTCAATTAATGCTTGAGACCAAAAGTCAAACTGATGGCCTAATAGACCAGTAAGAATCTGTCACTCCCAAGAAAATGAAGAGAAACTTTCCAGAACAATAAATGTAAAAGAACAAAGATAAACACGTGGGTCGTTGTAAATGGAAGCATGAAACAGGTGGCATCGAAAGAAAGAAGAGAAAAGGGATATTAATAGCTTAACCTTTTGGATATCCACAAGGCAAAATGACGGGACTATCCTCTAAATGTTCGAAGAATGCCTCCCTTATTAAGATTGATATGTATATATATATATATATATATATATATATATATGTGTGTGTGTGTGTGTGTGTGTGTGTGTGTGTCATGACTCAGGGGTACCCCCTAGATGTAACAAGGCGTATAAGAAACTGAGAGGCCTCATACAAGCCACTTAGCATATCATAACATAAAGTAATAGAAATGAGCGGGAATTTAAAACTTTTCAATACAATCAAATTCTTTTATAAAATTGTCTCAAACCATCTAACACAACAGATAAAATCTTGGGACGTAGCCCATACAATAGTCCAACACATAAAAGAAAAGTATAAAAGAAAGTGGTGACCACATCCTCAAACACAATGAGGACTCACCAAAACTTCACTTTCTTGATCAACAACGAAGTTAGCCACGAGTGTGAGAATCAATGTCGTCGGAACCTACATTTAATAAGAATGTAGGCAAGAGTAAGCGTTAGTACAATCAAGTACTAAATATGATGGCTAGCATAACAACATAACCATAAGCATTAGTCAACATAAGACATAAGGCATAAGCATAATCAATACATAATAAGCATCATAATGAAAGAGAAATACTTCCTTAAGTAACCTCACTTATCCTTAGCCAAGACATAGGTCATTCGCTTCTAGTCAAGCTTGCATGATGGAAGGCATATCTAGCAACACTCCAATCAAATCATCTTCATAACATAATTACATTATTCATACTTACTTTTAAAGACATGGGCATTCGCCTCAATGCCTAGCTTAAAAATGCTAATGGCTATTCGCCTCTACAATCTCATCATATGACACGGGTATTCGCATCCACGTCATTTCATAAGGAGAATGGGTACTAACTTCACGTATCAGGACACTACTTTGGTTCAAGGGCCAACAATCGCGTGTAGTGATATAACCCAACCAAGGGTTGGGATCGTTCCCATAGGGAGTTGTTTCAAGAATTAATAGAAAAATAAAATTTAGTTCTAATCAGTCGTAGCTATAAACATTATCGAATACAAACATAATAAATATAAGGGGTGACGCAAATGTCAATTATCAATGGGGTTTGTATTAGCTAATCAATAAAAACGACAAAAATATAAGGAAATAAGATAGGGAGACGGGATTCTTGGGATGTGATAGGAATATGGGATAAAAGACACTATCGGGTAGATGCTATTGATAGTACATCACTGAATATTTGTAACTAGGCTAGACTTTAGTGGGGGTAAATTCTCTCTCGAACAACTTACTCGGAATCTACTCGATTTCTCTCGAACACCGAGTTGCCGCATTTAAGCACAGCCTCCGCCTTAGCCCATTCACTCTCTCGAGTTGAAAGTGTGGGAGAGGGCCTAGGATTCACTCTCTCGAGCTGAACCCACGACAACCCAATAACCACCGGCTATCGATTTAGTAGTCTTAGTTTTAAAACCCCTCTCTCGAGCAAGCCAAAAACACTAAGATGAAATCGTATTTGCAACTGCAATCTCATTAAGTTCAAACACAACTACTAAACGAAATCACATTTAAATAGCAAATATACCAACAATAAGCAACACCCAACAGTAAATTTAACCCATATTCACAAACTGACACCCCAAGAATTGGGGTTTTAGCTAGACATGAAAAAGAGATAGAAATCGATACCAACAAGTGTTTCCATCAAGTGGGTACAATGAATAAAGTCTTTAAACACATCGAGGATGAAGATTCTTCGAGACCCACTTCCAATTTCTTGGAATTGAAAATCTTCAAGTTCAAGCACAATGTCTCCAAAAACTCTAAGAACTAAAACTGAAAATATCCTCCAAAATAAAATCTCTCTAAAGTCTGATACTAATCTAACAATTTAAATAAATATTTATAGTGTTCGAAAATTTGTGATGCGAAGGACCATTCGGCACAGTTAGTCGGCATCGCCGACACACTCGGCAATCCGCCCTTTGGTCTGGTTCATCGCCTTTCTGCTTTTGCCTTCAGCATTCTCGCGTTTTGAGGCATTGAGCGATAGAGTGCTGCTCCACAGAACTTCTCGGCGACGCGCCGATTGCTCATTTTCATCGCAAACTTGACCTTCTCCTTCAGGGCTCAGCACACTACAACATTCGGCGAGATTTAGGACCTTTCGGTGACTCGCCTAATAGTTTAGGCGATCCTCAGGTTGTCTTTTATCTGTTCTTTTAGCCTCTTTGTTCCTTTTTGCTTGATAGCATCCAAGCTTTCTCTATCAATCTAAATACCTGAAACTTAAAAGTATACATCAGCTATTGAGACAAAATATGCATTTGAGGGCACTAATTCTATTAAAATATAGCCCTAAATGAGTCCAAATTGTGGACTCATCAGGTACTCGCCTCCATGTCCATTCATCATGGTAAGAACGTGGGAACCCACCTATTGTTCAATTCTAAAGAGTATGAGGATCACCTAATATCCTTACATATGGAGGTCAAGGGTAATCACATCTAGCCTCATCAATTACATAAGTTTTTAGTCTACATTCATTTTAGGTAAGCAATCCTTTCAACCTAGAATCATTCGTGTGAGCAAACCTTTCACATTCATACAGTCATGCTTAGAAATTCATTACAGGAAGTATCCCTTTCACATCATAACATTAACAATCAACAATTCATAGTCTAGGCTTTACTCTAAAAGAACTGCATCTCATGACCATCATTTATGCTTTACTCTCAAGTAATTAACATCATATTACTCATATATGCTTTAATCCTAAGCAATTCTAACCATACTTCATCAATCCAATAAGGATATATCTAACCCACAAAGTTTCCCTTCATGGCATCAACCCAAATCATATCAATTCTACCCTAGGTTCATATAATAGGCATGGGTACATGTAATTTAATCCTAAATACATGCAATTCTATCAATTCAATCATAAACAATCACAATCCACTCAATTGGATCAACATTCAGCATAGTCCACAACATTGAAAGAAACCCTAACTAGAATTGGGGAAATTCTTCTTCAGATTGTGGTTCCAGGGGACTCCATGGGAGGAAGGATCCCATGGATGAAACACCATCATACCTTGATTACAATGCCCTCCAAAGCTTGAAGATTGGGAGACTTGATCTTGACCTAGCTCCAATTTCTTCCTTCTTCTTCCAACTTCTAGTGAGAGAATTTTTTAGAAAAGTTTTGGGTTTAATTTTGAGATTTGAGAGAATGACTTGAATGAGGGGTTTTAGGGGTTAAAATGCTTATATAGGTGGTTTAGACTTAGGCAAAACGACAACACATTGATTTAATTAAAACCGAAAAAGGCCCATATGTCCCTAAAATAACTGTCAACTCTATATCCACGGAACCCCGATCGATGGACCATCGACTGACCTATGGTCCGTCCTGGTCAGTTGTGGTCTATGGTTAGAGAGTTTTGGCAAAACAACGGTTTGGTGGACCATAGGGCGTGGACCCACCTACGGTCCGTAGGTCCCACCGTGGTCCATGCCTGGACCAATGTAGGTAGCCCTCTCCATGACCCTTACCTACGACTCATGGCTTGACCCACGGCCCATGGTTAGGCCTTCGTGGATGGCACCTGTAAGTCCTGAAAAGTTGCTACGTTACCTCTTTCAAATTCGGGGTGTTAAATTTGCTTCCCCTTGGGATTATTTGTCCTTAAATCAGATTTTAGGAACATTTCTAAATGAAAAAACTTAAGACTAGCAGCCCATCATGCATGCAACACCTCTAAATACATACAAACGAGGAGGAAACCTCAAATAGTAGCTCAACATACTTAATGCACCAAAAGGGAGTAGGAACTACATCTAACAACCCAATATGCATGAAATTTTAACATTTCTCATATTCAAGGGGAAATTATCATCTCCAACACAAAAGTAATGCTCTACACAATCTCATGGAGCTCATATGCAATTCAATCTCAAAACGCATATCTAAATATGTTTATCAATTCATCTCATGAAGTCTATAGGGAACTCATACTCAATGCACAACAACATGAAGAAAATAAATCACAAAAGCCACTTTTTTAAAACTTGAGCTTTTTCATGAACATGCAATTTAAGGAAATCATGGAAACACATAAAACACACATGACTTCAAACATAAGCAAACCAAGAGGAACTCATTACCTCAAGCTAGAATAGTAGGAAAAAGATGAGGATACCGGACATCATATCGGCCTCGGCCTCCCAAGTAGCACCCTCAACTTGATGGTTTCTATATAACACTTTCACGGAGGCAACCTCTTTGTTCCTCAATCTCTTAACTTGCCGATCTAAGATCACAAAAAGAACTTCTTCATAAGAAAGGTTCTTTTTCACTTCTAACCCTTCTAGGGGAATTATGGATGTCGGATCTCCAACACACTTATTGAACATTGAGACATGAAAAATCGAATGCATCGATGCCAACTCAATTGGCAAATCAAGCTCATATGCAACCTTACCAACACGTCTCAAAATTTGATATGGGCCTACAAAATGGGGACTAAGTTTCCCTTTCTTACCAAACCTCATTACACCTTTCATGGGTGAGATTCTCAAGTAAACCCAATCAAGCACATCAAATTCAAGGTCTCTTCTTCTAACATCGGCATAAGACTTTTGTCGGCTTTAGGTCGTTCTCAACCTCTCTCAAATGAGTTGAACCTTCTGTATAGCCTCATGCACTAACTCGGGTCCTATCAAAGAAACCTCACCCACTTCAAACCATCCTATAGGAGAGCTACACCTCCTACCATAAAGAGCCTCAAACGGAGCCAGACAAATACTCGAATGGTAGCTATTATTCTAGGCAAATTCTATCAAGGGCAAATGGTCATCCCAATTTCCCTTGAAATCTATCACGGAAGCCCTCTACATGTCTTCCAATGTTTGGATTGTTCTTTCCACTTGCCCATAGCTTTGGGGGTGAAAAGTTGTGCTAAGCTTAACTTTATTGCTAAGACCCTTTTGGAAAGACTTCCAAAACTGTGAAGTAAATTGAGTACCTCTATCATGGACAAGGGAACTTCATGCAACCTTACCATCTCTCTCAAATATAGCTTAGCATAATCTTCTACCATATAGGAAACCTTGACGAGAATGAAATGAACCTACTTCGTCATTCGGTCTACTATAACCTAAATTGAGTCATATTGTTGCCGAGTTTGTGGCAACCCTACTTTGAAGTCCATGTTCAAATCTTCTCACTTCTAAGTATGAATGCTAATATCTTAGGATAAACCTCCCGGTTTCTGATGCTCAACCTTCACTTGTTGGCAATTAGGACACTTAGCCACAAATCCCGCAATATCCTTCATCATCCCATTCTACCAATAGATCTCCCGCAAATCACGGTACATCTTGGTGGCTCCAGGGTGAATAGAATACTGATAACTATGGGCTTCTGACAAGATATGTTCCCTCAAGTCATCAACACTCGGATAATACAAATGACCTTGGTACCTTAGGACATCATCCCCCCTTGGGAGAAAGCCTCTACAGACTTCTTTATAACCGTCTCTTTCAATTCAACTAAGGTCGGATCAAGACATTGCTTTACTTTAACATTAGCCACGAAAGACGATTCGGAACTATTATAGACCATAACACCAACCTTGGTGGAATCCACTAGTTGAACTCCCAATCGGGCCAAGCTATGAATATCTCGAACCAACTCTTTTCTCTCATCATCAACATATGCAACACTACCCATGGATAACCGACCAAGGGGATCTGCTACTACATTCGCCTTTCTAGGGTGATAAATAACACTCATATTATAATCCTTCAATAATTTAAGCCACCTTCTTTGGCGAAGATTTAGATCTTTTTGGGTAAACACATATTCCAAACTTTTGTGATCAATGAAAACATCAACATGGACCCTATACAAATAATGCCTCCAAATCTTTAGGGAAAATACCATCGCCGCTAATTCAAGGTCATAGGTAGGATAGTTCTTCTCATGAACCTTTAGTTGCCTTGAAGCATAGGCAATCGCCTTACCATTTTGCATAAGCACACATCCCAATCCAACTCTAGAGGCGTCACAATATACTACAAAGCCATTTGTTTCTTCCGATAAGGTCAACACCAGAGCAGAAGTAAGTCTATCCTTCAACTCTTGGAAACTTTTCTCACAAGCTTCAGACTATATAAACTTGGCCTTCTTTTGAGTCAAAGCCATTAATGGAGAATCAATGGAGGAAAACCCCTCAACAAATCTTTTATAATAACCGGCCAAACCCAAGAAACTTCTAATATATGTCGGTGATAGAGGTCTAGGACAACTCTTGACCGCATCCATCTTCTATGGATCTACCTCAATACCCTTGCTTGAAACTATATGGCCAAGAAAAGCTTTCGGACCTTAACCAAAACTCACATTTGCCAAACTTTGCATAGAGTTGTTGGTCCTTCAGAATTTGCAATACAATTCTCAAATGATCAATATGCTCATTCTCACTTCTTGAATAGATCAAAATATCATCTACAAACATAATTACGAACATATCAAGGTATTGTCTAAACACCATATTCATCAAATCCATAAACGCCGTCAAGGCATTAGTCAAACCAAATGACATAACCAAAAACTCATAATGACCATATCGGATTCTAAAAGTTGTTTTCGGAATATCTTACTCTTTCACCCTCAACTGGTGATAACCCGACTGGAGATCAATTTTGGAGAAATAACTTACCCCTTGAAGTTGATCAAATACATCTATTCTTGGAAGAGGATACTTGTTCTTGATGGTTACCTTGTTCAACTGCCGATAATCAATACATATACGGAGTGAACAATCTTTCTTCCTAACAAACAAAACTAGAGCACCCCAAGGAGAGATACTCGGTCAGATGAAACTCTTATCCAATAAGTCCTTTAACTGATCATTCAACTCCTTAAGTTCCACTGGAGCTATTCCATATGGAGGAATAGAGATAGGTTGGATGTCGGGGAGAAGGTCAATCCTGAAGTCTATTTTCCTTTCAAGAGGAATACCGAGTAAATCATCTAGGAAAACTTCCAGAAACTCTTTTACAATTGGGACCGACTCAAGAATAGGAGTTTCAAACTCCACATCCATCACCTTCACTATATGGTAGACACAACCCTTCGAAATCATTTTCCTAGATTTTAGGTAATAAACAATTGACCTCTAGGCATAGAGTTTCCCCCCTTCCACTCAAGGATAGGCTCATTTGGAAACTGAAATTTGGCCAATCAATAAAGGTGTAACAAGAATGCAACCAATGCATACCCAAGATAACATTGAAATCTATCATGTCTAGCTCTATCAAATTAACAAGAGTAACTCTATGAGATAAGGAAATGGGACATCTCATATAGACCCTTTTTGCCACCACAGTATCACCAATAGGGGTAGAGACAGAAAAAGGTTCTAACAACACATCGGGAAGTATATCAAATTTCATAGCTACATAAGGGATTACAAAGGACAAAGTAGCACTTGGATCAAGTAAGGCATACACATCTATATGGAAAACTTTTAACATACCAGTCACCACATCTAAGGAACTCTCTTGATCACCTCTAGTTTGGAGAGCATAGAAATAGTTTTTCTTAGAAGCATTCCCACCCGAACCACTCGGACCGGATGAAGGGTAGGGTTGAGCCCTACGACGACCATCTCCATCTCCATCATTCTTAGCAACCGAAGGACAATTTCTTATTTTGTGATCCGTCTTTCCACAACCAAAACAAGCATTAGAACCCGCTAGACACTTCTCTTCATGATTTCTCCCACATTTAGCACAAGTAGGCATCGAAGACCTATTACCATCTCCTTGAGGTTTTAGGTTAGACACCCTTTTATTATTAGGCCTTGTTGGAGAACTAGAAGAACCTTGCCCAGAGAATTTTTGTCGAAACCTTGAACGACCACATCCACCGGACCTAGAATGTGAATAGTTACCATCATCCACTCTTGCTCTGTTTGCCTCTCTAGATCTTTCCTTGAGCTTTTCTTCCTCAATTTGTTGGGCATCCACCATAAGGCTAGAAATGTTTATGTCATGGACAAGCATAGCGGTGAGGCACTCTTTGACTACTATGTCGGACACACCCGACACAAACATACTAATCTTGGCCCTTCGATCCGCCACAATGGAAGGAGAATACTTGGATAGTTGAGTGAACCTCAAAGTGTATTCCCTTGCACTCATATTTCCTTGCCTAAGGTTAATGAACTCAAGTACCTTGGCCTCTCTCATCTCTAGAGAGAAGAATCTATCAAGAAAAGCACTTTTGAACCTTTCCCATTCTATGGGACCCGCTTCCACCTGCCTTGCATATTTGCACTGATTGAACCAAATCTGAGCAACCCTTTTGAGTTGGTAAGCGTCTAGTTCCGCCTTCTCTACCGGAGTCACACCCATAATGGAAAGTACCTTGTAAACTTTGTCGATAAACTCTTGAGGGTCTTCCTAAACTTTGGAGCCATAAAATTCGAGAGGGTTCATTCTTGTAAAATCCCTCACTCTTGCCACCACCGTACCCACATTTGAATCACGGGGACTACCACCTCTCTATTGGCTTGTGCCGTCAAATGCTTGAGCCAACACTTTGAATGCCGACCTAAACTTCGCATTTGTTACATTTTCATTCAATGGGTCAACCGGAGCTTAAGGAGGAGCTTGGGGAAGAACCTCTTGATCAATATTGTCTCACTCCATCCTTCTAGCAACCCTTCTAGTAGTTATATCCTAAAAATCATCGGGCATGGGTTAGGAGAGAGACTTATAGAATTTAAATCCATGGCACGACTTAGAGAAGTTAAGAAGTGAAGTTTCCTAAGAATCTAATAGTCTCTCATTCATAAATATGATGCACTTTACACTTATGAAAAAGACTCTACTAGACGTGGTTTGAGACATCCTAAAACTATTCTAAACCTTGTGCTCTGATTACCAAGTTTGTCACGACCCAGGGGTACCACCTAGATGTAACAAGGTGTATAAGACCCCGAGAGGCCTCATACAAGCCACTTAGCATATCATAACATAAAGTAATAGAAATGAGCAGGAATTTAAAACTTTTCAATACAATCAAAGTCTTTTATAAAACGAGCGAAGGTCTAACATCATTGTCTCGAACACAATGAGTACTCACCAAAACTTCACTTCCTTGATCAACAACGAAGCTAGCCACAAGTGTGAGAATCAATGTCGTTGGACCCTACATTTGATAAGAATGTAGGCAAGAGTATATGTTAGTACAATCAAGTACTAAATATGATGGCTAGCATAACAACATAATCATAAGTGTTAGTCAACATAAGACATAAGGCATAAACATAATCAATACATAATAAGCATCATAATGAAAGAGGAATACTTACTTAAGTAACCTCACTTATCCTTACCCAAGACATAGGTCATCTGCCTCTAGTAAGCTTGCATCATGGAAGGCATATCTAGCAACACTCCAATCAAATCATCTTCATAAAATAATTTCATTATTCATACTTACTTTTAAAGACATGGGGATTCGCCTCAATTCCTAGCTTATAAAGGCTAATGGGTATTCGCCTCTTACCTTACTTACTTTTAGATCGCGGGTACTCACCTCCACAATTTCACCATATGACACGGATACTCGCCTCCACATCATTTCATAAGGAGCATGGGTACTCACTTCCATGTCCATTCATCATGGTAAGAACGTGGGACTCACCTCTTGTTCAATTCTAAGGAGTATGGGAATCACCTCATCTCCTTACATATGGAGGTCAAGGATAATCGCCTCTAGCCACATCAATTACATAAGCTTTTATTCTAGATTCATTTTAGGTGAGTAATCCTTTCAACCTAGAATCATTCATGTGAGCAAACCTTTCACATTCATACAATCCTGCTTAGCAATTCATTATGGGAAGTATCCATTCCACATCATAACATTAACAATCAACAATTCATAGTCTAGGCTTTATTCTCAAAGCACTACATTTCATGACCATCATCTATGCTTTACTCTCAAGCAATTAACATCATATTCATCATATATGCTTTAATCCCAAGCAATTCTAATCATACTTCATCAATCCTATAAGGAGATATCTAACCTACAAAGTTTCCCTTCATGGCATCAACCCAAATCATATCAATTCTACCCTAGGTCCATAGGATAGGCATGGGTACATGTAATTTAATCCTAAATACATGCAATTCAATCATAAACAATCACAATCCACTCAATTGGATCAACATTCATCATTGCCCACAACATTGGAAGAAACTCTAACTAGAATTGGGGAAATCTTCTTCAAATTGTGGAATTCTAGGAGACTCCATGGGAGGAAGGATCCCATATATGAAAAGGCATCATACCTTGAGTACAATGCCCTCCAAATCTTGAATATTGGGAGACTTGATCTTGACCTAGCTCCAATTTCTTCCTTCTTCTTGCAACTTCTAGAGAGAGAATTTTTTAGAGGAGTTTTGGGTTTTCTTTTGGGATTTGAGAGAATGACTTGAATGAGGGGTTTTGGGGGTTAAAAATGGTTATATAGGTGGTCTAGACTTAGGCAAAACGACACCACATTGATTTAATTGAAATCGAAAAAGACTCATATGTCCCTAAAATAATTGTCGGCTCTCTATCCATGAAACCTCGATCGACAGACCGTTGTGACCTACGGTCCGTCCTGGTCAGTCATGGTCCATGGTATGAGAGTTTTGGCCAAACGACGATTTGCTGGACCACTGGGCGTGGACCCACCTACGATATGTAGGTCCCACCGTGGTCCATGCTTGGACCAATGTAGGTAGCCTTCTCCACGAGCCCTACCTACGGCTCGTGGTTCGACCCACAACCCATGGTTAGTCCTTCGTGGATGGCACCTGTAAGTCCTATAAAGCTACATTCCCTCTTTCGAATCTGGGTGTTACAATATATATACCCCTAGGCTACACTCAACATCTAATTAATTAAATATTAAACATTTATTAGAAAGACAATGATTAATTAAATTATAAATTACAATGGATTGTTTAATGTACTTATCATTTTACTTATATTAAATTATATTATATTATATTATATTATATAAACAAGCTTCTATCTTCAAAGTTAAATTACCATTTTACCCTTGTTTTATATCAAAAATAATAAAAGCATCTAATTATATATCTTATTCATGTCACATTTATATTGCAATTAATTCATTGAATACAAATTTTATTAATATTTGTTTTATTATCTTTTCTAAAATGCATGTCTGCTTTTTTTTTTCTCCATAAAATAATTAATTACAACATTTTTTATGCATGCATGTTCAGTTAAGTGCTCACTTCTATAATTTTTATATATTTAATCTTCTTATTCTCATTTCTTAATCTTGACTTTTCAAATTTCTCACTCAAATGAAAAAAATACAAATGAGTAATTATTCCTTAAAGACAAAAAACTAAAGTAGATATATGTATCTTTTAAAGTTAAATTTCATGTTCTATCTTCTTAATATTTATTTTAATAGTATTTGACCTTTCAAATTTTCATGTGACTTTTCATGTTTCCGCAAATTTAATTCTATAATTTCACTTTTCCGAGAAAGACTTTCATTTATTATTCCTACAATTCTTGTGTGTCGGAGCTTTAAACTGGTGAAATAATGTCACAATTTGTGGTGAAAGTCGTGAGATTTCCTTGTACAGTCACAAGTATAGACAGGAATTCAATTGCTGAAGCATTGGAGCTTGGTGTGTTTGTTTTATACTTATTTGTAGTAATTAAAATTATAATAATTTTTTTCTATCTCTCTTTATAAAGTTGAATTGTTGCTTTGTTAGCAACTTGCTTTAATTTCATATTTTATTTTGCATGCTCAAATATAGACTATTTTTTATGTTAGTTTTGTTTCATATTTCACTATAGAGACAAAAACAAAAAGGAATTTTTATGTTCTTTATACTTTTAAATTTACATGTACATTAACTTTCATCTTTAAGAATGTATACTCTCTCACTTCTTCTTTTTTTGAAAAAGAGGAAGAAGGTGAAACCTATAACATTGATAATTAATGGTGTATAAGTTATATATTAAGATACAATTAAATTTTATATATAAATAGTAGTTATATTCATAAATATTATGATTTTCAAAATATAAATAATAAGACTTTTTACACCTTAATTTTTAATATTTATAATTAAATATTAGTTTAAGTGCTTGTGGATAAAAATCTAATATAATATCTTGAAGACTTCATTATAATTATCAGGAGATTCAAAAGGTAATGTAAAAACATTGAAAGAATTTTTTTTCATAATCTCCTATCAAGCTTTTAATTGAAGAAATATTAATATTGCACTACGGTTTGCAGGGGATTAATCTCTTGCAATCTTTTGATCTTCTAACACTATTCTACCAGCGAAAAAAACTTTTAACACTATCGAAAAATTTAAGGAAAATTTTCAAAATGTCAATATTTTAGAATTTAATAAAACCTCTTATCAACATTTTCAATATTTATTAAAAATGTCAATATTTTAGTTTGTTATTCTTCTAATTTATGTGTTTTTAATTTGTTTGATTTGAAATAATTCATTTATTTAATAACAAAAAGAAGAAAATCATGGGATAGAGTATTTTTTAAAAAGGAACATATCACTTAAAATTCTCATAAAGTAATTGATTGTATTCATTCCAATATGTATGATATGTGAATTTGTATTTGTTATGATTTTCATGTTTGAGTTTGTATAATGACATTTATATTTCTTTATTAGTTTGTATTCATTCTAATAGGTATACCAAATGGATTTGTAGTTATTTATGAAATGACCCAAAAAGTTCTTAAAAATGTGCTTCGGAAGTTACCGGAAACTTGTTTAGCTATATCAAAAAAAAATCCGTTTCGTTTTTCGAAAATCCGACTTCATATTCTTGTTTAGGGGGTCAAATTGAGTGGGAAATGGGTCTAACCCAAATTTTAGAGCAACCGTATCAAAATCCGAAATTTCCAAGTGAAGCCTTTTTCGAGGGTCTACTTTGGAGGGTCATATCTCCTAGCACACAAATAATTGGGTGGCCCATAACATATCCATGGAAAGCCCTTTGAGTTAGCTACCTAACGCACTTCGTTTCACCTCATTCGGAGTTCGGACGAAGAAGTTATGCCCATTTTCGTAAAATCTGTCCGGCAGGAAATGCAATTTCCAGTGAGCGTTTTTACTGTTCACCCGCCTCATTTTTTTTTCTAAGTGTTGGACCATTTTTCCAAAGGGCATATGTTATTTCCTATATACCATTAGTTCAATTCCCATCTCTAAAACATTTCCCAAAACACCTCTCCCATACTTAGACACATTTTCTCTCAAGTTCTCTCAAGAACCCTAATCCAAAACCTTCCTCAAGATTGAAGAGACTCTTGCTCCAAGTTCCAAGCTTCCATTGAAGACACTCTCAAGACCTTCATAAGAACTCAAGGTATGTGGTGTTGAACTCATGGGTCCTTCCACCCATAGTGCCTAGACTCTATTCTACTCACTAATTCATGGTTTAAGTTAAGATTCATAAATTAGTCTTGTTCTTTGTAATAATTTCCTGCACATTGAATTTTAAACATGAAAAGTGATTGTTTTGAGCATGTTGTGACTCTAGAACTTGAATCTAAATTTGGAATGGATGTGGAGATTTTCATGTGGTATTGTGGGTGTTAAAAGGTGTTGTTGTAGGTTGTTCACTGGTTTGGCTGCATAATTACTACCCTATTTTCCATGCTCTTTGATTCCATTACATGCCTTCAAGGTGTTTGACAAAATGTCCAACTATGGAGAATTGATGAATCGATGCTTTAAAGCTTGAGTTATGAGATGTATGGCAATCCAGAGATGTGTTGATGACAAACTAAGCTTGTGTATATGTTCATTCCATACGTGAGATTGCATTAGAGCCTAATGGGAATTTCCTATATAAAGTGTTGCATGACCATGCCCGGTCCGGGGGAAAAGAACCGGACAACCATGTGAGAGGTTTATATCTCACCACCTAGGATGCTTGGGGTGTGACCAACATCAACCATGTGAGAGGTTTATATCTCACCACCTAGGATGCTTGGGGTGTGACCAACATCAACCATGTGAGAGGTTTATATCTCACCACCTAGGATGCTTGGGGTGTGACCAACATCAACCATGTGAGAGGTTTATATCTCACCACCTAGGATGCTTGGGGTGTGACCAACATCAACCATGTGAGAGGTTTATATCTCACCACCTAGGATGCTTGGGGTGTGACCAACAACAACCATGTGAGAGGTTTATATCTCACCACCTAGGATGCTTGGGGTGTGACCAACATCAACCATGTGAGAGGTTTATATCTCACCACCTAGGATGCTTGGGGTGTGACCAACATCAACCATGTGAGGGGTTTATACCTTGCCACCAGGGTGTCCGGGTGTGAACGGCATCCCCCATCCTAAGTTGGGGTTATAGATTGGTTAGATCATGCATACATATATGATATCTACTATTAGTATAGATTTACTTAAATATGTTTTGACTTCACCTTGATCATGCATCCTCATATTGTTATTCATAATGCCTATGAAACTATTTCTTGTATTTCGATTGTATCCTTGTCTATTATTGTGTTGCACCCCGCATACTTAGTACATTCCAAGTACTAACGCATATTTTGCCTACATGATGTCACCATGTAGGGACCGGAGCTACTCTTGATCCTTCTCTGCATTCACGTGGCTAGTACGGTGCTTATCCGAATTGTTGGTGAGTCCTCAATGATTCGAGGGCTATGTTATGTTTCCTACTCCTATGTTTTGAGACTTTAGCTTGCAATTGTATTTTGACCATGAGGGGAGCCGGTAGTATGTCATGGCCCCCGTCCTATCTATGTATGTAGAGGTGTACGTTAGACAAGTATTTTGTAAATGAGCTTGACTCTTGTTCTATGATGTCATTTTGAAATGGTTTGCCCTTAGTCCCTACTTCCCGTTAATTAATGTTGAATGTACTTCCACGACCGATGAAGTGTGATGACAAGTTTGAGAGGCTTGTTTGGGGTTCCTTCGGGTTTCTCATTCGCCATGTCACGTCTAGGCCCTAGGCTTGGGTCGTGACAATTTAAGAAGCATATTTGTATCCATATATTTATGTAAACTCATGTTCATTTAGAAATGATACAACATTGATTTATATAATTTTCAAAAACATATATTCTTTCTTAAAATTCCAACAATATTTGTATTCCAGTCATCAAAACGTACAAATTTACAATCATAGTAACATTTGTAATTCAAAAAAAAATGTATTTCATGCCAAAAATGTATTTCTTATATGTTATGTATTCCACATATATATTATATTCAATGTCTAATTTATAGAACATCTACTAAATAGGATTTTAAATTATTTTGTATTCCAAGCATCCAACATACAACAAAATCAAAATAATTCTATCATTCATTGTTTGTATCCCAAACAGATTATTTTGAAATATGACCGGTGATTCTATACTTTCATCTACTTTTGGTTCTTCTGCATGTGAGAAAGATGCAAAAATACTTTAATTCATTGAAGAGATAACTAGAATTGTTGATGTCGTCCAACAAAGTGTCTTGGATGAGATATTGCCCTGAAACTCTCAAATTGAATACATGTACTAACTGTCTGACCTTTAAATTCATTATTTGAATAGTAACTTATGCAGATATTCAGGTGAAGATCCAACATATAAAATACGATCCAGATCCATTTTTGAATAACTTTTTCAATAGCCATTTTAGAATCACTTCCAAACAAATTAAAGAATCGATAGTTAATGAATACCTGATCATTTCTATATTTCACCGACAATCTCGAACTTCAACGAAATCAGTCAAATTCACTTTGAAATCCCAATCGATTATTTCAAAATTTCTTCCTTAATGAAAACAATCACAAATCAGTCGAATTCGCTTCAACAAAGGTTGAAAATCTTTTGCATAATTTCTGAGATTTCTTAGAAAAATGGAGAAATTTGATTTTAAAAAAGCAAGATTTAAGTTACTTGAAGATATGGAATAATGTAAGAAATCATGAGAGAGAGAGAGAAAGAGAAATGATAGAATTTGAATAAAAAATTTATAGAGCGAAAAGTGGATAGTGAAATCTTTTTTTTTTCATTCAGCCGTATTTGAGTAAAAAAGTGGGGCCGCCATTTTGAGAAATAAAAGGACGGTAGATGAGTTATATTAGGATACACTTGTTAAAATATTGACATTTTGACAATTTTAATAATTATTTTAAAATGTAGATGTTTTTAATAATTATGTTAGGGATTTTGACTAGTTAGCTAATTTAGATAGTTGTTATCTTTTTCCTTTGCTTTACGAACTCATTTTTTGACTTATAAATAGAGTTTATTTTATTAACTTCTCATATTATTATCTCGATGTATTTACTTGGATGTCATGAAATTGGAGTGTCTCAATTCGTAGTGAGACAAAGTAAGAAACTGCAATTAGACACATTTTATAAAAAAGAACTCAAATCATATTATTTAATAATATTTTTTTAATAAATAATATACTTATTAATATGGGTTGCACAGGCAAAGTGCATGCCCAGAAACTAGTAATAGTAATAAGGCAAGATGATCAAAAATGCTCTTAAATTATTTTAAATGAAAAAAAACACCCTCCGTTTATGGGTTAGTTTAAAAATATCTATGTGATTAATAGTTTGATTTTAAAATGCCCTTATTGTTATTTAATTAGTCAAAAATGCTCATTTTTCAAATAAAATTATTATTTATTTTATTTTTAACACATTCATTTGAAGTTACTTTGGTCCAAAAATGACCTTGGGTCATTTGAAGTTAAATAAAATAAAGAGAATAAGGACAAATATACTCTCGAACTTCATAAATGGTATGTCAATACCCTTTGTTATACTTTAAGGCTCTATATACCCTTACCGTCATTCTTTTGGATTGTGTATATCATTGAAGCTAACAGATGAACACGTGGCTTCATCTAAATGATTTACCCGATTTTATTTATTTTTTACCCAAAAAATAAAAATCCACCCGACCCACAACCAAAATGGGTGGTGTCAAAATCCAGTCTTCATTTTCATTAGAAAACATCCCTCTATTGTTCTCAAACCACCATAACCATGGAATCAAGAACTCATCTTTCAAGAAAGAAGATTTGTTCACTAAAACTACTCTCGTGCTGACAAAAAAAAAAACTTCATCTTCATTCAGCGTAGGAATCTTGGTTATTGGGTGTTTCGTACATTGTCTATTTCAAAAATATTTTCAATCCCTTTCAACAATAACAAATCGATTTGAACTTGAAATTTTCTTTGATTGTAGACCCACATTAAAGCTTGAAGCTTTGTCCATCAATAGCGATAATATTTTCTCAACCTCTTTCAATAACAACAAATCTATTTGAATTTGAAATTTTCGATTCAATTGTAGTCCCATTTTTAAGCTTGAAGTTTTGTCCATCAATGGTTACATTGTTTCCGATCCTTTCAATAATAATAAATTGATTTGAACAAAAAAATGAAACTGATTTCTTGATTTTCATTGAAATAATATGCTTCTGGGTTTTTGTTTGTGAGATTTGGAGAATGGTGCCAATGAAAATGAATAGAAAAACATTTTTCCTTTAGTTTAATTTTTAATGGAGATGAAAGTCTATGCTTTTTATTTTGAGTAATTTTAGTTTTAACAAACGTAAAAAATCATATTTGTATGTTATAACTATAATTTGTATAATTGCTCTCCATAACAAACTTTATGTTTGTTATGGCTATTAATATGTATATTTTGGTATACATATACAAAAGATCAATTGTATAATCTATTTCGGTATACATATACAAAAGAATCAATTGTATAATATGTGTTTGTATAAAGCGAGAAAGACAACAGAAAATTGGGCAGGGAAAGATCTATATTTGTATAATTATATGTGTATAGGACGAAAATATATGTATTTATATATACAATTTTCTCTCGTTTTATACAAGTATAAAGTGAGAGAGGCGAGTGAGAGTGGCAGCGAGATTCTCTGGGGAGAGAGGCGAACGAAAAGATATGTATATATACATTTTTCTCCCACTTTATACAAACGCAAACGCATTTTATACATTTGTGTTTATATAAAAGTGAGAGAGGCGAGAGAGAGAGAGACTGCCAGCGAGAAAACAAGAGTGGCGAGCGAGAATTTTAGGGAGAGAGGCAAATGACAACAGTTTGCTACGAGTTACAATTAAATCAAATTGTGATTATAACATTTAATTTGAATTAATAGTTTGCTATTTTATACAATTTTCCCTTTTATTTTAATTTTAAACGTCATGGTATTTTAATTTGGGTAATGCACTTATGAAAAATGGGTGGATTTTTGATTATTTTTTTTGACAAATAAATAAATAAAATCAAGTAAATTATTTAGATTATACCATGTGTCAATCTGTTAGTCTTAAAGGTATAAATGATCTAAAATATTGACGGTAAGATATATATAACCTTAAAATATAAAGAGGATACATTTTACCCTTTTTCCCTAAAATATATCTCCCTAGAAAAATTTTATTCTGGGCGAGGCACACATACTGTAAGTTGTGTGAGGCCTCATTTGGCTGCCACATGTATACTGCGGGACCCATATGTACTTATTTCCCTATTTTTTCTTTTCTAATTTTAATCTTTTCTTTTACTTTTTCTTTCTTACTTGCATTTTCCTTTTTGCTTGTTAATTCTTAGTGTAAATTTTATTTTTTATTTTTTGTTTTAATAAAGAAACTTTGAAACTCACACACGGTATCTATTATATATTTTATATCTATATTACTATTTATTTGAGGGAAAATTAAAGTAATATGTCGAAAAAATTAAATTTACTTATTTTTGGATGAATTCAAGAAAATTGAGGATAGTGAAATTTTTTTTAAAAAAATTAGTGAAAATTCATGTAATCAACCCACTGAACTAATTAGTTTATGCTTTTCTTTTTTTACGTACTGAAGTTTGATTTAAATTTACGATAATTATATAAGTTTTTAGTTTATTATTTTAATATTATTTTTTCTATTCTATATTATTTATTTTATTATAATAAATAGTTGTTTGAAATTATATTTTAGTTTATAAAATCAAGATATAAGTAGTTTTTTTAATGCTAACAATTAATTTTTTGTATAATTATAAATAAATTTTGTAAAATTGCAAAAATTCTTTTAAGGAATAAATTATTTAAAATATTATTTATATTTATAATTTCTTTAAGAACATGTAAGAAAAGTAGATAAGCAAAATATTTATTAAATTTCACCTATCTTGATTTTTAAGAATAAGAATATGGTATAAATTGACGGAAATAATATGTATTTATGTTAGTTTTTATGGATGTTTGTCGTTTTTGAATTTCATGACAATAGTATCAAAACTTATGTAATTGTTTTTCAAGATCATTGATGTTCTTTCTGTTTTAATTACTTATTGAAGAGTATTTGTGGATTGAAGTGTTTTTGGATTATGAAAGTGTTGAGAGAAAAATAAAAGAACATATTAAATTTATACCATCTTTATTTTTTATATTAATGATCTACTTTTTCTTTTGCAAATTTCTTAAGAAAACACAAATAAAATATATACCTTAATTTTTTTTTTGTATTTGTGGATTGAAGTGTTTTTGGATTATGAAATTGTTGAGAGAAAAATAAAAGAACATATTAAATTTATACCTTCTTTATTTTTCATATTAATGATCTACTTTTTCTTTTACAAATTTCTTAAGAAAACACAAATAAAATATATACCTTAATTGTTTTTGGTAACTTTATAAATTTTATTTATACTTTCAAAAATAATTAATTGTTTTAATAAAATAGAAATTTTTTAATTAACCATATCTTTGTAAATTAAAAAATAATTTTATATAACTATTTTTAATAATATAAATAATTAATATGAGATGAAAAAACAATATAAAAATGTAATAAATAGAATGAGTCAAGCAAAATTTTTTGAATTTCATATATTTCATGAATAAAGTTATTTAAGTATGAAAGTATAAAATTTTGGAACAATTGTTTTATAAAAGAAACCAAAGGAAAAAAAAGAGTAAAAGAATAAGAAAGGGAAAAAACGTTAAAAGGAAGAGTGAGAAAGAGGAGTGTCCCCTTTTTCTGAAAGTGATCCACTTGACAAAATATAAATGGGCCTCATACAACTCTTGTCTGCCACGTCATACTTGTGCCTCATGGATGATAAATTTTTTCTATCTCCCTACCCTAATTTCATCTCCCTGTGTCTCCCGTTCTTCTCACTGCTCCGACCACCGGAAAACGGCCACCAAACGCCGGCCTCTCTCCTGGCGCCGCCACTACCTCCATCTGGCCGGCGAATCGGACAGCAACCAGAAACCTCACCCAGCAGACGTCGGCGAGCCACTGTGTCTCTCTGTCACTTCTCTCCGGTGGAAGATCCAAGCATGGAACTTCATTCGAAGACAAAACTTAAAATGAGAAATCCAGAACGATTAACCGGTGACTTCTTTCCTAATACTCTGATTACTTTTGTGAATTTTTATTATTTTCATTTTTAAAGCTTTATTAGAGGTTGTAATCCATGTCTATCATTATTGTTTGAGCCACTTTTGAATAGGCTGGGTATAATCTATTAATACTTTATGATTAACAAATTGATAAAACTGATTTTAATTTTTAGTTTTGTTTACTGTTGACGCATCGGAGTTGTTCCTTAAAATATTGTTTTGTAATGAGAATCAATAATCATTTTACTCTGTTATGTGATTTGCTTATCAACTTTCATCATATCTACAATTTCTCAATTTTTTTCAAATTAACTAATACAGTAAACTCGATCAATGGTATTTCCTCTTCCTTCAAATTTGATTCGCAACAGTCATATGTATAAATGGGGAAACTAGAGATGTCTGATTGATATTGCTTATTCGAATTGTTATTTCATCTTAGTCAATCAAGACATGGTTAGTAGCATAGGTTACTTGATTTGACGAAAGGATTATGGAAATTTGCATATATCTTTATGTTTCTCTTTTTATGCTCTCACGAATATGCTGCTGATCGAGAAGAATATTTTCTTTCCATATCTTTACATTGGCTGATCAGCCCTCTTTACTATATAATAAGGACTTCGATCTCATTCTTTTCTCATGCTTGTGATCACTAAAAACAGCTCTTGAACTCTCTTTCTCTCTAAAGGAAAAAAGACAGCCCATGGAGCTCTCTCTTCACGAATAACTAGCAGTCCTACTCTTTCATCAAAATATTATTTAAGATTTCATCTTTTTCTTTTCAATGACTGATCACTGGTGAAAGACTCTGGAATTCTCTTCTCCATTACAATATAACTAGAACCTCTTAATCGGAGGACACTTCTCTTCTTGAATACTGATAAACCGAATCGTCTTTTCTATGTTCTCTTGTTCTTTGTTGATAGTTGTATACCAATTTTGGCTATTGATGCTCGGATTGCTTGTTGTTGTTTCTGGATTGTTACTTCCTTACAGGTTAGTTTCTATCGAAGTACTCTTCATGCTTAATGTGGTAGTTGTATTTTTCATTCTCTTGTCGCATCAAATATTTGTTTTGGAAAACTCGAATGTTTTAAGCATTTCGGGAGAAGCAAACAAGCATGTCCTTTTATTTTTAATGCACTTTGATAAGTTTTCGGAAACTTAGTGCATTAGAAAACATGTTTATACGATTTACTCATAATTTAACTTCAAAGCTTGTTGCTCTTTTTCTTGTTTGTTTGAAATCATGATTATCATAATATACAACTTAATTGCAGCAAAATACCTTTGTGGTTCACTTCCCAGTCTACTAACCAAATAATTGTATACTGTGGTAGCTAAGAGTATTTCTTAATGTTCCAGAAAATATGTTATGCTCTATTTTCCAAGATTGGTGTGAAATTTGTACTTCACATTTTGTGGTGCTTAACAAGGCCGTTATGGAAGTGGGCTTATTAGTGCTTCCGTCTCTATGCTATTGTGTGTGCGTGTGCATTTCTTTTGTGTGAACAGGGCATTAGTTCGATATCGGGGGCATTGAAGAGTTGTCTGGGACTTGGAAGTTTTCAAGGATCGTCTAGTCAAAGCCTACTCGTCTCGAATTCATTGTCTTTTCCATTTCACTAGTAGGTTTGTAATAACTTATGAAGTAGATTTCTTGTAATATTAAGAATAAGGGCTTCTATCATTTGGGTTGGGGAAACATTATGTGCTACATGTTTCTCTTTTCAATGTTTTATGTCACAATTTTTATGTTCAATTGTTAAAGTTGTTTTCATTTTTGTTATCAAAGCCATTGTCCAACTCTTGTTTAAGTACTTGAATTGGACATGTTGCTTTTGATTTAGATATATGGTAAACGACTATTTTCTAACCTATAGTTAGTGGGAAAGTAAAAGGAATTGAGAGGTTTAATTCCAAATTTTTAACTAAGCTGATGTGGCCTTTGGAGTATTGCTTACCAAAGATTTTTCTAAATGATTAAGTGTATTTGTATGTAAATATATTTATGTGTTTGTATTTAAATCAAATCTTTCAACTATCCTTTAAATACTATTATTATTTTCTAAGATCAATCTCAAATAAAAATGTTTCAAAGGTGGAGGAGTGTGATTAATAATATCGTAATATTATCCCTATAAAGAAACAAACATTTGAAGCCTCCTTATAATCTCTTGTGGATTGGTTTATATTTTAAGTATTTTTTATGCTTACAAATCATTTTCTTTTATAATTATGATTCATCTTTGTTTGGGATAGATTTATTTACATTTCACCTTTACAATTTTCATATCTTTTGGTGTTAATTCTATGTGCTTACTTATCTATTTTCTTAACTAATTATTGCCTTGTTATGTATATTTTATTTTATTTTTAAATTAGCCTCAAATGATTATTTTATTTAATAATAAATAGTTCTTATTATTTTAATTTTTTTGTTAATTAATAATCATTTTACTATCTTTGTTAAGTTGCTTTGAATAGAATTTTGCCTATTTTATCACATAGTTTACTTTCATTAATTAATTGATGCCCCTTTGGTTGCCATTATTTTTACTTATCGCTTAAATAATAAACATGTCAATTTATTTAATTATCTAATCACCTAGTTTTGTATTAATTTAGATAATAATGGATTCATGCTTAATTTGTTTACTTGTTTTAAGTTTTAAAATAAAGTTTTTATATACTATTAGACTGGTTAAACCAACCGTCCGTCCAGGTGCATTTGCTACTGATTTAACCGCTTCTCATCGTTAATTCGGGTTCACCTTGGCCCTCGCCCCGGAGTTCTTATGAAGACTCTGGTGGTGCATGTGTATGATAGGCTCCCCCATAAGCGTCAAAAATAATGATGTTGTCATGATAAGTGTGGAAAATCGATATTGTACTCGATGATTGAAGAACCTATCGACTTGCATTAACTTTCTGTGGCTAGTAGGGGGAACTTTAATGTAATTGTGTAGTCATTCTTAGCTTAATAAATTAATAGTCTTTTTGCTTATCACATATACCCACATAATTTATAAGATTCGGTTGGGATCTACTTTTATGGACCTTGAAAGGTGCCTAACACCTTACTTTTGAGATAATTTGAAGACTTACCTGATCTTTGATTGTGTATAACCCTTTTTAATTAATTTATTTGTTCAGTATAGAATGGTGTCCTAACACACATTTAATTTGTTAGGTGGTGACTCTTCTCTATTTAACGCCTAAAAGAGTTGTCATGTCGTTGCAAAATTCATTTTGTGAAAAATGGGTGCGACAATATAAATTGGTTAGGCAAGAAATGATTGATCATGTCGATTAGTGAGCATTTGGAAGGACTTTTGCATGATTTGAGTTGTGGAATTTAAAAGACCTAATGAAGTGTTTCACTTGAAGTTTTTGGTTTAGAGCATGAGGTAAAATGTTGTGAATTTTTGGACAAAGGATAGCATTGGTAAACGAGTTAGCGAATGGAACAATAATCGTGTATATTGAAGAGTTCAAAATATTTAGAATTGTGTCAAGGTACAATTTAAGAAATGTAAAGAAATGAGACATCACGTATAAATCCTTGGTTCGACACATACTTATAAAGGGTTTATCAACGACTCTTCTGAAGAGTTGATTTTGGTTTGGTGACAAACAGTGATGTATGGAGGATTCTGTGTTTTTATATTGGGTTGGATTGTTCAAATTATGATAGGTGACTTATGGGTGCACTACAGAAAAGACTTAAGTCTACATGGTTATTGAGAATTTTGAGTTGGATTGATGTCAAAAATACAAGTGAAACATCTGATAATCAAAATCACCACATTTGAATTCTTAGCCAACTGAACAAAATGTAGTCAACTTGGAAATGAACGTATAAAGATGAGAGACACGATAAAAATAAACAAGAAAAAAGGAAGCAAAAACTCAACAAGATATCAAAAGGGTGAAATAAACACATGAATAAGAAGAAACAGACAAATAGATCTGCAACAACAAAATACCCCAAAAGGTCAAGAAAAAGGTCAAAAGATTGGGAACTATATGACGACATAATGGGAGGAACTCCACAAAGAAGAAGAGCATGAGCATCTTGGTATCTTCATTGTCTCTTCAGTTGGAAAATAAAAAGTCAGAAAGCAGTAAAAGGATACAAAGAGGACAAGAGAGAAAAATATCACTTATAGGGAGTTGCAAGCTTAAATACCAGACAAGGCACCTCTAATGAAACCACCAAAGTAACCACTACATCCACTAGGTTATATCCCTACAAAAAAAGGTCAGCAAACAAATCGAGAAAGAAATGGTAGCTGAAATCAATGGAGACGCACATTTGTGAACTTAGAAAGATGGTAAGGATGACAGTCCAAATGAAGGTGTTGATAACTCACATCAGAAGGAAAAGGAAAGTGGAGTTGAAGAGTGCTCCATGCGACGCCATTGTGGAGAAAATGAAGGAGCTCAATTAGGAAACGCTAATTCTTAGGGTCTGATAATAAAGGTAGGCATGTTCATTTATGGACCGGGTCAATTTCTTTTCTGTTTGTTTGTTTTGGGTAGGACGATCTCTTTTGTACAGACTTTTGAAATTGAATAAAAGGAGCACTTAGCTTCACTCTTCGTTTAAGAAAAAAAAGGGAAAAATATATACCTATCGACATTCAAGAATACAAGTGAAATATTCGATAATCAAAATCGCTATATCTGGATTCTTAGCGAATTGAACAAAATGCAGTCAACCTAGAAATAAACATATAAAGATGAGAGACAAGATAGGCATAAACAAGAAAAAAGAAAGCAAAAACTTAACAAGATATCAAAATCAAAGTTTTCAAATTCAAGATAAAATGAGGAGGATATGGATCACAAACTTAGTTCGCCGTAAAAAGGATGTCAAAATTTTCAAATCCAAGCTCAGTAGAATGGCGGACAAAGCGAAACTCGAAAGTTCTACACTTGTCTATTTTAATTTAAGAGGACATTTACTTTCCTCTTAGCTTTTTCCATTTTTCTATTTATATTTATTGGAAGACTTTATTTATCATAATAAAATAATTAGTGGATCGGGAGTCCACTGACCTTGTATTTATAAAATAAAATATTAATTACTTTCACTTGTTATATGTCTTTTTCATTCCTTCCATTTTTATTCAACACCATTTTATTTCATAGGTTAAGAACAAAATGCTTCTATTTGAAAATAAATAACAATACTTAAGGAAAACTATGCATCAAATTTATCTAACAACAATCATTCCTTTAAAGGTTCTTACTATTATCAAGATCAAATCAATCTAAAATGATATAATAGGAAAAAAGGAAAAAAGGAAATAAAACACAAAAAGTTATACTTGGTATTTTATAAATAAAAGATCAGTGGGGGACCACTAACTATTTCATTATGCTAAATAAAGTCTTGCAATAAATAATAAATAGAAAAACGAAAAAAGCAAAGAGTAAAGTAAAAATGTCTTCTCAAATTAAAATAGGAAAGTGTAGAACTTTCGAGCTTCACTTTGTCTGTCGTTCTTCTGAGCTTGAATTTAGCAATTTTAATATCCTTTTTATGGCCAACTAAGTTTGTGATCTATGTCCTCCTCTTTATTGAACTTGAAAGCTTTGATTTTGATTTCTTATTGAGTTTTTGCTTTCTTTTTTCTTATTTATACCTATCTTGTCTCTCGTCTGTATATGTCTTTCTAGGTTGACTTCATTTTGTTAAGTTGGCTAAGAATTCATATATAGCAATCTTGATTATCGGATATTTCACTTGTATTCTTGACTGCCAGCAGTTATATATTACCCCCCCTCCCTTTTTTCTTAAACTAATAGCGAAGCTAAGTGTTCCTTTTATTGAATTTCAAAAGTCTGTGCAAAAGATGTCGTCCGACCCAAAACGAAAAAAATAGAAAAGAAATCAGCTCAGTTCATAAATGAACCTGCCCACCTTTATTATCATACCCTAAGCATTAGGGTTTCTTAATTGAGCTCCTTCATTTTCTCCACAATGTCGCCGCAGGTCTCTTCAACTCCACTTTCCTTTTCCTTCTGATGTAGGTTATCAACACCTTCATTTGGACCGTCATCCTTACCATTTTTCTCAGCTCATAGAGGTGCGTCTCCATTAGTTTCAGCCACCATTCCCTTCCCGATTTGTTTGCTGACCTTTTTTATGTAGGAATTCAATGTGGTGGATGTAGTGGTTACTTTGGTGGTGTTGATAGAGGTGCCTTGTGTGGTATTTGAGATTGCAACTCCCTGTAAGTGACATTTTTCTCTCATGTCCTCTTTGTATCCTTTTACCGCTTTCTAACTTGTTTTCTAGCTGAAGAGACAATGGATATACCAAGATGAGAATGCTCTTCTTCTTTGTGCAGTTCCTCCTCATTTGCCATCCTACAATACTTAGACTTGTCAAAATGGGATTGACCTGTTAAGTCGGCCCAATCCAACTCTTGAATTAAGTAGGGTTGGGCCTAATTTTTTTGGCCCATTTAGGAACGAGGCTTTTTGGCCCAGTCTCATTTGGCCCGCTAGCCTCGTGGGCCCAACCCGCAAGGCTTAGAGGCCAGCCCATCTTTTGACCTTTTTCTTAACCTTTTGGGGTATTTTGTTGTTGCAATGCTATTTGTTTGTTTCTTCTGTTTCATGTGTTTATTGCACCCTTTTGATTCTAGATCTCAATTTTCAATTTTTTCTTTAGGATGCTTTAGAGTTGGATTTGTTGAAAATAGTTGGGATCTAGAGAGTTTCGTCTAGAGGTTCCATTTGAGATTTCCTATTCTGGACTTGATCTAGCCCCATTCTTTTTTTTCTTGATTTTGCTTCACAATTAATTTCTCTATTCACATTTTCCTTGCAACTCTTAACCTTTTTTGGGGTATTTTGTTGTAGAAGTTCTATTTGTTTGTTTCTTCTAATTCATGTGTTTATTTCTCCTTGTTGATTCCCGATCTCATTTTTCAAGCTTTTCTTTAGGATGCTTTAGAGTTGGATTTGTTAAAAATATTAGGGATCTGAAGAGTTTCATTTAGAGGTTCTATTTGAGATTTCATATTCAAAGCTAATCTAGCATCCTTCTATTTTTTCTTGATTCCGGTTAGCAATTAAGTCATCTATTCACATTTTTCCGTGCCAGCTATGATTCATTTTCGAAGTTGTACTCTCTGTGATGCCTGGTAAGTGAGCTTTTCTTTTCATTTTATTTTTTTCTTATCTGTAACTATGTGACCCACAATGAGAATGATCTTTTCCTTTCTTTTAATTTTGCACTTAAAATGATCGATCTTTGTACAATAGAAGTAGCATCCTAAGGTGAAATTATCATACATTGCACATCAACCAATCCAAACAGTGTAAAATTGAAATTAGGGCTTAGATTTGATATGCATGTTGCATTGCTTAATTCGTTCTTGTAGTTGCTTCTTATTTGTCTTTGCTTGTTATTATGTAATATATGTCGTAGTAGTGTCTGCATTTTGATTTTTGAGTTCTTGTATGGTTGCATTTTTATGTAGTTAGGTGCATCATTTGTATGATTCATATCTATTGAACCTGTTCAATTAAGAGGTTTTTGACTAATCCAATTCAAGAAAGATTACGCCAAATTTGGTTATGTTATTCTATATGTATCCAAGTTTTTGTTGTTGTTTTTTTGTCTTCCATGAATGTATACTTGTAATCAATGAAAATAGATTGGTTAAAAGTTTTGTTTATCATGTTCTCCTCCCATCATGGGATTTGCTCATCATAAGTATTGAACTCCTTCCACTTTTCAACCCAATTTTTCATTTCTAGACCTTTTGGGGTATTTTGTTGTTGCAGTTCTATTTGTTTGTTTCTCTTGATTCATGTGTTTCTTACAACCTTTTGATTGCCGATCTCATTCTCAAGCTTTTCTTTAGGACGTTTTAGAGTTGGATATGTTCAAAATATTTGGAATCTGGAGAGTTTCGTCTAGAGGTTCCATTTGAGATTTTCTATTCTGAAGCTGATCTAGTTTCATTCTGTTTTTTCTTCATTCAGGTTAGCAATTAATTCCTCTACTCACATTTTCACGTAGCTGCTATGATTCGTTGATGTTGTTCTCTATGTGATGCCTGGTAAGTGAGCTTTTCTCTTATTTTATCCTTTTAGTCTGAAATTGTGTGATCCAAAATGAGAATGATGTTTTCCTTTCTTTTAATTTTTCACTTAAAAATATTGATCTTTGTACAATAGAAGGAGCATCCTAAGGTGAAAATATCGTGCATTGCACATCAACCAATTTTGCATGTTGCATTGCTTATTTGGTTTTTGCAACTGCTTCTTATTTCTCTTTGCTTGTTATTATGTATTGTCTGTTGTATTGGTGTTTGCATTTTTATTCTTGAGTTCTTGTATGGTTGTGATTTTATGTAGTTGGGTGCATCATTTGTATGATATATATCTATTGAATCAGCTCAAATAAGAGGTTTTTGGCTAAGCCAATTCAAGAAAGATTACGTCATTTGTTCTATTCTATATGAATACAAATTTGTGTTGTTGTTTTATGTCTTCCATGAATGTTTACTTGCAATAAAGAAACTAGATTAGTTAAAAGTTTTGTTAATCATATTATCCTCCCATCATGGGATTTGTGCATAATAATGATTGAACTCCTTCCATTTTCACCCCAACTTTTCATATCTTGACCTTTGGGGGTATTTTGTTGTTGCACTTCTATTTGTTTGTTTCTTCTGATTCATGTTTTTATTGCACTCTTTTGATTCTCGATCTCATTTTCAAGCTTTTCTTTAGGATGCTTTAGAGTTGGATGTGCTGAAAATATTTGGGATCTAGAGAGTTTCGTCTAGACGTTCCATTTGAGATTTCCTATTTTGTAGCTGATTTAGCCTCCTATTTTTTTATTCTGGTTAGCAATTAATTCCTTTATTCACATTTTTCCATCTCTTTAGTTCTAATTCGTTTCCTATGTTTTTCTCTCTGTGATGCCTTGTAAGTGAGCTTCTCTTCTTTTTATTTTTTAAATAGTGTGACCCACAATGAGAAAAATATTTTCCTTTCTTTTAATTTTGCACTTAAAAAGATCGATCCTTGGACAATAGAAATAACATCCTAAGGTGAAAATACCATACATTGCACATCCACCAATCCTAATAGTGTAAAATTGAAATTAGGGCTTGGATTTTATCTGCATAATGCATTACTTATTTGGTTCTTGTAGTTGCTTCTTATTTCTCTTTGCTTGTTATTATGTATTGTCTGTTGTATTAGTGTCTTTATTTTGGTTCTTGAGTTCTTGTATGGTTGTAATTTTATGTAGTTGGATGCATCATTTGTATGATTCATATCTATTGAACCAGTTCAATTAAGAGGTTTTTGACTAAGCCAATCCAAGAAAGATTACATCAAATTTGTTTATGTACTATTCTTTGTTTATCCAAAATTGTGCTGTTGTTTTTTGTCTTCCATGAATGTCTACGTGCAATCAAAGAAACTAGATTAGTTAAAAGTTTTGTTTATCATATTCTCCTCTCATTAGGGGATTTGTTCATGATAAGTATTGAACTCCCTCTATTTTTCACCCCAACTTTTCATCTCTTGCATGATTTGATAATTAAGTAAAGTCTGCGTATTTACTTCTCCTTCATCGGGTGTTGTATTTTCGAGATGATTAGCATGTCGGATGTCTTTCTTTATAATATGAGTTATTCTAATATTTCTGTAACTCATCCTCATCCATATCTCTTCTGCCACTTCAATTATCAGCCATGAGACCTTCCAAGTTTCAAGAATGGAATTTCTTAATTGTAAGGAGTCAATGTCAATTATCACCTGTTGATATTAGTTCTCCTCTATATATCTTATTGCCTTAGTATAGTCATAACTTCTGTCTGAGTGTTGTGTATTGTAAAATGCTCATTTCGTTTGTCTTATTAGTAAATAGATTGTCATTCATATCCCTCATACAAAATTTCGATGATCTTAGAATTTTCTCTAGATGTACAATTTGTATTGTCATATTTAGTGGCCTCCAACACACTTGAATCACCTTGGAGTTTTGGGAATAAGTCTGAAGAGATTGCATCAAGGTACTCTATTTGTAGGAAGTATGTTTAAGAGTTTCTCTTTCCACCTTCATAAACATGATGATAGTATTCATGATTTGGTATATTAGTTTCACTTTAGAGTAAATGATATTAGCTAACCTAATTTTGTCATGTCTATCTTTGTTTCTGTATGTGTATTAGGAGAAGAAAACAACAAACTTAAATGTTATAACTTGGATCTCTTATTTGTTTATAATCATTTGGTGATTGAAAATTGTTGGCTTAAATTATCCAAATTCTATAATTCAATCACCCTCAATTACCTTTTCAAGGTAACACCCAGCCATATCAGAATGCCAACAGTAGTAACAAATAAAATTAATCAACCTACACCACAACTAACCATACATTCAACCATCCAGACTCCATATCCGAATACCTATGCATGCAACCTCCCAACAATCTATATGATATTATCAATTGGAAGCATTTCTAACTACTTAGTTATGGAAACCTAGCCTATCTAGGCGTAAAACATCTATTGAAGAATTTTGAAGGCATCCCTTTGCTCCTTGGGGCAAATCCTAACGAGCGTGGACCGGAAGTCGTTGGGTCTTTCCCTTCCTTATGTGGAAATTCCTATCCTCAATTTCCCTCAAACTTAAAGTGGTTGAGGAGAATTTTGGAGTAACCTTCGCCTGTTTTGTGCCAGAAAAGTAGGAAGAAAAATAAAAAACATTATTTTATCTAGGGTATGATTTTATCAACCCAGCTATAGCGGCCCTACAGGAGCTATAGTGGCACTACATAGCGGGAGATGTCTAGATATGGTGGACAGATGCCAGCCTGGATACTTTCAAATTTAATAATTCTGTCGTGTGCTCCAAAATTTAATTTGGCACCCGAATAAGAAAACTTTGAGACTCCACCTGTGATGCATTTAAATAACGTCAACTTGGGTCGTTGCAACATACCAAGTACTAGATTATTTCTTCTTTATTTCCTTTTATATGGTTCTATTATTTTAGATTTATTTGATCTTGATAACAATAAGAACCTTTAGGGGAATGATTGTTGTTAGATAAATTTGATATGTTGATTTTCTTAAGTATCATTATTTATTTCCAATAGAAGGGTTTTGTTCCTAACCTATTAAATAAAATGGTGTTGAATAAGAACTAGAAGAATGAAAATGACATATAACAAGTGAAGATAATTAATATTTTATTTTATAAATACAAAGTCAGTGGGATCCCGACCCACTAACTATTTTATTATGATAAATAATGTCTTGCAATAAGTAAAAAATAGAAAAAGCAAAGAGTATAATACATTTCTTCTCAAATTAAAATAGAAAAGCGTAGAACTTTCGAGCTTCGCTTTGTCAGCCGTTCTTCTGAGCTTCAATTTGGCAATTCTGACATCTTTTTTAGGACCAACTAAGTTTGTGATCCATGTCCTCTTTGTGTCTTGAATTTGAAAGCTTTGATTTTGATATCTTATTGAATTATTTTGTTCTTTTTTCTAGTTTATGCCTATCTTGTCTCTCATCGTTATACGTCCATTTCCAGGTTGACTGCATTTTGTTCAGTTAGCTCAAAATTCAGATATGGCAATCTTGATTTTCAAATGTTTCACTTGTATTCTTGACTGCCAACAGGTATATATTTCCCCCCTTTTTCTTGCCTTTTTGAGATACTTTTTTGTTGCAATTTTATTATTCTATTTCTTCTGATTCATGTGTTTATTGTACCCTTTGAATTGTCGATCTCATTTTAAAAACTTGTCTTTAGGATTCTTTAGAGGTATATTGGTTGAAAGTATTTGGATATGGAGAGTTTTGTATAGAGGTTCCATTTGAGATTTTTTATTTTGAAGTCGATCTGGCCTCCTAATATTTTTCTTGATGTTGATTAGCAGATAATTCCTCTATTTACATTTTTTCGTGCCTTTAGCTATGATTCGTCCCCATGTTGTTCTCTTCGTGATGCTTGATAAGTGAGCTTTTCTCATCTTTTCATTTTTTTTCTTAAACTGTGTGACCTACAATAAGAATAATGTTTTCCTTTCTTTTAATTCTGCACTTAAAAATATCGATTTTTGTACGCTAGAAGTAGTATCCTAAGCTTAAAATACCACATATTGCACATCAACCAATCCTAGAAGTGTAAAATTGAAATTGGGCTTGGATTTGATCTGCATATTGTGTTGCTTATTTGATTCTTGTAGTTGCTTGTGTATTGTCTATTCTATATGTGTTTGCATTTTGATTCTTCAGTTCTTGTATGTTTGTAGTTTGGTGCATCATTTGTATGATTCATATATATTGAAGCAGTTCAATTAAGACGTTTTAGACTAAGCCAATTCAAGAAAGATTACACCAAATTTGTTTATGTACTATTTTATATATATATCCAAATTTGTGTTGTTATTTTTTGTCCTCCATGAATGTCTACTTGCAATCAAAGAAACTAGATTAGTTAAAAGTTTTGTTTATCATGTTCTTCTCCCATCAGGGGATTTGTTCATGATAAGTAGTGAACTCTATCCATTTTTCACCCCAACTTTTCATATCTTGTATGATCTAATTCTTAAGTAAGAAAAATGTAGCTTATCATTATTAATTTGTCTCCTTCCCTATACTCTTAGATCTATGAAAGATTATGTATTTGCTCCTCCTTCATCTAGTATTGTATTCGGAGATGATTAGCCTATCAGTTGCCTTCCTTTATAATATGAGTTATTTTGATATTTTTGTTACACATCCTCGTTCATATCTTATCCACCACTTCAATTATTGGTCATGAGACCTCCCACCTCCCAAATTTTCAGAATAAAATTCCTTAACAGCAAGGAGCCAATCTCAATTATTACATGTCGATATTAGTTCTCCTCTATATATATCATTGCCTTAGTATAGTCATAATTTTTGTGAGACTGTTGTGCATTGTAATATACTCATTTCTTTTGCTTTATTAGCAAATATATTACCATTCATATCCCTCATTCAAAATTCCCATGATCCGCTGTCACAATTTTCTCTAAATGTACCATATGTATTGCATTTCACCTATTCATTATCTAGTGGCCTCCAACACATTTGAATCACCTTTCATTTTGGGGTATAAGTTTGAAGAGATTTCATTTAGGTATTTCATTTGTAGGAAGCATGTTCAAGATTTTCTCTTTCCTTCATAAACATGATGATAGTATGCATGATTTGGTATATTAATTTTACTTTAGAGCAAATGATATTAGCTAATCAAGTTTTTTCATGTCTATCTTTGTTTCTGTGTGCGTGTTAGGAGAATAAAACGACAAACTTAAATGTTATAACTTGGATCTCTTCTTTGTTATTAAATCATTCGGTGATTGAAATGTGTTGGCTTAGCTAATCGAAATTCTCTCAATAAATAGTCAGTTTTAAAAGAATTGCAAAATAATTTGACAAGTAATATTGATTTAAGTTATCCATGATTATAAGAATCAAATGAATGTCGAACATAAAAAAGAAAGAAAAATAGCTTAGAGTTATCCACACACTATCTTTCTTTCATTGTGTTTTTTTTATTTGAAAAACATATATTTTGTTCTAGTCGAAAGTCTTATATCTCCACCTGTCTCCAAATATATAGGCTGCCTGATTGTTCGATTGTGTACCATGTTAATTAATAGCTTAAGAACACGAAATTTATTTTAAAGATATAAAATTATCATCATATACCATAAGAAAAACTAGGCATAAAATTAATCTAACTGACAAACAATCATTTCCATCAAAATGTATTTATTATTATAAATATTAAATGAATCTAAATTAATAGCACAAAAAAAAGATGAAGACAATACTTTATATGAAGAGAATACAAATGTCACGATTCGAGTCGACACCCTGGACGTGGCCGGCACTCGAAGACCATTGTTGGTCCCCAAGCGAACCATCATCCTGGCTGACTACAAGCGGAAGCTAACTCAAGCATGGAAAAGCTTAAAACTGAAAAAAAAAAAATCAATAAACTCAACTTTTCAAAACTTTAACTCAAATGAATAACTTAGAAGAAAAATAATATATTCAACTCGCCATAAAATATGCACTTAAGTCTTTAAAACATTTAATAAAATAAATGAATAATACAGACTTCTCAACTATACTAACTATCTATGAAGCCTCTAACTGATAACAATGGAGGTCGGGACAAGACCCACAACATCCTGACTGAACTGAAAAGTAAATGAAATCCTCTGGAAGCAAGAAGGCTCACTATAGCTAACTCGAACTCTCGGATGTATCAACGAAGCTCCTGTTGATGATCCTGAATACATGTGTCTGCATCATGAGAAGATGCAAGCCAAATGGCTCAATACGTGGAATGTATGAGCATGTAAGAGGAATTCTAAAGCATAACATAAGCTTGAAACTTGATAAAAAGGAAACATACTTACCTCTTTTCAATCTTGCTCAACTCAAGGAATACTCAAAACTATTCAAACTTACTCAACTCAGAAGTACTCAAGGATAAGATACTCAACTTCAAAGATATGATACTCGACTTGAAATACTCAACTCTGGATACTCAACTCATAAATACTTAATTGAACTCATTTCATTATAAAGCAGTTTAAAACAAGTGCAATATAAAGAAAAAGGAAAACTATTTAAAACATGATGTTAACTCATAATCATAATATCATAAAAGACATACCATGCTCCCTCTCAAAGTCTACTTGTGCAATGCATGAATGAAGTCCCATATCCCCATTCATACTAAGCAGAACCCCTTGAGGAACCATGCCAATACTATTGTTGGAGTTTCTCTAACCGACAACCATCACATAAGAGCTATTGTGATGATACAATGATCTTCCGCACGCTGCCAACGCATCTTATACCCGGCCAAAGGTATAGGACCTGAACTACTAAGTGGATCCACTAGTATATGCAAAAAGGATTCATCTAAAAAGTATGACCCTTTTTTACCCATGATGGCTACATGGTTTAAGGGAGCTGATAGTTGTATGAACTCTCTCCCATCGTTGCTCAATACTACTCCAAAAAATATTACATTATATTAGCTCTTTATGTTTAAAAACATACTTCTTCGGTGATTTGAGATTAGTGCTCAAAAACTTAGCTCAGAGGCTATCTTGGAAATTAAAGTTTCCCCTTTTGCTTCATTTAGAAAGCAATTACTCTTTTCTGAAAACTTGCCCGAAGGCTCTTTGGAAATCTCAGTTTTCGTTCTTATTTAAATGTGAAAATATTTTAAATCTCTTTGGGAATACTTAGTTCACATATAATTTTTGAAGAAAAGAACTTCAACTTTACCCTTTACTGAACTCAAAACTTAAGTCTTAAAACAAAGTTAAAACGTTTGTAAAAGACTTCTTAAAATATGGTGCATGCCGAATTATGGAGATGAACGACTGATGCAAGGTTTTCAATAACCATAGATAGAACTCAAATACTTGGAACTCAAGAAATTCAATGATACTACTCATTTCAAGAATGCTCAACTCAGAGTTCATGCAGAATTATGAGCATGAACTACTCAACTCAAAGACTCAAAAATACTTCTCATCTCAAGACTGTTCAACTTATAATATTCATGCGGAATTATGAGCATGAAATATTCAACTCAAGGACTCAAAGATACTTCTCAAAAGGGATAAGGAACTCAACACTTAAAAGCTTAGAACTTGAAGATACCACTTTTCTGAAAGATGCTCAACTTACGAAGTTCATGCGAAATTATGGGAATGAAACAACTCGACTCGATGGTCTACATAACAATATGAAACTCATGTATACGACTCTTCTTATTCTCTGACTTACTTCCTCAAAACTTAACTTAAATCGATTATGGATCTCCAAGGATTCACAATTGAACTCAAAACTTTCTTGAACTTTACTCTTAACTCTCTCTTGAATGTAAATTATGAATTCAAGAGTTATGGTTTATGCTATGAAAGATCTCATGATGAAAAAATAGACTCATGAATACATTCTCCTCACTCTCATGCTCACTAACTCAAGTCTTGAAACAAGTTACTAGAAGTTGTAGAAGACTCCACAAAATGACTCAAAGGTACTTTCTTAGAATGTTCGAAAGAATTCAAAAAACTTGACTCTCAACTCTACCTTGAATGTGATTTATGAATTCAAGGTTGTGATTTGTGATAGGAAAGGTCTCATGATGTTTAGGATTGATTTCAGATAGCTAAACATGAGAAAAGATAAAAAATTAACTGCTTGGAAGCTAGTCCGCGACGCGGAGACGCATTAAAATAATTGGTCGCGAAATAACTTTTGAGGCAGAGAGGTCCGTGACCTCTCCGCGACGCAAAGACAACTTTATGAAATGGGGAGGCAGGTCTGTGACGCGAAGCCAAGTGCCAGATTTTCCCGACTTTTCTCTTCTTCGTTTTCTAACCCCAAATCGCCTAAATTCGATTCTTTTGCTCAACTTTTCTTTAGATTCAGATAACCATCACATGTACACAAGAATCTAACTCACAACTACTCTATAAATCAAAACAATAATCTCAAGAACTCCTAAATCTCAGCCCTATTCAAGAATGAAAGCAAATTCAAGAACACATATCAATAACATCAGATTTTCAACTTTCTAGAACGAACTTAACACTAAAATTTACATGATTGGCATGTGGGTGAACAAACCCAACACTATGGAAGTTTACATACCTGAAAGAACCATCATCTTGCAGCACTTGAACGAAAATCTTGAAAGATGAACCCTAGCCTTAGCGTTTCTTGATTTTTCTTGAGCGTAGAATCTTTGGAGTGGATGAGGGGGTTTAGATTTAAGAAAACTGATTTTTTACACGTTTAGGGCAATTTAGATGACCTCCTAAGGGTTTTTAAGACTAAAATACCCTTAAAGGAATAATTAAAACGAGCTGGGAGTCGGAATAATTTTCCACCAGGCAATGAGGTCCGTATTGGCTCCGTAACGCGGAGCCATCGCGGAGCTGCTGCCAGATTTGTGCGACATTAGTAAATCCATCGTAACTTTTTACTAAGAGCTCGGAATTGAGCAAACTCGGTGGCGTTGGAAAGAGGACCCGAAGGGCTTTAATTTTCTATCTTGTAGCTCACCTAACTCATCTTGTACTAGGAGTTATGGTCGTTTGAAGTTGACCCAAAACTTAAGAAAAACTTAGGAATGACTTGAATGAACTCTCTTTCCTTCTTGGAACTCAAGGTGCTACATCTAGTTACCTTAATACTGAAAAAAAAATTCCTTGCAAAAATCTCACTCACTACGAAGAACGGTTCGAGTCTTAGCTCATAAATTTTCTGGGGTGTTACAACAAAAAAGAAAAAAGTAAATATTTTTACTAAGAAAATTGAGGGGTTATTCACTAAAAGATATAAGATTGATGATTCTAATCTCATAATCTTTGAGCTCACCTTCAATTTTCTTTTCCAAAATGACTTATTTTCATAAGTACAAGAAGAAAATATTTATTTACTTGGTGATCGGTATTCTTATTGGGACTCAATTAGACTCGGATAACAAAAAATTCTCAAATTGAGGGTAAACCTCTTTCTAACCAAGGTAACTCATGCCCAAGACTTGAACTTGACACTTCTGTTTAAGGATAAAGGAAGAGTAATTTCTTCTCAACCACAATCTTTGTTGGTAGAACACAACAATTAAATCCAACATATTACCAAATATTCAAGAGAAAGTAAATGAAGTCATTATTAGTATCAACAAAAGTTATGGTGGGATGTATATGATTCATTCATCCTTAACCAGAGGTCTCAAGTTTGAGTCTTGGATATGAAAAAAATCTTGTTAGATAGTGTCCCTTGAAATTCATATTAACCGGGGATTTAATATGATATATTGAAATCTAGTGAAAATAATATTAATTACAATTTACAATTTATTTCAAGTTCTATTATTGTAACTCTTGTATCTAAAAGAATGATAATTTCTATGATAATAAGTTGTCACGTTTAATATTTCATTGAGATGTGTTGTTTTGTACCTTTCAATGTGTGTTTAAAAGAAATTTTAAAAGAAAATATGAATATGGCATCATAATATATAGAATTCACATCTTTCTAGTGATTTCTATTGAAATTTAAGCCTCCTGATTTTGATTCAAAACCATACTATTTAATAATTTAAAAACACAAGATTTTCATTTGAATCTAGAAAATCATCATCATACACCACAATGAAAACCGGGAAAAAAATAATAATCTAATTAACAAACAATAATCTCCTTAAAAAATCGTTATAAACATTAAGTGAATCTAAATTAATAGCATAAAATAAAGAAATAAAATAAAGATAACGACAATACATCATACGTAGAAAACACAAAACAAATAAAATGTAAAAGCTTACATTAAGGAGTTTGTGGAGTTATTTCCTAGAAGATAGAGAATTGATGAGCCTAATCTCATAATATTTGAGGTCGCCCTCAAATTCTTTTTTACAAATGTCTAATTTTCGTAAATACAAGAAGAAAGATCTTTTTTACTTGGTTTCGGATATTCTTATTGGGACTCAATTAGATTCAGCTAATGAAAAGTTTCAAATTGAGGGTAAACATCTTTCTAACAAAGGTAACTCATGCCCAAGACTCGAACTTGACACTTCTAGTTAAGGATAAAGGAATATTAACTTCCACTTCACCACAGTATTATTGGTAGAACTCAACAACTTATTCCAACATATTGCAAAATATGCAAGAGAGAGTGAATTAAGTTATTATTAGTACCAATAATAGTTGTGGCGGGATTTATATGATCCATCCATCCTTAACCAGAGGTCTCGAGTTTGAGCCTTGAATATGAATAAATATTGTTAGAGAGTGTTCCTCGAAATTCGAATTAGTCGGAGATTCAAAATGATATATTGAAAACCAAGTGAACACAATATTATTGGAACTCTTTTATCAAGAAGAATGATAATTTTTATGTTAATGAGATATTACATTTAATATTCCGTTGAGATGTGTAATTTTTTAACTTTCAATATGTGTTTATAAGAAAATATAATGTCATCAAAATAAATAGAATTTACTTCTTAGTAATGAATTTGTGTTACTATTTATTCCTCCATTTTGATTCAATACCATGCCATTTATAGGTTAAGAACACAAGATTTTATTTGGAGCTATAAAAATCATCATCCTATACTTCAAGGAAACTAGTAATATAATTCATCCAAATTTCATACAATCATTTCCTTCAAAAAAAATTATCATTATTAACGATAAATGAATCTAAATGAATTGGACAAAAAAAAAAAGAAGAGAAAATAACATACAGAAGGATACTTTATATGTAGAGAACGGTTAATAAGTAAAAGTTTTCATTAAGGAGATTGAGGGGTTATTCACTAAAAGATGGAGGATTCATGAGCCTAATATCAAAAACTTTGAGATCACCCTCAATTCTTTTTACAAAATATCTAAGTTTTATAAGTATAAGAAGAAAGAGTATTTTAATTTACTTGTTGTCTAATATTCTTATTGAGACTCAATTAGCTCTGGCTAATGGAAAGCCCCAAGACTTGAATCTGACACTTATGGTTAAGGATAAAGGAATACTAAGTTATACTACACCACAATCCTTGTGGGTAGAACACAACAAATAAATCCAACATATAGCCAAATATTCAAGAGAAAATAAATTAAGTTATTATTGGTACCAATAATAGTTGTGGAGAGATGTATATGACCCATCAATCCTTAACCAGAGGACTCAGGTTTGAGCCTTGGATATGAAGAAAATTTTGTGCTCAAAATATGAATTAATAAGGATACATTATGATATATTGAAAATTAAGTGAAAATAATATTAATTTCAATTTGAAATTTGTTATAAATATCATTGAAACTCTTTTATCTAGAAGAATCGTCATTTCTATAATAATGAGTTGTCACGTTTAATATTTTATTGACATGTTTTATCTATTACCTTTCAATGTGTTTAAAATAAATTTTTAAAGCACATATAAATATGACATCAAAATAAACAGAATTTAGTTCTTATTAGTGAATTTCTATTAATATTTACTCCTCCTGATTTTGATTCAATTACATCCATTTAATTACTTAAGAACACATGATTTTTATTTGGAGTTATGAAAATCATCATCTAATACCATAAGAAAAACTAATCACAAAATTAATATATTTGACAAATAATCATTTTCTTCAATCTAAATTAATAACACATTAAAAAATAAAGATAAAAATGATATTTTATATATAGAGAACACGAAAAGGATAAAAACTTAATGTTTTCGTTAAGAAAATTGAGGGGTCATTCACTAAAAGATAGAGGAATGATGAGCCTATTTAATCTCACCTTCAGATTCTTTTTGCAAAAATGTCTAATATTCTTAAGTAAAGAAGAAAAGTATTTTTTGCTTGGTGTCTGATATTCTTATTGAGACCCAATTAGGTTCGGATAATGGAAAGTTCCAAATTGAGGGGTAAGCTTCTTTCTAACAAAGGTAACTTATGCCCAAGACTCGAACCTAACACTTCTAGTTAAGGATGAAGGAACACTACCTTCTACTACACTACAATCCTTGTTGGTTGAATACAATAAAAATATCAAACATATTGTCAAATATTAAATATAAAGTAAATTAAGTAATTATTAGTATCAACCATAGTTGTGGTGGAATGTATATGAACCATCCATCCTGAATAAGTGATCTCGGGTTTGAGCCTTAGATATGAAGGAAATATTGTTAGAGAGTGTCCCTCAGAATTCGAGTTAGTCGGAGATTCAATATGATATATTGAAAATCGAGTGAACAAAATATTAATTACAATTTACACTTATTATGAATTACATTAGAACTCTTTTATCAAGAAGAATGATAATTTCTATAATAATGAGTTATCACATTTAATATTCCATTGAGATATGGTATTTTTGAACTTTCAATATGTGTTTAAAAGAAAATACAAATATGACATCAAAATAAATAGAATTTACTTCTTAGTAGTAATTTTTTGTTACTATTTACTCCTCCTGATTTTGATTCGATATCATGACATTTAATAGGTTAAAAACACAAGAATTTATTTGGAGCTATAAAAAAATCTCATCATATACCGCAAGAAAAACTAATAAAAAGATTAATCTAAATTACATACAATCATTTCCTTCCAAAAAAATTATCATTATCAACAATAAATGAATCTAAATTGTTAGGACATAAAAAAGGAAATAGCATACAAGAAGATACTTTATATGTAGAGAACATAGAACATATAAAAGCAAATATTTCCTTTAAGGAGATTGAGGGGTTACAGTGAAAGATGGAGGATTGATGAGCCTAATCTTATAATCTTTGAGATCACCCTCAAAATTTTTTTGCAAAACATCTAATTTTCACAAGTATAAAATATAAAATATCTTAATTTACTTGATATCCGATATTTTTGTTGGGAATCAATTAAATTCGGATAATGGAAGGTCACAAATTGATGGTAAATCTCTTTCCAACAAAGGTAATTCATGCCCAAGACTCGAGCCTGACACTTCTGGTTAAGGATGAATGAATACTAACTTATACTCCACCATAATCCTTGTTGGCAGAACAGAACAATAAATCCAACATATAGCCAAATATTCAAGAGAAATTAAATTAAGTTATTATTAGTACCAACAATAGTTGTGGTGAGATGTAGATGATCCATCCATCCTTAATCAGAGGTCTCGGATTTGAGCCTTGGGTATGAAGAAAATTTTGTGAAAGAGTGTCCCTTGAAATCCGAATTAATCAGAGATTCAATATGATATATTGAAAATCGAGTTGACACAATATTAATTACATCTTACAATATATTCTAAATTTTATCGATAATCTTTTATCTATAATAATGATAATTTCTATAATAATAGTGAGATATCACATTTAATATTCCATTGAGATGTTTTTTTTCAGCTTTCAATATGTGTTTGAAATAAAATATTAATGACATCAGAATAAATAAAATTTACTTCTTAGTAGTGAATTTTTATTAATATTTACTCCTCCTGATTTTGATTCAACACAATGACATTTAATAGGTTAAGAACGCAAGATTTTTATTTGGAACTACAAAAACCATCATCATCATATATCGCAAGAATAAATAATTTTAATAGATAAAAGATGATACTTTATATGTAGAGAACGCAAAATAGATTTAAAAAAAAAGTAAATGTTTTCATCAAGAAGATTAAGGGGCTATTCACTAAAAGATGGAGGATTAGTGAGCTTAATTAGTTACGATTTAAAATCTATTCTAAATTTTGTTGGATCTCTTTTTATTTTATTTTTTATCTAGAAAAATGATCATTTCAATGAGTTTTCATATTTAATATTCCATTAAAATGTGTTGTTTTACACCTTTCAATATATTTTGAAATAAATTTTAAAAGAAAATATAAATATGGCATCACAATATATAGAATTTACTTCTTACTAGTAAATTTATTATTTGAGACTTTTGAATTTAAACTCTGTTTTAAAGCTTAAATTTTCTTGAGTTAGTCTTTCTCTAAGTAGTCAGCTAGGCCAAGTGTTCGCTTGGAGATTAGCAATGGTTCTCGAGTGTCAGCCACGTAATACAAGGTGTAGGCTCGATGCGTGAAAATGTTGTTGTGAATTGTGCATTGTTATGGAATGGTCATAGCCTCATTATTTGTGTGAACATATCTATTTTCGTTGGTTTAGAGACACAATTGTGACTAGTATTATGTAAATTAAGGAAGAATAAAAAATTAAAGAGGATGTATCATTTCGAGGGATGTATCGTGCACCAGAATGAATATATATTGATTAGAGGGTCGTGTCGTGTACCATGAAGGATATAGTAATTCAAGGATCGTGTCACACGCCGTGATGGATGCATGGACTGTTAATCCCCTCTCCCCCCATGGGTCCCAGACTGAGAGTAGTTGGTGTGTATCTCTAGGTCAGACATGCAACACTATACTTAGTGTTGTATTTCATTGCATTGCATAGCTATATCATTTGTGAACTTGTGAGTGCCTTTCTATGGAACTTGATCATGTGTATTGTTGATCTATAATGGTTGAAGTATTGTTATTGAGCTACCTGCTATTTAAATTGTGAACTGTTAGGTTGAGTTGATTTTATGCAGGTTGTAGTTGTGGAAGTTCGGTTGGAGTGGTAGGAGTACTCATATTCTATATTACCTTATTTATGTTTAGGAGTTAAATTACTAAGTACCGTGTGGTTCGATACTTACTCATTGCTTCTACATTTATGTAGGTTACGAGCTAGATCTTCGTGATATTCTCTACTCTCTTCTTGTCCGAGGCTTTCTATGGAGATTTTTGAGGTAGTTATTGTAGCGACCCTAAAAATAGATAGGTGAAACTAGAGCCTAACGTATGAATTTTTAAAGTTTAAGCATAAATTGGAGTTATGAAATTGGAAGTAGTCACTTTTGGAAAAAAAGGTTCTGAATCTGGAAATTTGGTCAAGTGTGGGAAATCAGTGAATTTTGGCCAACTTTGAGCAGTCATAACTCCTAGCTCAGGATGATCCAGGAGTAGTTCCAGTTATGTTTGGAAAGCCCTTGGAACGATCTTTCCAACGCCACCGAGTTTGCTCGATTCCGAGTTCGTAGGAGCGAGTTATACCCTTTGAAAGTTGGGCAGTTGGCAAGGAGTCCGTCCGAAAATTTAAGGGGCATTTTCGTAAATATTAATTTTAGTTAAATTAAAAAGTGGGTATATTTTATATTATTTCTAATTTCTATACATGGTATTAAAACTTTTAAAAAGGTTTGTTTTAATTCATTCTTCAAA
>NC_064282.1:84216658-84245592 GCF_019186545.1 Solanum stenotomum | reverse complement strand
ACATGGCACGAGTAGGCTTTGAAAATACTAAAGTGAGTTCCCTAAGTCTAACGACTATTATGTGAAAGTCCCCTTATGTGCTTGAATGTCTCCTAAATGGTTTCTTAAAGAATGTTGGTCTATTGATGTTATGTTATAAAGGAAATGTCCTTATCTAAGGTAATCTTGAGGAACACTTAAGTGTGCTTGAAGAGGTTGTATGGGCGGTCACTTCTTGTCTCACTCAAGTGTGTCTTAAGGTTATATTAGGTAGAGGTCCTACGGTAATGAAATGACGTGTGTTCCTTTAAAGTTAAGCATGGGTTGTATATGAATATATGTTGAGTATGTATATGGTTGGCTATGGTTTTATGTGTGAACATTGACTTGTAATATGTCTCTTATACTTGTGAAGTGAAGGTTTTATCAAAATAATATGAAAGCATTTATTTCTTGTAAATGTCCGTTTGGCATGTTTTTGCATGGTCTCCATACTTAGTACTTAATTGTGCTAATTCCATATTTCTCTATTTTCTACAAGTGTAGGTTCCGGAAAGTAAGCGGGTTCTATAGTAAGCTTGGAACTTGAAGTTCTTCCAAGATCTTGTGGTATGTCCTCATATGTCGAGGACAAGACTTTTCTATTCTAGTTTTATGATAAGGTTCTTGTAATAGACTTAATAGACTTCTTTTGATTGTAAAGGGCCGTGTCCCTAGTATGTTTTCCCGTTTATGTCTAAGATGGCTAAGAGACTTAGTATTCCGCTTGTGTACTTTTGAATGATGTTTTTAAAAGTGACCTTTGAGTCTTATGGGATTTTATTTAAAGAGTTTTTAATTCCGCACTATTTTACATATCTAATGTGATGAATGCTAAGGGCTTGTATGAGACCTCCGAGAGGTCGAATACGCATGTTACGACTTGGGAGTGCTCTCGGGTCGTGACAGTTATTTGTCATCTCAGTGGACCTTCTTACTTCTATTTATGATATTGTTCTACTTTAGAGATAACATCATTTGAGACTTGTGTTTTTCTTTCAAATTTATTGTAATACATTAGAGGTTTTTGCACATGACAACTAAGTTTTGGGGATTTAGTTAATTTGATTTGTTATCCGCATTTAATTTGTTGTTAAACTTTCATTTTTTATTTTACTTCTGTATTTTATCGTGATATTTTAATTTTAGACTGACTTGTCTTAATAGGATAAGATGAGTGTCGTCACATCTATTTTTGGATCGTGACACCAAGTGTGAAAGTGGAGCATGTTAAGTACTAGGGATGGAGGTGTTTGGGGTAGGGTATTATGTAAAAAAAAATAAATTTATAATTATTTTGACACATCTGGGTGCGTGTCACCCCTTACGTATTTTAAAGTGGATTATTTCATATAAGAGTATCAAAGATGTACTTTGAACAATGGTATGTAGGGGTGTCATGGTTTGGAAAAAAAATCGATCTAAACTGATAATAAATCAATTTTTATTTGGTTTGGTTTTAGATTTTTAAAAATATCGATAGTATTTGGTTTGAATATGATTTTGTTAGAAAAAATTTGAAGAAATAACCGTACCGAACCGACAAATTATATAAATATATTTTATTATTATACATACATAATATATTATTTTATAAAAAAAATTAAAGATCTTATATATGTTATCATCAAAATTTATTTATAATTTACTTATGAAAGAAAAATGCTCAAGGTGAGAACATTTATCTTATTGGTTTCATGTATATGAATGTCTATGATGATTCTTTGTGGGACTGAAAATGTCTTTGTCTCTTCCTTTTAGGCCAAAATAGTGAATTTTGAAACTTTATTCATATTAAATTCAGTGATCGAAAGTTCTGTAATGTCAGTCATTTAAACTATTTTTCATTTTTAATGGACTATTGTCACTTTTTCACGTTTTGAATGAGTTTTTTTTATGTGTGTATGGTTAATAATCGAATAACCGAACCAAATCGAATCGAAACCGATAAATGCACATTATATTTGATTTGATTTGATTTTGATAATTTTAAAACCGATTAAATTGGTTTGATTTTGATTTTGATTTTTAACCAATAACCGACCCAAATTCGACATGTATGTGAACACCCTTAAATTGGTATGAGAGTAATAGGACCCCTCAAAATTAAAGTATCTTCTTAAAACTAATTTGAATTTATTAATTAAAAAGTAATTGATATTAAGAAGGGCCAAATATATAATATTCTACTATATTATAAAAGAGAGTTTAGGCCCAAGTATAATATATAATATTCAAGATTGGGACTTTTTCCAATCTTGAATATTATATATTATACTTGTGGGACTTTTAAAATTCTATTTAATACCCGAGTATTTTTTATAATATATAATAGAGTTTATGCCCAAGTATAATATATAATATTCAAGATTGAGACTTTTCCCAATCTTGAGTCTTATATAATCTTGAATATTATATATTATATATCTCACAAATGGAAAAGTCTCAATCAAGAAAGCAACATATATCATTTACAAATGACTTAAAAAGCTTTAAAATATTTAAAAGTTATATAATAAAATAGGTTGACTCTCATAATTCTATCAGACTCACATATATTAGGACAGAAAAAATAACACATATCATTTTAATATTACCAAAAAAGTATTATAAATAATAATAATTAACAACTTAAAATATCTGAAAGACATTTTAAAATGGTTAATTTTGTAATTTTATCCATATCACATAAATTAGGACAACGTGACCAGTAATGTACATTATTTCAAAGTTACATAAAAATATTATAAATCACAATAATTAATAACTTCAAACATTTTTTAAAAAAAATATGAAAATTTGGATGACTCTCCAAATTTCATTTCTGTCAGATAAATTGAGACAACAAAAATAACATATATTTGAGTCCATTTTAATTTATTTGTTTTATTTTTTTTTATATTTAAAAATTGCGTAAAAATACTATAAATCATGATAATTTACAACATAAAATATGTTTTGAAAAAAAAATACAAAAAATTCCACTGATTCTTGAAGTTAATCTATCGTAAAAATACTATAAATCATGATAATTGACAACATAAAATATTTCAAAAATGTTTTATGTGGGTAGTCTTATTATGGCTTAAATAGCGTCAAAGAAAGTACATGTTTGTGATAAAAAAACTTATTCCTTTATCCACGCAAACAATCGCTTCAAAAACTCAGTTATTAGCCCCATAATATTTCCATTTATATTATTGTGCCCGTGCATAGCACGATATATATATATATATATATATATATCTCACAAATGGAAAAGTCTCAATCAAGGAAGCAACATATATCATTTACAAATGACTGAAAAAACATTAAAAATTACAATAATTACCAATTTAAAATATTTAAAAGCTATATAATAACATAGGTTGACTCTTAGAATTCTATCAGGCTCACATATATTGGGACAGAAAAAATAACACATATCATTTTAATATTACCAAAAAAGTATTATAAATAATAATAATTAACAACTTAAAATATCTGAAAGACATTTTAAAATGGTTAATTTTGTAATTTTATCCATATCACATAAATTAGGACAACGTGACCAGTAATGTACATTATTTCAAAGTTACATAAAAATATTATAAATCACAATAATTAATAACTTCAAACATTTTTTAAAAAAAATATGAAAATTTGGATGACTCTCCAAATTTCATTTCTGTCAGATAAATTGAGACAACAAAAATAACATATATTTGAGTCCATTTTAATTTATTTGTTTTATTTTTTTTTATATTTAAAAATTGCGTAAAAATACTATAAATCATGATAATTTACAACATAAAATATGTTTTGAAAAAAAAATACAAAAAATTCCACTGATTCTTGAAGTTAATCTATCGTAAAAATACTATAAATCATGATAATTGACAACATAAAATATTTCAAAAATGTTTTATGTGGGTAGTCTTATTATGGCTTAAATAGCGTCAAAGAAAGTACATGTTTGTGATAAAAAAACTTATTCCTTTATCCACGCAAACAATCGCTTCAAAAACTCAGTTATTAGCCCCATAATATTTCCATTTATATTATTGGGCCCGTGCATAGCACGATATATATATATATATATATATATCTCACAAATGGAAAAGTCTCAATCAAGGAAACAACATATATCATTTACAAATGACTTAAAAAACATTAAAAATTACAATAATTACCAATTTAAAATATTTAAAAGCTATATAATAACATAAGTTGACTCTCAGAATTCTATCAGGCTCACATATATTGGGATAGAAAAAATAACACATATCATTTTAATATTACCAAAAAAGTATTATAAATAATAATAATTAACAATTTAAAATATCTGAAAGACATTTTAAAATGGTTAAAATTGTAATTTTATCCATATCACATAAATTAGGACAACGTGACCAGTAAAGTACATTATTTCAAAGTTACATAAAAATATTATAAATCACAATAATTAATAACTTCAAACATTTTTAAAAAAAATATGAAAATTTGGATGACTCTCCAAATTTCATTTCTGTCACATAAATTGAGACAAAAAAAAAACATATATTGGGTCCATTTTAATTTATTTGTCTTATTTTTTTATATTTAAAAAATTGCGTAAAAATACTATAAATCATAATAATTTACAACATAAAATATGTTTTGAAAAAAATTCCACTGATTCTTGAAGTCAATCTATCGTAAAAATACTATAAATCATGATAATTGACAACATAAAATATTTCAAAAATGTTGTATGTGGGTAGTCTTATTATGCCTTAAATAGCGTCAAAGAAAGTACAGGTTTGTGATAAAAAAACTTATTCATTTATCCACGCAAACAATCGGTTCAAAAACTCGGTTATTAGCCCCATAATATACCATTTATATTATTGGGTCCGTGCATAGCACGGGCAACATTATCTAGTTATAAAAGAAAGCTCAGAATGATATAATATAATAATAAGAAGAAGACAAGAAGTATAGAGAAGGGAGAACTTTTCTTATTCAAGTGTGTCATCCAAATGGTGAGTGATATCTCTATTTATAGTGTTGAGATATCACTCCCAAAAGTTATCTAATCAGTAGATACATAGTTATCTTAGAAGTTCTTATCACATCGGAAGCACCTATACATGAATCCAATTTGTTTGGATAAATGTAATGGATAATCCACATATATAATACAATGGATTTATAACATTCCCCCTTGGATGTCCATAGATAATGTGGCTCTTTAAAACCTTACTAGGAAAAACCCTAGTGAAGGAAAAAGTGTACACACATCTCATAATACGCTTTGAATGTTACCTCATTAAAAACCTTACTAAGAAAACCCAACTTAGGACAAAACCATAGTTAAGGAAGAAAGTACAACGCGTATTTCACTCCCCTGATGAAAGCTTCACTTGATATCTCAGAGACGACGCATTTCAATCTTGTATCTCAACTTCTCAAACATTGATGTTGGCAATGCCTTAGTGAATAAATCAACAAGATTATCACTTGAACGAATTTGTTGAACTTCTATCTCATCATTTTGTTGAAGATCATGTGTGAAAAAAACTTTGGTGAAATATGCTTTGTCCGGTCTCCTTTGATGTATCCTCCTTTTAATTGAGTTATACATGCAGCATTATCTTCGTACATTGTGGTTGATATATTCTTTTTCAAAGAAAAGCCACACATTTCCTGAATATGGTGGGTCATTGATCTCAACCAGACACACTCTCGACTTGCTTCATGGATGGCTGTTATTTCTGCATGATTCGAAGAAGTGGATACCAACGTTTGCTTCATTGATCGCCAAGATATTGCTATGTCTCCACACGTAAACAAATAGCCTGTTTGAGATTGAGCTTTATGCGGATCAGATAAATATCCGGCATCTACATAACCAATCAGTTCTGACTTGGATTCATTGGAATAGAATAAACCCATGTCCATGGTCCCTCAAAGATATCTAAGTATGTGTTTAACACCATTCCAATGTCTTTTTGTTAGGGAGGAACTGAATCTTGCCAGTGAACTCACTGCAAAACAAATATCTGGTCGAGTATTGTTAGCAAGGTACATTAGTTCCCCGACTGCACTAAGATATGGAGTTTCATCACCAAGAAGCTCTTCATCCTTCTCTTGAGGTCGAAATGGATCTGTTTTGATGTCAAACGATCTTACCACCATTGGGGTACTTAATGGATGTGATTTATCCATGTAAAAATGCTTTAATATCTTTTCTGTGTATGTTGATTGATGGACAAGTATTCCATTTGGCAAATTCTTAATCTGTGGGCCAAGACAAAATTTTATCTTGCCGGGATCTTTCATTTCAAATTCTCTTTTCAGACACTCCACGGCTTCTAACAGCTCTTTACGAGTCCCAATGATATTCAAATCATCAACATACACAACTATTATAACAAATTCAGACTCTGACCATTTAATGAAAATGCAGGGACAAATCGGGTCATTTTTGTACCCTTTCTTTAGCAAATATTCACTCAGACGATTGTACCACATCCTCCCTGACTGTTTCAATCCATATAAAAATTTCTGAAGCTTTATTAAACAAGTCTCTCTTGAATCTTTGTATGCTTCAGGAATTTTCATAAAATTGTCATGGTCCAATGAGCCATATAGATATGTTGTGACAACGTCCATTAGGCACATTTCAAGCTTTTCATGAACTTCCAGATTTATGAGATATCTGAAGGTGATTAAATCTACCACAGGAGAATATGTCTCCATGTAATCAATGCTAGGTCTTTGAGAAAAATCTTGAGCAACAAGTCGGGCTTTATATATTACAACTTCACCTTTGTCAAATCTTTTTCGCACAAAAACCCATTTGTACTCCACTGGCTTGATACCTTTAGGTGTTCAGATTATTGGTCTGAAAACTTCACGTTTTTCTAGTGAAGCCAATTCTTCTTGAATTGCTTCCTTCCATTTTGGCCAATCATTTCTCTGTCTACATTCGTTAACAGATTTTGGCTCAAAATCTTTATCCTGTTGCATTATTTCAATAGCAACATTATAAGCACATATGTTGTCAATCATAACATTATTTCGGTATCACCTCTTTCTCATCGAGACATAATTAATTGAAATTTCATTATTTTTAGAAGTTTGAACCTCCTCGGAGGTTTCATCATGTGTTATGACTCGGGTCTTATCTTGAGAAATTTCTTTCAACCTATGATCATCTTGATCATTTATTCCTTTTCTCTTTCGAGTATTTTTATCCTCGGAATCAATTGGTCTACCACGCTTTAAATGTGGTATAGACTCATTTGCCTTAACAATTTATTCCGTCAGGAAATCAACTCGAACTGAAGCATTAGCAGCTGGAATATGCGATTTAGTAATTCTTGGAAGATTAGTAAAAGCATCTGGCAGTTGATTCGCAATATTCTGTAAATAAATTATTTTTTGAACTTCTTGCTCACATTGATTTGTTCGAGGATCCAGATGAGATAGTGATGATACATTCCAATCTATCTCTTTTCCCAGCTGCTTATGTTCTCCCCCTAATGTTGGGCATATTGATTCATCAAAATGACAATAAGCAAATCTTGCCTTAAATAAATCTCCAGTCATAGGCTCCAAATATTTTATGATTGAAGGAGATTCATACCCAATATATATCCCCAATCTTCTTTGGGGCCCCATCTTTGTGCGTTGTGGTGGAGCAATTGGAACATATACCACACATCCAAAAATTCTAAGATGAAAAATGTTTGGCTCTTGACCAAAAGTCAATTGTAATGGGGAGAATTCATAATAATTGGTTGGCCTTATGTGCACAAGTGCTGCTGCATGCAGAATAACATTCCCCCACATAGACACAGACAACTTTGTTCTCATTAGCAATGGCCTAACTATCAATTGCAGACGTTTAATCAATGATTCTGCTAGGCCGTTCTGAGTATGAACTTGCACAACTGGATGTTTAACTATTATACCAGTAGACATACAATTATCATTAAATGGCTGAGATGTAAATTTACCGGCATTATCTAGACGGATTGTCTTTATTGTATAGTCTGGAAATTGTGCTTTTAATCTTATTATTTGTGCCAACAATTTTGCAAAAGCCATGTTGCGAGTTGATAATAAGCACACATGTGACCATTTTGTAAAGGCATCTATCAAGACCATATAATATTTAAAGGGTCCACATGCAGGTTGAATTGGTCCACATATATCACCATGTATACTTTCCAGAAACGTAGGGGATTCAATTCCAACCTTAACTATTGATGGTTTAATGATCAACTTTCCTTGCGAACAGGCAACACAAGAGAATTCCTTTGACTGAAGGATATTTGGTCTCTTTAAGGTGTGCCCATGTGAATTCTCAATTATTTTGTGTATCATATTAAATTCGGGATGGCCCAACCAATCATGCTAAATGATAAAATCATTAAAATTAGCAAACCTTTTGTTTACTACGGCATGTGATTCAACTGTACTTATACTTGTATAGTACAACCCAAAAGAAAGTGCAGGTAATTTTTCATGCACAGTTTTCTTCTTTACATTAATTGTAGTAATATAAAGGTACTCAATCTTTCCTTCATTAGCCGTCTCAACATGATAGCCATTTTGGCGAATAATTTTGAAACTTAATAAGTTTCTTTGAGACTTACTACAATATAATGCATTATCAATGGTCAATATTATCCCTCCAGGTAGTAATAAGATCGCTCTTCCAGAGCCCTCAATTAATTTTGTACTACTTGATATTGTGTTGACATATGCCATTTTCATGACCAAATTAGAAAAAAGTATGTCTTTTCTTTTAATATAGTATGCGTTGTAGCACTATCAAGAAGGCATACATCTCCATTACTCATCTTGAATCCAATCGACAACTGGGGATTTCTATTAATTTTCATTAAAATAAATATACATCAAAAGAAGTACGAAACAAAACTAATAACGAAAATTTAAATACTTCAACATAAAGAAGAACATGATAATTAAAAACACATAAGTAAAATAGCAACAAACTACATTCCCCAGCCAAAAGATCAAACTTTAGTTTCGATCTCCAAAGAAGTCATCAACTTCCATATGAGTAATATCACCAAGGCCATCAAAATCATCATCCTTTAAAGCCAAATTTGCTTCAACATCCTTATCATATTTCTGAGATGTTCTCGGCTTATCATTATCTTTAAGAGTCAAATGTGACTCAACCCGAGCATTGGAAGATGAGGCACCACCTTTATTTCCTTTTCTTTTAAAGGAAATTTGGTAAAGCCTAGCAAAATGCTCAGTGTGCGACATTCATTCTTCCAATGGCCTTTCATGCCACGACGATGTCAATTACTTTTGGGGGGGTTATTTTGAGAACTCATGTTGTTCTCCCTTTAATTATGACCACCACCTCGACGATTGTTGTATCGCCTCTTATCTTTGCCACGTCCTCGTGCATTATTATAGCCTCGATGATCATCTCTTTTTACTTCAGATTGATCATGTGTTTCTACCACATTTGCTTCCGGTAACGGAGCAGCTCCCGTGGGACGAGCTTCATGATTTTTCATTAAAAGGGCATTATGTTGCTCAGACACCAGAAGGCATAAGACCAGTTCAGAGTATTTCTGAAAACCCTTTTCACGATATTGTTGTTGTAATATCACATTTGAGGCATGGAAAGTAGTAAGTGTATTTTCCAACCCTCATCTTTTATAGTCCCCCCACATAATTTCAATTGGAAGGTTATTCTGTATACAACAGAGTTGTATTCAATTACGATCTTAACATCTTGAAACTGTAAGTGCATCCACTCATAACGAGCTCTTGGCAATACTGTTGCCTTTAGGTGGTCATACCTCCCCTTCAAATCAGTCCACAATTCAAGTGGATCTTTTACCGTCAGATATTCAATCTTTAGGCCCTCATCAAGATGATGACGAAGGAAAATCATAGCCTTCGCCTTATCTTGATTTGATGCTTCATTTCCCTGAGTAATGGTGGCATCAAGACCTTTAGCAGCTAAATGAATCTCAACATCGAGAACCCATGAAAGGTAATTTTTTCCAGAGATATCTAGTGCCACAAACTCAAGTTTGGATAAATTCGACATGATGAGATTATGAGAGAATAAGTGAATTAAATAAGAACATTTATATAATACCTTTGCAAGTAGCAACTTCGTGCTGATAACGTATTATAAAAGAAAGCTATATAATATAATAAGAAGAAGAAGACAAGAAGTATAGAGAATGGAGAACTTTTCTTATTCAAGTGTGTCATCCAAATGGTAAGTGATATCTCTATTTATAGTGTTGAGATATCACTCCCAAAAGTTATCTAATTAGTAGATACATAGTTATCTTAGAAGTTCTTATCACATTGGAAGCACCTATACATAAATCCAATTTGTTTGGATAAATCTAATGGATAATTCACATATATAATACAAAGGATTTATAACAAATTACATTTATTTACACCAGTAATAAATATTTTAAGAAATAGTTATGAAAAAATTAAAATAGAAAAAATAAACATAATTTCATAAACCACAAGGAAACTCAGAATGATGAAATGAATCTTTAGTCTAACTATACAATTTTTTTAAAGGATAAAGAAGAATACAAATTTAAATGTGCCATACTTAACATTTTATGATATTATCCCTCAACTTTTAATAATATAAAATTTTAAGATAAGGAGAATACACATTTCATTGGGTCATACTTCACTTTTTTTTTTTTTTTTGGAAAATAGACAAGTATACCTCAAACTATTGTAAATGAAATGCAGATATTTTCCGTCATACTTTTGGGACATTGATGTCCTTGCCATCCAAAAACTAGAGCATATATACCCTTTATACTAACGGACATACACGTGTCATAATTTTATCTGTCTATCCGACATTTAATAAATATCAGATCAACAAATAAGATTGCGCCACGTGTTCCTATTTAGTCTTCCATTAGAGTGAAGAGCATATATGCTCTAGTTTTTGAACGACAGGGACACCAATATCCCAAAAATATGATGGAGGATATCTGAATATCATTTACGATAGTTCAAAAATATATTTTTCATTATTCCCTTTTTTTTTTTTTTTAAATAATCCAAAAAAAAAAAAAAACACCACGTCACACGTCCACAACCTGAAACTTTGAAAGGTTCAACTGACTAACAGTTGCAATTACGCCGACGATAAAGGCGAAGTATTAAACTTCGAAAACGGCGACGTTTACTCTATTATTAAGTGCGTGCATATACACGCGCTAATCAGAATAGAATATTTTTTTTCTTCACGCGCTTTTTAAGGAAAATATCTCGTAGCGCAAACAAAGGAAAGAACGATGAAGAAGAAGTTCCAATTAAGTCTTTCTTCTTCAACTCCATTCAACTAAAGAGATAAATCCAACAAAATATCACTTGAAAAAAAATACGAAGTAAGAGTTTATCGCCGGCGAGTATTTTCTCCGGTCTGGCGAGATTGAGTAGGAGTTGAAGAATGGGTGGAGGATGGAGAGGATCTGGATCGGCAGCTAGTACAAGTAGAACGCCGATACTTAATCGTATTTCATCTTCTCGAAGTATTCGTCTTGGTCAAGTGCAGCCTCAAGCACCAGGTCATCGAACTGTTTTTCTGAATGATCGTGATGCTAATGCCCTTGCTAAATTCAAGGTAATTTTGTTTCTAAGCTTTCTTACTTATTGTTGAAATGACAGAGGATGAATTTCTGTTAGTGGATAATCAGTAGTACTGAATGGATAAAGACGCTACTTAGTGTCTGTGAGAGTGTATGTCAGAGAGTGTGTTTATCTAGGTGGAGCTAGGATTCGAATTTTATAGGTTCTGTACTATGACCAAATCCGTAGCTCCTATAAGTTACTGAGTTTACAATTGAAAATCTATATATACTTAATGCATTTTTAAGCAAATATAGGTTCTAAGCAAAAACTGGTGTTTGTGTTTATATATTGTCTTTTATGGGTTCAAATGAAGCAAATGGATGGTGAGGATTCGTATAGATTAACTCCAGCTAACTTGAGATTGAGACATAGTAGCTGTTATTCTTGTATGTTCTTATGATTGAAGGGAAAAACATTGAGTGTCTGATTAAAATACTGTACATTTTATCTGATTGTTGTATCTGTTATTTCCACAGAGTGGATTTGGTAATTTTAAGATTTTAAGTTGGCGGGTATGGGGTATTACTGAATGGGTAGTATTAATGTTTATATTTAAAAATGTGGTCTTTATGACTTCAAATGGAGCAAAATGGATAATGATGAACTAACTTGAGATTGAAGTCTAGTAGCTTTTGTGTTTGTATGTTCATATAATTCAAGGGAAAAATGTTAGTGTCTGATTAAGATAATGCACATTCATCTGATTGTTGTATGAGCAATTCTCTATTTTAGTTTAGTTTATTTATCTCTACGGTAAAGATGCTCGGTATGGGGATGAAGTTGTTGAAGTGGTGAATGTGGGTTTAGGGATTTGACGACATTGATTGAGGACTTGGAACTATTCAGTTTATCTAAGATGCTTAGAGTAAAGTACTCCCTCTGTTTCAATTTGTTTGTCTTACTTTCTTTTTTAGTCCGTTGCAAAAAGAATCCCGCTTTCTCTTTTTGGCAACTCTTTAGTTCTAACTTTCCACATGACATATTTAAGACACAAGCTTAAAGGGTATTTTGGTACATTCTACAAATTGTTAGTTTAAGATCGCAAAATTCTAAAGGCTTCTTTACTCTCTTAAACCATGTGCCAAGTCAAAACCAAACAATTAAAACGGAGGGAGTAATCATTTAGAAGGAGAAGTAAAGGTTTGTTCCAATTTCTTCCTGGCCTTAAGTACAAAAATTCGGGTTACGTTAAATGAACCACCCAATAATGTAGAAATATAATTATGTTGTCAATGTTTATAAGTTAAACCCTTTTTATTTGGATCTAGTTTAAATAAACTGACAGTCTAAAGGTTGTTTATGCTATCAGTGTAGTTTTAAGGGTTAGTAGCTATACATTTACCTGATTGAAATGAAGTAAAATAATCATTGCTTTCCTTGCAAGAGTATCTGTTACTTCTGTGTTCGCTGAAGCTTTTTAATTATTTTAAATGTGCTTTGGGTGTGTGCTTATTTCTACACTCGAAGAATACGAAAAAGAAGAAATATATTCCTGATTTTCATCTAATTTGCTTAAACCTCTATTCCTTTGGAGCTGATACAGCTGATTCTGGGCACCTAGTTTCCAAACTTTTCTTAAACTTTTGGTTATATAAGCTAGTTGTTTGGTCAACTGATTAAGGGAGAAGGAAAAAACAAAAAAGAGAAACAAGGAAATTCAGCTGCTTTTTCTGGCAATCTACTTGGATGGTTTAGTAAAGTGTAATAAAATATAAACATGCCTTTCGCTGACACAATAAAAGCATGCCTCATGCTGACAAGGTGCAGGTTAAGTGATGTATTAAGGAAAATGTCAAATGGTAGCTTATAGTCCCCTGTGTATAAATTGTGTTCCTCGCCAAGTTTGTTATACATATATTTTAGCTTTGATCTTGATTAGTTGCAATAATTTTATTTTCAGGGAAATTCTGTTTCAACGACAAAGTATGATGTCCTAACGTTCCTGCCAAAGGGGTTATTTGAACAGGTAAATTGGCTTTGCTCTTTTCCTGTGTCCTTTTAAGCTTATTACTTTTGCTGAATTAAGTTTTACGTATTTACTCCGACTTAAACAGTAAATTATTCTTCCATTTGAAAACTACGCAGTGTTGGTATATAATTTAGAGGACACATACACAAGCCCTCTAATTTCCTAATTTCCTACAATCGTGTTGTGCCAAGAGCAGATCTTGCAGACAACTTTGAAGAGTGTGACATAACTAAGTTTCCCAGCCTATTAATGGGGAATGAAGAAGGAGAAGTTCCTTAAGTAACTAGTGAGCCTTTTTTTAATGTGTTTTTTCAATATGCTATGGTTGTTAAGAATTGTTAGACCTGCTGTAACTAAGGTCTATAAACGCAGGAAGAAGGGTGAAAATAAGGCCTAAATATTACTATTACTGCTTTATTTAGTTATTACTATGTATATGTATTTTATTACTGCTGTATTTAGTTATTACTACGTATATGTAGTTTTAGCAGTTACTTAGCAGTTACATAGAAGTCAAGATAGTTATTAAGGAAGACAAACAGTTTATTCTGGAGGATATTATTGGTTCTGCAGTTAAACTGGAGGGTAAGGTACCTCGAAATACCTTGGTTGTTGGGTGAATTATCATTCATAGATCTTGTTTGTCTATTTGTAAATTTGTTCTATTAGTTGGCACTGTTATTAAAAGCGAAAAGCGCAAAAAAGCTCTAAGGTCCGTGGGGGCTTTAAGCACAAAGCGCAAATAAAGCGTGGGCTTTAATGAAAAACGGCGCAAAGGGAGAAAAACATAAAATGTGTTTGTTTAGTCCAAGACCAATAATTATAACCATGAATGACAAATATATGACCAAAGAAATTGAAAAAAAAATATGATAAAGTTAAATATCAATTGTTTAGTGTCACTTCTTCATAAGAGACTCATTGACAAGGAAAAGTTTGTCTTAGAACTTTGATGACGACACTGAGGCGCACATAAAGCGAGGCGAAGCGCTCAACACGTTATAAGCCTCACTTTAGGGCTTAAGCGCGCCTTTGGTAACACTGTTAGTTGGTGGAAATATATATATCAGTGTAGGGTATTGCTATCTTCCTGTGTTCTTGGAAGTGTACAACATAAGGTTGGAGATTTTTTGGGTTCCTAACAAATTTAGTATCAGAGCCTTTATGGTTTCAACTAGAATAGAAGGGAGGATTGAAGGGTTAGAGAAGACAATGACCGAAGTACGAGAGGAGATTGTTTCAGTATGTGATTACCTGGGGCAGCTACGAGACTGGATGCACAACAAAGATGAATGTGACGTTGAAATTCTTCAACATATGAAAGGAAAATCAACAGTTCAGACAGATCTAATTATGGCTATAGATGTGATGGCAGAGAACAACAACAATCACTAAGGTGATGGATTTCGCGAAGAAGTTCGACCACAATTTCGCGATTCATGCATCCTAGAAGGCTGGAACTGTCCTTATTTTCTGGTGATAATCCATATGGGTGGCTTAATAGAGCGGAATGTTATTTTCATTTTAATGGCATTGACGACAAGGATAAATTGGAGGCAACTGCTGTTTGCCTTGAAGGTAGAGCCCTAAATTGGTTCCAATGGTGGGAGTCAAGAATCCGATTGTCACATGGGATGTGTTTCGAGTAGCCATACTCCAACGATTTACTCCATCACAGTTAGGAAACTTATATGAGGCTTTGATAGGGTTGCAACAAATTGGAAGTGTGGCCCAATACAGAGAAGATTTCGAATTACTTTCAACACCTTTGAAAGATGCCGATGATGATGGGAATTTTTATTAATGGCCTGAGAGAGGAGATCAAAGCAGAATTGCATCTTAGCAAGCTAGGAACTCTAACCCAAACTATGGACCAAAGCGCCAACATATTGAAGGGAAGAATTGGGCTCTCAGCCAAGCCCACTTACCAAAACATATGTGTATGTCGCTTTCTAGGGGCTCAGTGCATTTTCCAGTGATTGACAATAGCCGTACAGGAAGTGTTACCGGTCCCCAAGTAGGTGGAGTAATAACACGTTTTCATTCTGCCCGTACAGCAGTTACAACAATACCACGACATTTTCAAGAACAAAAGCGAGGAGAAAATGTGCAACTAAGACCTGAAATTTCTGCAAGGCGAGGAGGAGCATACAAGAGGCTATCTGATGCAGAGTATTAGGATAAATTAAGGAAAGGACCTTGTTTTTCGCTGCGATGAAAAATATGGCCCTAATCACCGGTGCAATTTAAAACAATTAAATCTGCTTATTGTAGCAACAGAGGACGACGAAGATGGAGGCATTGAAGAGTCTTTGGAGGAGATAATCAACACAGAGATGGACCAATTAAATGATCAAGGACAACCAGAGTCACAAAAGTTAATGGAGTTGTCTTTGTACTCTATAGCAGGATTTACCACAAAGAAGTCCCTGAAAGTATGGGGAACAATATAGGGAGAAGAAAGTTATTGTGTTGATTGATAGCGGTGCATCAACAAATTTTATATTTGGCGCAGTAGCTGAAGCATTAAGGTTAAAGCAAACTGAAACTAAGCCGTTTGTGGTGGAAGTGGGGTATGGCTAACAAGTAAAGAGTAGGGGAAGATGCAAAGAAGTGGAATTGTGGATTGATAAATTGCGGATAACACAGGATTATCTACTTTTTAATTTGAGCAGTGCTGATGTGGTGTTAGGATTAGAGTGGCTGGAAATCTTGGGTGATATTCAAGCTAATTTTAGAACCTTGACATTGAAATTTGAAGTAGAAGGGCAAACACAAGTTGTTCGAGGAGACCCCTCGCTGTCAAAATCAGTAGCTTCACTAAAAACTTTGATTAAGGCCTTGCAGGGAGATGGAGTAGGATATTATGTTGATCTGAAAATATTAACTGCAAGGGAAGAACAAGAGAATCTGGATTTGCAGCAACTACTGGAAGAATTTGGAGCTTTATTTGAGGAACTCAAAGGGCTGCCACCCAATAGGAGTCATGACCATGCTATACGACTTAAAAAGGAATCTGATCCACCTAATATTCGTCCATATCGTTATCCACATTACCAAAAAAATGAGATTGAATAGTACGGGAAATGTTAGTAACTGGTATCATCCCAACAATCGATGAGTTACTAGATGAGCTTGGGGGTGCCACTATATTTTCAAAATTGGATCTACGATCAGGGTTCCATCAAATCCGTGTTTGCAAGGAGGATGTAGCAAAAACAGCTTTCCGTACACATGAAGGCCACTATGAATATTTGGTCATGCCATTTGGGTTGTCTAATGCACCATCTACTTTTCAAGCCTTGATGAATGAAATATTTTGGCCTTACTTACGTAAGTTTGTATTGGTCTTTTTCGATGATAAATTAGTTTATAGTACAAATTTTCCTTTTCACATGGATCATTTGCGGGAAGTGCTACAAATTCTAAAATTTCATAACTTGGTTGTCAATCGAAAGAAATATCATTTTGGACAACAACAATTTGAGTATTTGGGCCATATTATTTCAGCAAGTGGAGTCGCGGCGGATCCTGCCAAAATAACAAGTATGGTTAATTGGCCAAGTCTAAAAGATGTTAAAGGCTTGCGGGGATTTTTGGGACTCACCGGTTACTATAGAAAGTTTTGTTCGTGACTATGGGAAAATAGCGAGGACACTCACACAATTGCTCAAGAAAGATGCTTTTCGCTGGAATAAAGAAGTTCAATTAGCTTTTGATTCACTTAAGGAAGCTATGGTCACTTTGCCAGTTTTGGCACTACGCCACTACCATATTTTAACAAGGTGTTTGTGGTTGAGACAGATGCCTCAGGGTTAGGGATTGGAGCTGTCCTAATGCAAGAGGGACATCCTATCGCTTTTCTTAGCCAAGGATTTTCAATTCGGGCTCAATCTAAATCAGTATATGAGAGGGAGTTAATGACTAGTTTTTGTTGTCCAAAAGTGGCGTCATTATTTGATGGGTCAACATTTCATTATACGAACAGATCAACGAAGTCTCCAGTTTCTCATGGACCAGCATGTTATGGCAGAAGAGCAACAAAAATGGATCACCAAGTTGATGGGATTTGATTTGACATTCAATATCGTCCTGGTTGTGAAAATAAGGCAGCTGATGCCTTGTCCCGCCAATTTCATTTCATGGCTTTTTCTGTTTTAAGCAGCAGTACCTTAGATGATCTTTCCACTGAAGTTCAACAAGACGATCAACTTCGTCAGTTGATGCACGATTTGCTCCAGGATCTAACTTCACGACCGAATTATGCTCTTAATAATGGCTGCCTATATTTCAAAAGTCGGTTTGTGATTCCTCGGTCGTCATTACACATTCCTATGCTCCTTAGGGAATTTCACTCCTCACCTACGGGTGGTCACTCGGGGTTTTTTCGTACATACAAGAGCATTTCACAAGTCTTGTACTGGAATGGGATCAAAAGGGATGTACAAAACTTTGTGGCTAGTTGTGAAGTTTGCTAGCAGAATAAGTATGAAGCCATTAGTCCCGCTGGCTTGCTGCAGCCATTATCTATTCCTACTCAGGTTTGGGATAATATTGCTATGGATTTCATCAGCGGGTTGCCAAAAGCAATGGGACATGATACTATACTTGTTGTGGTGGAACGTTTCACTAAATATAGTCATTTTCTTCTCTTATCTCATCCATATACAACAAAGAGTGTAGCTGAATTGTTTGTTCGTGAGATTGTACGCTTGCATGGGTTCCCCAAATCTATTGTTTCTGACCGAGATCGGGTTTTTGTCAGCCAATTTTGGCAAGAATTATACAAGTTGTCCGGCACTAGTCTCAAATTGAGCTTAGGATATCACCCTCAAACAGATGGTCAAACTGAGGTTGTTAACCGCTCCTTGGAGACTTATTTGCAGGAACACATCCAAAACAATGGCCAAGGTGGATTTCTTGGGCTGAATTTTGGTTCAATACCACTTACCATGGTTCCACCAAGATGACTCCTTTTAAAGTTTTAGATGGACAAGATCCTCCCTCCTTGTTGCGGTTCACTGAAGAAATTTCTGCTGTTGAAGAGGTCAACCAGCAGCTTGCTGCTTGCAACATTATTCTAGATGAACTCAAAGCTAATTTGACCCATGCTCAAGCTCAAATGAAAATGTATGCTGATGCTAAGCGTTGTGAAGTTTTGTTCCAACCTGGTGATTTGGTTTATCTTTGATTGCAACCTTTCAAGCTTCGTTCACTTGCTAAAAAGGTTAATGAGAATTAACTCCTCGTTACTATGGGCCATATACTGTCTTGAGGAAAATTGGTGAAGTCGCTTATCGCCTTGATTTACCCTCTCATTCGCGGGTGCATCCCGTATTCCATGTTTCTTGGCTAAAGCGTGCTGTGAAGGATTTGATTCCAGTTCAACAACTCCCTCCTTTTGTTGTCTGAAGATCTTGAAATGCTAGTACAACCTGAAAGTGTGATAGATTGTCGGACACTTCTGAATGGCTTCCACGAGGTTCTGATTAAGTGGAAGGACGTGCCTGACTTTGAGAACACTTGGGAACCATATGAAGTTATTGATGCTCAATTTCCTCATTTTCACCTTGAAGACAAGGTGAAACTCGTTGGGGCGGGTATTGTTAGACCTGCTGTAACTAAGGTCTATAAACGCAGGAAGAAGGGCGAAAATAAGGCCTAAATATTACTATTACTGCTTTATTTAGTTATTACTATGTATATGTATTTTATTACTGCTTTATTTAGTTATTACTATGTATATGTAGTTTTAGCAGTTACATAGAAGTTAAGATAGTTATTAAGGAAGACAGACAGTTTATTCTGGAGGATATTATTGGTTCTGCAGTTAAACTGGAGGGTAAGGTACCTCGAAATACCTTGGTTGTTGGGTGGATTATCATTCATAGATCTTGTTTGTCTATTTGTAAATTTGTTCTATTAGTTGGTGGAAATATATATATCAGTGTAGGGTATTGTTATCTTCTTCCTGTGTGCTTGGAAATTTACAGCCTAAAGTTGGAGAGTTTTTGGGTTCCTAACAAGAAGTTCATCATATAGTTTCTTAACTCCCCCCCCAAATTTATCTCTTTAAATAGCAGCTTAATGTCCCATCTAGTGGTTTCCCTCCTTCATGTTAATCCTTGTAACTTGTGAAATGGATGCAGACTAAGTTTGTAAATTGTACTGTTTCTGTTTGGTGGGAAGGGGTCACGAGTGTTAGTTTTTATATCTTTTTCTTTTTGAAAAAGGTTACTGAATATTTGAAGTCCTCTACAAGCATAATATAATGTTAGCCAATTTTGTGTAGATCAGGTTTGGGAAAATGTTCTCACTTAAATCATAATACTATAAGATTTTGGTTAGACAAGAATCTGCCTTTTGAAACCTATTGCTATGGAATTCTAGGGCACTCAAAAGGTGTTTTTTTTGCTTCGCCGGTGGCAAAGGGAGAAATGTCAAAACAAATTTACATAAACTAGTTGGTATTTTATGTGTGTAAGTTCAGGCAAAGGCCTAGATTATCTCCTTTGCATTGTCAGTAGCATCTCGACTCGACTGTGGGGAGAGAGTTTGAAATTGACTTGGTTTGTAATGGATGATGACGGGAAAGTGATTGAGGCCTGTTCAGCTGGACCTTCTTTTTTATCAGTTATTTAGCTTGGCTTTAGAGGAAGAAGAAAAGACAAAAACCGTAGGAACTGTGTCTATTAGTAAATACATTCTACCTTACTGAAAAACAAAATGAATTGTGTCTATTAGTGTTTTTGGCTATTAAAGTTTGTTATTTCAACAAAATCATTTTATATATAGCAAGTTCATTCAGCTTGAAGAATGATGCCATGCAGCCATATTGTTCAAAGCATGTTGTTCTATAGCCCTCATCTTGTTTCTGTGTCCTTACTCTGACAGTTCAGGCGGGTGGCTAATCTGTACTTCCTTATGATCTCAATTTTGTCATGCACACCAATCAGGTATTTAACCCTTATTAACTTCCCCTCTTCCCCATACTATGCATTATTTGTGCTGAAAATGAGTGAAAAGTATATCAAGTATCCCGTGGAATTAATCGAGATGGGCGAAAGCTGGCCCGGAGACCACGGTCATTAAAAAAAGAGTGAAAAGTATAGTGTAGAGTATTTTATTGTGTTAATCATCTAGACAAGATTAGAGTTCACTGTTGTGTGATGCTATTGGTGGTTGTTTGCCTTCGCATTAAATAATAAAATTTCACTTTTTTTGTTTTTGGTTTGTAAGGCATTTGCAAATTATTTCAAGAAATTAATTTTTATTTTATATATATATACATACATATATATATATGTATATATATGTACATACATACATATATATGTATATATATGTACATTCATATATATATGTATATATGTTTTTTTTTTTTTGAAATTGGTAGTGGAAATTAATTTATATTTTGATGACATGTGCTATATTTTCTCATGATTTGCACCTGAAAAAGAACTCTTGTTTGAATACAGTCCTGTAAGTCCAATAACAAATGTGCTTCCTTTGAGCATGGTGCTTCTCGTTTCTCTTATTAAGGAGGCTTGGGAGGACTGGGTGAGTACTATTTCCTTCATTGCCTTCTTTTTCCGTTGGTTCTTAAACTGACTGTATATATATGATATTCTTTAAATAGAGTAATATGCTATTGACACCTTTATCCTTTTACCTCTTTATTAGAAACTATATGCTTATGCTTTCTTTTCTTGTTCCTTCTTTATAACAGAAACGTTTTCAGAATGACAAGTCTATTAATAATTCCTCCATAGACATGTTGCAAGACCAGATTTGGGTAAATGCAACTTGGAAGAAGCTGCAGGCTGGAGATATCGTGAGAGTAAGTATCAACTTTCATGTTGTTTTGATGCTCATCATCAGCATCCATTTATATCTGCTTTGTAACTTTTCTAGGATCTTTATTTAGCTTGTTATGCCAAATGCTTTGTTATATGAGCAAGGATGTGTGTATATCTACAAGTGTGTTACCAGCATGGACACGTTGAATTTCTAGAGGGCCTTTTGTATATTTTGGGAAATTCATATGAAGTATGCCACTGATCTCCTCTACTAACACAGTTCTGCTAGGCAATCTCTGTAACCTATGTAACTAGAACCATACATTGCATCATAGCGTAAGAAGTTCAGCTCATAGTTGAAACTGCATATTGTGGATAATTAGCAGACAAATAAAGATACATATTCTGGTTTGCTTCTTTTGAATTTATCTAGAAGTCAAACTTTGCCGTGGTGTTTTAGGAGCTGAATGTCTGGTCATGACACCAATTAGTGTGATTATATGTCCTTTCAAATGTAGGTTTTGAGTCATCAACAATTGGGATGGGGAAGATGATCTATAGAATTTTTTTTTTTTTTTGAGAATTAGTTGTCACGCCCCGAGCCTACACCCTGGGCGGGACTGGCACTCGGAGACCATTTCTGGCCCCAAGCGAACCCTTGGCCTGGCTTACTTAACTCAGCGGAAGACTTAACTCAATGAAACAGTCTCAAATAATAACTTAAAGAATAATAAGTTGGCCAAAATGGCACTCAAGTCTTAAACAACATCTGAAAGATAAAGAAAGACATCTGAACTAATAACTATCTGACTGTCTATGAAGCCTCTAAAATACTGAGATGGATGTTGGGACAAACCCAACAACATCCTAATAAATGAAAGACTGAAAGCGAATAAAAGAGTCCTCCGGAATGCAAGGAGGCTCACCACTGACTCTGAGCTGCTCAATTGGATCAACGAGGTGTTGGATGCTGATCCTGATTACCTGTGTCTGCATCATAATAAGATGCAGGTTAACTGGCATCAGTACATTGAATGTATGAGTATGCGAGTTGGAATGCTAAACCACACATAGGCTAGAAGGAATCTGAAAGAAACTGAATAACTTACCTGGCTCACTCAACTCAACCTGACTGACTCATTTCAATATAGAGCAATTTAAAGCAAGTGCAATATAAAGAAAAGATGTTTAAAACATGCTATAAACTCTGTGTGTATGCAAGGATACAATAAATCTGAGATGTATATAGAAATACAAATGAACTGATGTATATAGAAATACAATAACTGCTGTGGGAGTTTCTCTAACCGACAACCATCACATAAGAGCTATAGTGATGATACAACGATCAACCTCACGCTGCCAAAGCATTCTATACCCGACCAAAGGTACATAACCTGAACTGCCTAATGGATCCACTAGTCTATCTTGAAAAGGATTCATCTAAAAAAAAAATATGATCCTTTTCTACCCATGGTGGCTACATGGTTCTATGAGGGCTGTGGGTTCTTTGAACGCTCGCTCAATTCGGTGCTCAATACTACTCTCAAAATATACTAGCTCTTATGTTTTTAAAACATACTTCTTTTGTGATTTGATATTAGTGCTCAAAAACTTAGCTCAAAGGCTATCTTGGAAATCTCAGTTCCCCTGCTTGCTTCATTTAGAAAGCTATTACTCTTTTCTGAAAACTAGCCCGAATACTCTTTGGAAATCTCAGTTCCGTTCTTATTTAAATGTGAAAACATTTTAAATCTCTTTGGGAATACTTAGTCCCCATATACTTTTGAAGAAATGAACTTCAAACTTTACTCTTTACTCTACTTGAACTTGAAGTCTTAAAACAAAGTTAAAACATTTGGAAAAGACTTCTGGAAAACTCTAAGAACTCATCTTGACTTGACTCTTACTTCTCTTGACTTTGATTTTAACTTTCCTTGAATTGGATTATGGATTCAAGGTTCATGATCTCATGTTTATGGATGATTTCATGATGTTTAGATGTATTTTAGAATGTTAGAATCAACTAGGAAACATATGTACATCACTTAGGAACACGTACGAGAAGGTGGGGAACGAATGGGGAGAACTGGCGTCTCTGGCGCTCTGAGAGGCGTGGGGCGCCATGCCCCAAACCTCAGAGAGCTGGGTGGGGCGCTCTGGCTGGGGCGACGCGCCAGAGGTCAAACCTCAGAGAACAGTTTGGGGTGCGTTGAGAGGCGCGACGCCCCAACCCCTGTACCCAGGTGTTCTCGACTTTTCTCCTCCGTTTTTCATCTCTAAACCCTCCAAACTTCCATGATACTTTGCCCAAACCCCTAGGATCAATTGTACCCTCAGTATACAACCAATCTAACTCGCAAAACAACCCGGAAACATGAATCAATTCAACACTAGACATTCAACAATCAACCCACAAGAATTCAACAATGTTCTTCAAGAACTTCACTTTCTTAACATTCAAACAACTCCAATTTCGCTGAATTGAAACAAGTTAGTGTGTGGGTGAATTAACCCAACACGAAAGAAATCTCACATACCTTAATAGGGATCACCCCCGACGAATTCCACTCGCAATCTTAAATGATCTTGGCTAATTCTTGCCTTCTTCTCCCGCTCTTTCTTTCTTTCTTTCTCTCTTCTCCAAGCCCTAAGCGTATTCTAACTTTTCAAAACTGAATTAAGTTCTGTTTTTACCCCTATAAATCCCTAAAAACGAATTAGGAAATTAATTAGAGAAAAGACTACTTTGCCTTTCCCTAAATCCGAATTGAAACTTTCCTCGATCTAACAATCCAACTTCCGAAAGGCATATCTCACTCATACGAAGTCGAAATCGTGCAATCTTGGCAGCGTTCGAAAGATCTCTCCAAGGGCTTTCTAAACATGTCAAGAGCTGCTCCTAACTCCTCCTGAGCTAGGAGTTATGGCCGTTTGAAAATGGCCAAAACTCACTTTCTTAACTTAGACAAAATTTCCAGATTTCCTTATTCTTTCCAAAAATCAATATTTTTATATTTTAAACTCTTTATAGTTGTTTCTCGGTGCGAGATGTTACATTAGTACTGTTGTGTATGTTACATTAGTACTGTTGTGTTCTTCTTAAGGAATACTGACCACCTCCAAAAATTACAAGGTAGTAAGGTTAACCTAAGAAAGCTATCATCTCATCTACTTCCTCTATACAATTTCCTTTACACCAAGAAAAAAAGACACTAAACAGTTCCATTTCACATCATTAATGAACTTGATCTTGTCTTCAAAACATCTTCCATTCCTTTCCTTCCATAGTGTCCACCATATGCATAGCGGTATTATCCTCCACCATTTTTTCCGACTCTTGCTACCCCCTCTTCTCATCCAGGAGCTCATCAAATCTGCAGTATGTTTAGGCATTGTCTATTCCGTCTTTGTAAGACTGCGGAACAGGTTCCACAGTTGTGTAGTGAACTTGCAATGCAAAAAAACACTGTTGTTTGTCTCTCTAGTTTCATTGCACAAAAAACATCTTGTCACTACTACTCTCTCCTTCTTTTGTAGAACCTCATGTGTAAGGCATGCTCTCTTCACCACTAACCAACTGAAACATTTAATCTTGGTGGGAGCCATGCTTTTCCAGATGTTCTATGGAAACTTACTACTCCTTTTGTTTCATTTCTTCGTCTTACTCTTCTTTTAAGTCCATTTCAAAAAGAATGTCTCTTTCCCTTTTTGACGACCTTTTAATTCCAACTTTTTATATGATATGTTTAAGACCACAACATTAAAGACATATCGGTACACTCTGCATATCTTTAATTTAAGTCAAAAATTTCTTCTTTACTTTCTTTAACTTCATGTGAATGTGAAATCAAAATCAGACAAACAAATTGAAATGAAGGCAATGACAAATAAAAGAAACAAAAGTCATTTAACCTTACATTTCTCACCTTGGTGGAACTAAAGTGCATTTGTAGAAAACACGATACAATTAATGTTCACTTTCAATTATGCAAAAGTGCTAGACTGTGTTTTCAAAGGTGTTTTTGGGGAGAGTCTCGGGGTGGGGTGTACTAAAAACGTTTCGGGGCATAAATGGAAGACGTAGATCCATAGGGCGTACGCCTTAGAATTTGAGGCGTAAGCTCCGGAAGCAAAAGCGTACACCTTGAGCGTTAAATTTGATGTTTGTTATTTTAAAAATATATTTGCTATGTTTCTTTTTTAATTTTGGTGTAATGATATTTATACTCTATGCTATCATGTTTTTACGTTGTAGTGATTTTTTCTCAAGTATATAAATAGGGAAAATGCCCCCAAGGCCTAGCTCAAGTGGCAAAAGGTGGAGGATTTGTGGCTTAGGTCGCAGGTTCAAGCCCCACACCATGCAAAGCGAAGCCCGGTATTTAAGTGGAGAAGAGTAGAGGGGCGGGCCCATTATCTACCGAGTTTAGAAGGCTGTGATTGGTCCAAAGGGCGGGTCACAGACGGATTTCTCGGTTATCAAAAAAAAAAAAAAAAATAGGGAAAACGATTCTCATATAAAATGACACTGCTATAAATAGTTTTCTTAGATGATTATGCCTGAAATTGATAGGATAGGAATTCGATAACACTATATTCGTGAGTCAACTTTATCCAGTTTTTGTCATTGCTCTTACACATTTTATTCTTCTCCTTTTTAATACATTAATAAAAATCAATTCAAATATTAGTTGAGGATGGGGAAAGACTAGTAGATGTGGAGATCGATGATGGAGTGGATGATAATTTCATTTTAATGATTATCTCAACTATTATCATTTTTAGTGTTGTTGCCTATCTCAAATAATAATTATAATATTTTTTTCGATATTATTGGTTATGTATTTGAATTTATTTGCAAAATTATTGAGAAACTTACTTTTTTTTAAAAAAAAACTGGTAACTTAAATTTACTTTTGTTTATTTACTTAGTAATAAAATTGTAAAATTAAAGATATATGAGACACGCCCTGAAGATCCATAAGACTTATGCCTCGTGTTATGGTTTAACCCCGTGTTGCGTAAAACATCTCACCTCACGCCCTTGCCTTTTAAAACACTAGTGCTAGATTATTGATTATACTATTCATTCATTGCACATCACTATCAGCAGTATCCGGTGTAGTTTTTTGTCCTTCATTATATGTTACTACATGGTATTTCTTGTGCTTTAGTTGTCGCACTATTTTGCTATTGCTAGTGTTCCTTTGCTCTGAACGCTATGTCATACTTTCTCTTTTATTTTCCATGTCTTCTTTATTCTTTTTCTTACTGCTCTGATATGCAATACTTGAGCCGAGGGTCTCCCGAAACAACCTTTCTACCTCCACGAGGTAGAGGTAAGGTACACTCTGTCCTCCCCAGACTCCAGTTTGGGATTTCACTGGGTTTGTTGTTGTTATTGGACCTAATGATTAAAAAAGAAGAAGAGAGGAGCGTGGACCTCCAGTTATTTAGAATGTTACAGCTTTTCAATATGGTTGAATCTGAAGTGCTCTATGAAAAATACAGTCTGCTTGTTCAGTTTAGTCATTGTCCTTTCAGCATGGGAATAGGCCATTACAGATATGTGATTGACATTCGGGATGCGCACCTCACAAATGGAAAATGCTCTTTACTAACTCCTCCCTAAATATTTGATTTGGGAAGGAATTCAATCCTGTTCCTCAAATGTAGTTTTAGCACTTTGGTTTTTTTATACAAGTTATGAAGACCAATGAGAGGCAGTTCTTTTCATTATTCGAAAAAATGTAAGTTTGTACAAGCTCTCCTTTTTCTTGCAGGTTAAGCAGGATGAGTTCTTTCCGGCAGATCTTATTTTTCTTGCCAGCACAAACCCAGATGGGGTCTGCTACATTGAGGTTGTACTTGATCCACATGTAGTTTCTTATTTACTTGTCCGAAAAGATAGGTTGATCTAAATTATTTGGAGAAGAGGTGTTTGGATAATATCATAAATAAATATATTGGTTCTCATCTTTTTCATCCTGTTCTTTCCTAACTGGCACATGGATTTACTCAGACGGCAAATTTGGATGGTGAAACTAATTTAAAGATCAGAAAGGCACTGGAGAAGACCTGGGATTATGTGTCTCCTGAGAAAATATCTACATTCAGAGGTTTGGTTTCTCTGCTGCTGTTGACCAATCAAATGTTTTTGCATGATAATGCCTGTAACTTTGACATTTTGTCGTACTAGCGCAATGAAATTACTTCTAGTCTAGTGGAAGATCCACATGTAGCATATAGCCTTCGAAATAGACATGCTGCATTCCTTCTTTCCAGATTTTCCAATGCAGGCTGCTTGATATCCTTCGACGTGCTAGATTTGTTTTTAGGCCATGAAAAGTTAAGCGAGGCTATTTTATAGCTGGTTTCTTTCTTAAAATGTACTTTGTAACACAGATAGTCGCTGTTTAGTTACAACTACTTCACCTCTAAGTTCATATCTGGTTAATATATCTTCAGATCTCAGCATGAAGTGCACAAGTCAAGCCATTGTGCACGGACCATCCATGAGATGAACATGTAAATTCAAATATTTATCTGCTATATATATCTCTCTTATCTCTCTTTCTATATACTTTTATAAAAGTGGGAAGCCCTAAACTAAAAGTTGAAAGACCAAAATACCCTTTTAATAATATATATTTAAGAATAATAATTAAATAAAAAATCTCTATATATCCTTTTTTTTTTTTTTCAGGAAAAGAATAGATCCGATTATAGAATTGGGGAGTGGAAAACATGAACTAAAAAGCTATATATCTATACTATTATAAAAGTGGAGTGGAAAACATGAACTATGTGAGAAATATATGGGGAAGATATTATTGAATTGTGTATCTAAATTGTTACATTGAGACCCTATTTATAGACAATACATTGAAATCCTTTTCTAACTAGGATTCCTATTCCTATTCTTCTTCCTATTCTAAGTAGGAGTATATGTACATATTTCTATTCTAACACTCCCCCTCAAGCTGGTGCATACAAATCATATGTACCTAGCTTGTTACAGATGTAATTAATACGAGGACTTGTGAGGGACTTGGTGAAGATATCTGCAAGCTGATCATTTGACTTCACAAATTTCGTAACAATATCTCCGGAGAGTATCTTTTCTCTGACAAAGTGACGGCCAATCTCAATGTGCTTAGTCCTTTCATGAAACACTGGATTTGATGCAATATGAAGAGCTGCTTGATTGCCACACACAAGTTCCATCTGATCAATTTCGCCAAATTTTAGTTCTCCCAGCAACTGTTTGATCCAGACTAGCTCACAAGTTGCTGCTGCCATTGCTCGATATTCTGATTCTGCACTAGATCGAGCAACCACACTTTGTTTCTTACTCTTCCACGACACCAAATTACCTCCTACTAAAACACAATATCCGGATGTCGAACGTCTATCAGAGGGTGATCCTGCCCAATCAGCGTCTGTATATCCAGTGATATGCTCATGACCTTGATCCTCATAGAGTAGTCCTTTAC
>NC_064282.1:84181815-84216489 GCF_019186545.1 Solanum stenotomum | reverse complement strand
ATGCTAGATTAAAAGGAGAACCAGAGACATAAAGAACAGAGTCTAGGGTGACAGAAGATAAGGGTTTGGCTTTTCCAACCCCTTTTGGTTTTGTTTGGATCCCATTAGCTAAAGTAATAGCAGGAAGAGATTGTGAATAAACAATATCGGACAAAAGTGATTTATTACCCGAGATATGATCAGAAGCCCCTGAGTCCATGACCCATGATCCAAGAGTACTAGACTGTGACACACAAGCAAAAGAATTACCCGCAACAGAAACATCAGGTTGTGCAACCGAAACTACTTGTGGAGACGTTTGTTTATTTGCACGATACTGAAGGAACTCATCATATTCTGTCTGAGCAATATGAGCATTATTGGATGGTTGATTAGGTTGAGCACCATATGCTACTGGTGGAGATGTCTGTTTACTTGCACGATTTCGAAGGAACTCATTATATTCCTTAAGAACAATAGGATCATAACTGGGTGGTGGACCATGCAAAATATAACATATATCACGAGTGTGTCCAGGTTTATGACAATGACTACACTTGGATCGAGGTTTTCCCAAACGCCCTCCCCCTCGCCGATTCTCCATAGACTGGTATGTACGCTTTTCTGTGGTTTGAGATGCAAGAATAGAGGAGTCATCCACTTTGTGACTGGAAGGTGCAGCAAGACGAAGCAGACGAGAGAATAATTCATCAATTGAGGGAACTGTAGGACTGGCTAGAATCTGGTCACGCACAGAGTTATGGTCAGTAGAAAGTCCAGCAAGTGTAAGAACTAGAAACAATGTATGCCTTTGCTCTTGTTGCTTTTCCACGTTTGTAGTGATAGGCATCAATGTTTCAAATTCCTCCATGACTGCCTGTACTTGTCCCAAGTAAGTAGACATATCGGATTCTTGTTTCTTTAAGTTGGTCATCCGAGATATCACATCATAGAATCGAGATATGTCATTAGTGTATAAAGCACGTGCCTTTTCCCAAACTAAATAACATGTCTGGGATGGGCGAAACAAGGGCATCAACTTAGAATCAATAGAGCGCCAAAGGAGACTACATAATTGGGCATCCACTTTCTCCCATTGTGCTTTGGCTTTTGCACCTTCGTCACTAGACTTTGTCTTTTCATCTTCAACCCAAGCATTGTTTGTTAAGTGATCGTGAATACCTTGACCTTTGCACCACAACGCAACTGAAGAAGCCCAAGCTAAATAGTTTGAACTTCCCATTAATGGTTCTGAAGTGATTGTAAGGCTTGAACTTCCAATCCCCGTATTTTTGGAGCCAAAAACATCACATCCGAAAGACATTTTTTTGAAATTTGACTTGAAAAGAGCTGGAAACTGCCGGAATCTACCCACAGTGGCTTGAAAAATCTGATTTCACCGGGAACTCGTCGGAAACTGCCTAAAAATCACCGGAACCCTAATTTCGGTGATCAGATCTAGAGAAAACTGAATGGAATCTGGTTGGAAATACTGGGCGACCTCAACAGAAGAAAACAGCTCAAAAAAAGATGACCGGAGCAGCAGTCACGCGCCAGCGCGTGAACAGATCTCGCCGGAAAGTTTCCACCTCCGACCGGCGCGTGGGGGGTTGTTTTTCGGTGGATCTGATTGGGGTCTGGTCGCCTGAGCTTCCCGAGCCTCGTGATGGTGTTGTCTTTCGCACAACACCTTCAAAACGAAAGATGACACAAATCAGTCCCAACCGTCGTCGCCGGAATTTGATATGATGACTTAAAATTTCTCACCAATGCTCTGATACCATGTGAGAAATATATGGGGAAGATATTATTGAATTGTGTATCTAAATTGTTACATTGAGACCCTATTTATAGACAATACATTGAAATCCTTATCTAACTAGGATTCCTATTCCTATTCTTCTTCCTATTCTTCTTCCTATTCTAAGTAGGAGTATATGTACAATTTCTATTCTAACAAACTAAAAAGCTGAAAGACCACTATACCTTTTTAATAATGTACAACTACATTTAATATAATAATAATTCAATAAAAACTACAAAGTATTGATTTATCTTGTCTTGTCTATATAGTTTTGTTCTTTCATTAAGTAACTAATTTTCTAAGAAACTACTTGGTCGTTAGGAAAGAACTTTTCAAATGTTTAGTCATTTTATTGAAAGGACCTAACTCATTGTGAGAAAAAAGACGCAACTCTTTGTTTATTTTATAATATAATTATACTTAGTTATTCAATGTGGCTTTTATGGTTGGTGTTCTGAACTAATTAATTAATATTGATATAGGAAGGATTAATTTGTTTTTTTTCCTCTAATTGTACTGAGTTCTAATAAAATAAACATGAAGGAAGAATGAAACTAAAAAAGTCTATATTTTCATGTCAAATAATGTAAAACAGGTGAATGATAAGAAATGAATGAAAAAAATAGTCAATAAGCACTTTTGAGCTATGTTTACTTCCAAAATATGTAAATATTCATACTCAATTTGCATAAGATACATGATCAAATTCCTGAAAATTGTCTTTTAGAAATGGTAGTTTTTGTGAGGATAGAGTGTACGTAGACCTTACCCCTACCTCGTGAGGGTAGGTAAGGTTGTTTTTGATAAACCCTTGGCTCAAGGAAATTTGAACAAAGCAGTAATAACAACCTGTAACAACAACAAAATAGTATAATAAAGAAAGTGAAAGAAACAGTCAGGTAATACTAGAGGTCAAAGAATAAGCAAACATATAAATAATATTAATACTCCTAATACAGTAAAGATATACGCTTCACGACGTGCTAACCCTTTAATTTGATACTCGAACCCCACACCCTCCTATCAAGGGTCATGCCGTCGGTAAGCTGAAGTTATACATATCCTACCTAATCACCTGTCCCGAGACTTCTTAAGCCTACCTCTCCTTATCCTTAGGTCCACCATGACCAGCCCCTCACACCTCCTCACTGAGGCATTTACGCATCTCCTCTGCACATGTATGAACCATGTCAACCTCCCTTCCCGCATCTTCTCCACCACGGAGGCCACTCTTATTCCGAATCTCTTCATTCCTAATCTTATCTCATCCATCTCAACATCCTCATTTCTGCTACTTTCATCTTTTGGACATGAGTGTTCGTGGCTGACCAACACTCTGCCCCATGCAACATAGTTGCTCTAACCATTGTCACTCCGTAGAACTTACCTTTTAGTTTTGATGGCACGTTCTTATCACAAAAAACTCCGGATGTGACCCCTAGTGATTTATTAAGAAAATATCAAATGGGATTTGATCGTTCTTTAATCAGTATTCTAGCTTACTAGCTTACTGCATCTTAAGTTGAAATAAACCAAATTTGTGAGCACATGAAGAATATTATGTTGAATTAACATCAACTGAAAAGAGCCAATGTAGGTCTATATAAATTAATATTAAAAGGAAAAGGAGAGAAAATTGATGCACCAGACGCTCCAGTCACCGCTTTTAGTATATGCTTGTGTATATTCTGTCATCGTTCTTTCTAGATGTTTATTCAACTATTCATATGGTTTTCTTTTTGTGTGTGTGTGTGCAGTGTAAGCATCAATTAGGTAGAAGACTTTCTGAGATATATAAAGTTGTCTAACAATGAGCTCTTTGTCATCTTTTATTAACTTTGTTGCCTAGTAATCTAAACTAACAAGGTAATAGATATACATTTGAGTCTGGATAAAAAAAGTGTTAACCTTTTTGTTATATTTGAATAAATTATTTGGATTTGATATTTCTGGTTCAGCAAATGTGCAGTATCTCTTGTCATTATTAAAAAAATATTGTATCGCAAAATGATGAATTTTAACTATATATATTTTATAAAAATAGGAATAAAACTGTTCATTTATAGAACTGCGACAAGGAAGATTAAACTGCTAATTCATCTCTACTTTACATTCATGACAACCGTGTTGAAACTCATATTTAACTATTAAATGTTTAATCATCTTAAAAGATTAATATTCTTTTTTCCATTTACAAAAGTTAAATTTTCTATTGTTCATATATGTCATTCGTGTTTAGTATCAAATTTTAGAAAATTTATGTTACTTTCAAATATCTTAATTATATTGAAATATCAAGTTAATTATAGTTAAATAAAATTAAAATATTAAGCATATTAACTTCCAATCCGGGAAACAATCTTCAATTTGAGATGCACAGAGTATTTTCTTGCCCTTCAATTTAATTATAGTTCTAATGACTGCCTACTTTTGTTGTGTTGTTAGTTATCTTTAAGTATCTTTGTGGAGTCAAAAGATGTTTAATTGATTTTTTAATTAGAGTCTCTCCCAAAACGGTTTATCGGGTTGAGATGAAAAAAGGAAAAGAAAACAGACATCTACGACATACATTAGAAATCTGTTGTTTTTGAAATTGGTAAAAAATAATTTATTTTAGCTCAAATAGAATCATATCACCATATATTATGCAACAAAAATTATTATCATCATCATCATTTGGCAGACAATTCCAATATTTTCCAGACCAATTTGTGGACGTTCATAATAATGTAAATTACTCAGAAGTAGGATGATATAGTTAGTTAATTTCAAGGTCCTAAATACTGGAAAAAATAACAGGGAAGGTATTAAACTTGTGTTATGTAGTATTTGTTCAATATTGATGTAAAAACACATTTTAATTGTGTGGTTTGATGGTATCCGATGTACATCAGGTCCTTGGAAAAATATTTTGCATGCAAATTTAATACTCCCTCCGTCTCAATTTAAGTGTCTTAGTTAGTTTGGACATGGAATTTATGAAATAAAGGGAGACTTTTGAATCTTGTGGTCTTAAATTAAAGATGTGTGTAGTCCTTTAAAACTTGTGATCTTAAACTTGCCATGTAGGATCTTAGAATCGGAAAACTTGCTAAATGTAGACTCTTTTTGGGACAAACTAAAATGGAAAGTAAGACACTAAAATTAGGATGGAGGGAATAATAACTAACACAGGATACAACATGCAATGCATTTTTCAAGAACTAGTCTATATACGTCAAAGAAAGATGTTTTTTAAAAACCTTTAAGATGTGCAACCATGTGTATCATGATCTCCTGCAGATGCTTCCCAGCAGAAATGTTATTGCTTATGGTATATCAGAATTATGATGACGAATATCAATTTTGTCTGTTCTATAGTGAAAGCCTGATCAATTTGTTTCCAACTTTAAGAATACTTTACCCTTATACAATGGCGTGTTTGATGTGATCTCCTGCATTTTTCTTTTACCAGGTGAGTTACAATGTGAGCAACCTAATAACTCATTGTACACATTCACTGGCAATCTGATAATTCAAAAGCAAACCTTACCACTTAGTCCAAACCAACTTCTTTTACGGGTATGAACTCTTTTTGTTATGTTGTTTTCCAATTTGTTTTATTTTATGGCTCTGGTTTTAAGTATTGTATGTTATACACTTATAAGAAAAAAGTACTGCATAAGTTGTGTCTTAGTTATAGTTCGAGGTAAATGCATCTTCAAGCAAATATCCACGATGACCATGATCTAGTTGTGTCAATTCCTTTTTATGACTTATCTTTGACCTTTTGTCTGCTAATTGTGATATTTCTTCTCTAACTCATAGTACATTTGGTGAATTTTAATTTCATGTTTTCTTCTTGATATCGCTGTATTTCTTCCAGGGTTGCAGTCTGAGAAACACTCAGTACATTGTTGGGGCTGTCATTTTCACTGGGCATGAAACAAAGGTATTACATCTTAATTGAAGTTATAATTTAGCCTTTTCTCTACCCTTTTCTTTGTTCTGTTGTTCTCTTTTTGAGGGGGCATCATCATACCTTTATATAGCATTCTTGTCAAGAAGTTTCAAAGAAGTAGGTTAATGTCATCATCTATTCAGTAATGATGTTCTCTCGAACTATTTTGCTGCATTTGTGGTATAAAGTTACAGTAGCAACCTTTTTTTAAATGATATTTTATGTTGTGGTTTCTGCATCTTTTTGCTTTGTAGCCTTTGTTGCTTGGCTGTTCACTTTGGTTCTTATTCTCAGTTGCTTCTGCCAAATGAGTTTAACTACAGGTTATGATGAATTCTATGAAAATTCCTTCCAAGAGAAGCACTTTGGAGAAGAAACTTGACAAACTTATTATCGCTCTTTTTAGCACTCTCTTGTGCATGTGTCTCTTGGGAGCCATAGGCAGGTTTGATCAATTGCTATACCCATTCTGCCATGTTGGAACTTCTGTTATATTCTCCTCCATGCTGAAAATTTTGGATTTGCTTGAAATTTTGCAGCGGTATCTTTATAGATAAGAAGTATTATTATTTGCGCTTCGAAACTGGCAAAAATGCAGATCCACAGTCCGACCCGGACAATAGATTTGTGGTAATCATATATTTTCTGACTTGATCATCTTTCATTTGGCTGTGCAGTAGTTATATTTCTGTCTCTAATTTCTCTTTTGCTGTCTGCTCAGGTTGCAGTTTTGACCATGTTCACCTTAATCACTTTGTATTCACCGATTATTCCAATCTCTCTCTATGTCTCCGTTGAGGTAGATTATGTCAGTTTTCATTGTATTTTATTTTGTTGCTTTGCTGAATTTTTATCTAATATTCCATCCGCTTTGGTTCTCTTTTCTGTTCTTCACTTTCAGATGATTAAATTTGTACAATCCAATAAATTCATCAATAACGACTTGCACATGTACCATGCTGAGAGTAATACCGCTGCTCAGGCTAGAACATCTAATTTGAATGAGGAGCTTGGGCAGGTAAATGTTTAATGCTGTTATGAAGTGGTTGTTGAAATTAATTTGTTTAGACAACCTCTATGTGCACTAACATTAACAGTAGTTTTGCACAAGAAGTAAACAACAGTATTTTCTTCAGTTTTTCCCCTCAGCAGTGTTCTTAACAAATGAGTTTTTGAGCCATTGACAACTACTTTATGGACAGGTGGAATACATATTCTCTGACAAAACTGGAACTCTTACGAGGAACTTGATGGAGTTTTTCAAGTGTTCAATCGGTGGAGAGATATATGGTACAGGTGTTAGTGAAATTGAGATGGGAACTGCTCAGCGAAATGGGCTGAAAGTTGAGGTAAATATATTCTTGGGCAAGATATGGCAGATTCATGGCTCTGTCTTGTATTGATCTAGAGAATTGTTACAGGTTAAGAAATCATCAACAGAAGCACGAGAGAAAGGTTTCAATTTTAATGACGCTAGGCTGATGCGAGGTGCCTGGAGGAATGAACCTAATCCTGATTCATGCAGGGTAAATATTTGATTATCATGTGTGGAAGAAAAGGGGAACATGAGTTCCTTTTATAGTAATAATTGTTACATTTGAACAATCAAATATCACGGATTAGCTTTTTAAAAGATAAACAAATAAAATAAAATTCTGTCTTTATAATATTTTGTTTTCTTAATTGAATCTTAAGTTTTTCCGCTTCTTACTTATGAAGTTTGTGGTATCAAATTCACCCAAATCTTTAAGCAACACTAGATCAGTAGTGAAAATTCGTATTTCTTTATCGTCTTGCTTTCTTCTCTGTCATTTTTTTTATGTTAATTATCTCTGTGTAGACTTAGACAAACAATAAAGTATCCTTCAATAACATAAACCTTTTTAGAGAGGCAGATCATGCAATTAAGAGTTCCTCCTTTCTACTTTTAGATGAAGTGGTTCCACAATTGTAATCTAAGGCTTCAATTAATAGTATAGCACTTTGTGGTTTGTACTTCCATTTCTTTCCAAATTCAATGTCCATGTTTGACTTGATATATGTGATCTGGTTTTGTTTGGGGAAAATATGGGCTTCTAGTTGTGTTTTTGATTGTATAGTATCAAAATAGATAACATTATATTACGAGGGTTGAAGTGAGTCGGATGTAACTTCTTCTATCATATAATATATCATAGAACTTTCTTTCTTAGGAAAGAAAAATTTATTTTAAGATGATGGAAAAAGGACAGGTAAGATTTTATGAAGGGACTTGGGAGTTTAAACTTGCAGGGTATCTTCTTGTGTGTAAATTTTCAGCTTCATATTGAGTTGTCCTTGTGCAGAAAGCTTTCACATGGGTACACTAAACTTATTTATCTAGCAACTACATTGCTAGTTTAATGAGGCCAAGGTTGTTTGTTCAGGAATTTTTCAAATGCCTTGCTATATGCCATACTGTTCTTCCTGAAGGTGAAGAGACCCCAGAAAAAATACGATATCAAGCAGCATCCCCAGATGAGTCTGCTTTGGTTGTAGCAGCAAAGAACTTTGGCTTCTTCTTTTACAAGTGCGTGTCTTTAGAATTTCTGTTACATTTGTGTTGTCTGCCTTAAGGCTCTCTTTTGTTGAAACTTCGTCTATGAAATAAATGTAGAAGGTTACTAACATACACCATTAGGTTGGAAGATTCAGTAATGCAGTTTTTTTACATATCAAAGTAGTGAAAATAGTCCTTACCTGATGAGAGCACACTCGTCGTAAGGACGCTGTTGCAGTAATCTGGTTTCTCTTGTTATTTTATTCCGGCATGTGTGAAGAGAATAGAGCTGATATATGTAAGTCATTATCTGATTGGAGAGTACTTGTCATCAGAAAGCCACTGTAGTATCCGGTTCCTGCTGTTATTTACTTATTTAATTCAAGCATGTTATGAGAGAATCATCACGAAACATTTGCAATAAGGTGCCGCTCCTGGTGCCAGCTTCAGAGGTGAGTTCTCGGGGAAGGGGCGGAGAGAGTTCCAATTGATGGATAGGCTAATAAAATAGATAGTTTTTGTTTCTTTATGGTGGGCTACTTCTGAGTCACGTGCGTTATTTTTCTCAGCTATTGATGAACTTAGATTGTTTTTTTTTTGGTGAGTAATAGACCAACTTTAAGAAACAAAAGAAAAGTTAGCTGTGCGATGGTTAGTGGAAGATATCTATCCAAAGGACATTGTGTTAGGACTAGAGTTCTTCTACTAAACATCTTCGAGGTGTCAGATTCTGCAAAGAGTTTTGTCATACTGCTTTGTGGAACTGTTACTGCTATCTTTTCTATTTTTAGCTGGGTCACTTTTTACCATGACTATAAAATTTTCTGCAGACGTACACCAACTATGATTTATGTGCGTGAGTCACATGTTGAAAAGATGGGGAAGATTCAAGATGTTCCTTATGAGATTCTAAATGTTCTTGAATTCAACAGGTGTCAGTACATCCTAGCTTGTATATCAATTTTGATTACCTGCATGATGGTAACAAGGTTGACCATTATCTATTTGTTTCGTGTTTAGTACGAGAAAGCGCCAGTCTGTTGTATGTCGCTATCCTGAAGGCAGATTGGTTCTCTACTGTAAGGTAGGAACTTTATATGTAAAGATACATTCTAGGAGATTAGTCTAGTAAGAAAATTATCATAGTCTACTTTTCTCAGGGTGCAGATAATGTAATTTATGAGAGGTTGCGTGACGGAGACAATGATTTGAGGAAAAGAACTAGGGAACACTTGGAGCAATTTGGGGCTGCTGGACTTCGGACACTTTGCTTGGCTTATAGAGATGTAACCCCCGATGAGTATGAAAAATGGAATGAGAAATTCATTCAAGCAAAATCTTCTCTCCGGGACCGTGAGAAGAAATTGGATGAGGTTAGCATAGTGTGATGTATTTCCCTTTAAGTTTGTATCTTCTTTCCAGATTTGCACCTTTTTAATTGTTCTGATTCTGCTTTCTTTTTGGGATTGACTTTTGTCTTGATTGTTTATCCATCTGTTTTGTAGTGATGTCATTTTAGTTTGAGTGGCGAAGTGCAATTATGTTCTTATGCATTTAAGTCCTAATTTCCATCAGATTTGCTTGTTCTAGCCATAATATGCTCATCATCGAACAATTTTTTTAATTAAAGAGAGCTGGTTTTCTTTTGTCAGTTTGTGATGCCAAATACACTGCTCATGTATTGCACTGTGTAGTCCTGATTATTAAAAGCTTCTTGTTATTCTTTTTCTCGACCCTGGTTCCTGACTTGAGAAACACACCTGAAGTTGTTTTGCCAACTGTAATCTTTCTAGACTCTTTATCCAAACAAAGAAGAAGAAAAAAATGTGATCATCCTAGAGACTGGGATAATGGATCTATCACCTGCATAAAATATGACTACTAAATGGTTTATTTTAAATTTTAAGCTCCTATTCATATCGTCTCCATTCTTAAATCACAAAATATAAATGGATGGAAGTAATTTATTGGGTGATAATTATATAACCATAGTTGTGGTTACCCTCACAATTATGTGCTTAACTTGGAAGTCTAACTCCTGTTATTGTTGATGTCAATGTTTTGTTGGTGGTCAAAAGAGTCTAAGCATTTAGCATTTTACAGGTGGCAGAATTGATAGAAAAGGAACTTGTCTTGATTGGATCCACTGCCATAGAAGATAAGCTTCAAGAAGGTGTACCTGAGTGCATAGAAACTCTTTCAAGGGCTGGAATTAAGATTTGGGTGCTTACTGGTGACAAATTGGAAACAGCGATAAATATAGCTTATGGTTGGCAATTTCGCATTGATGATAGACAGTTTTATCATTTTTTAAATCTTGATTCTACTTGCACCATCTTATCCTAGTTTCATTTGTATCTATTGCAGCATGCAAGTTAATCAATAACAGCATGAAACAATTTATCATTAGTTCTGAAACTGATGCAATCAGAGAAGTGGAAGATAGAGTGAGCACTACTTTTCAATGTTCATATTTGTCAGTTTCAAAATATACACTGTTTAACAATTTGTTTTGTGTTCATCCGCAGGGTGATCTAGTGGAGCTTGCTCGTTTTATGAAAGAAACAGTGCAGAATGAGCTTAAAAGATGTTATGAGGAAGCGCAAGAGCATCTTCATTCTGTTTCTGGACCAAAATTAGCACTAGTAATTGATGGGAAGTGTTTGATGTATGCACTAGACCCGAGTCTTCGTGTAATGCTGTTGAATTTAAGCTTAAATTGCAGTGCAGTGGTTTGCTGTCGTGTTTCTCCTTTGCAGAAAGCACAGGTGAGGTCATGTTGGTGGTCTTTTTTTGAATGGTTACAACAGTAGTAACTTGCCTTTGGTCATTCTATGACTATCTTTCTGTCTGTTAAATAGACAACAACAACAACATCGCCTCAGTCCCAAGAAAGTTGGGTTCTGTTGAATATGTCGCTTTATTTATTCCTATTGCAGCATTATCGGCCTTGGAATTGTCAAACTGACCTGTAGTATCGTCAAATTGAGCTGTTCATGCTTGGTTTATGAACATATGGGGGTAGAGTCATCTATCTTTATCTCTGTTATTCCGTCATGCAACTCTAGATAGAGAACCAAAGTTTTTTTGAGTCTATGTACTTATTTTAGGCATCATCTTAGTTCCATTTCAATACATCGATCTAGATGATATCAAGGCCTTTCTTCCTCATGAAGGAGTAGAGACCTAGCTTTCATTTGTCTGTTAAAATGTAATGTTATACCTTTTGTCCTCGAGAATCGGCTGGGTATAGCGGGAAAGAGTTTGACTATCTAGTTACATATCACATAAGATGGGTACTCCTGATATTGTCTTGGGAATTATCAGTATATAAAGTAGTGTACTGGACTCCATCTACATAAGTAGAAGCATTCAAGAATCACTTGGCAGTTCTTATTTCAATTTTCCGACTCTCATCTTGTAAACTGACTTAACCGTAATACTTATCCAAAGATGCAAAAGTTGAAAGAGTTTCGGTAGTTACACTTTCTGTCTCGTGTAAGAAAGAGAGTTGCTATATCACTTCTTAGTAAAGCTCATTATTCTCGGGATAACATATTAAAAAAAAAGAAGAGAAGAGTTCGTCAATCTTAGACATCTTATGTTCTGGAAAAAACATACCAAACCTCATTATCCTCAGATATATAATGTTCTGAAATTTCTCTTTGGGGTTCCCATCTCATTATATAAAGTTAGGGTTTTTCAGGTATCACTTTGGTATTTTCTAGTTTCAACAGTGTATTTCTTCAAGTTACTGATAAAACATTGTAATTTCTTTTGAAGTTAGGATGAGTTTCTTGATTGCAAATCCTTTGGTGATCAGGTGTTAGCGACTTCTTCCACTTCTTTTCAGGTGACAAGCTTGGTTAAGAAGGGGGCAAACAGAATAACTCTCAGCATTGGTGATGGAGCTAATGATGTAAGTATGATTCAAGCTGCTCATGTTGGTGTTGGAATAAGTGGACAGGAGGGAATGCAAGCAGTGATGGCTAGTGATTTCGCAATAGCTCAGTTCCGATTTCTCGCTGATTTACTGCTTGTCCATGGACGCTGGTCATATCTGAGAATATGCAAGGTTTGCCTTTACTCTTTGTGCACAAAAAATGTATGATATCTTTTGGGGTAAATACTGATCTAGATGTTTTTTCATGCAGGTTGTCACATATTTTTATTACAAGAATCTTACATTTACCCTGACTCAATTTTGGTTTACCTTCCGGACTGGATTCTCCGGTCAAAGGTTCTATGATGATTGGTTCCAGTCTCTCTATAATGTGATGTTCACAGCTCTTCCTGTTATTGTTCTTGGGCTTTTTGAGAAGGTATGTAATAGTTATATTTTGTTGCTGCTAAACAATGAATGATGGCAATTAAGTCAGCTTATTCTCTAATTGTTATGTTATTCTTTTTTTGTCTGTTGCTACATCTCTATTGTGTATTTAGGATGTCAGTGCTTCCCTCTCCAAGAAATATCCTGAGCTATACAAGGAAGGAATAAGAAATACTTTCTTCAGATGGAGAGTTGTGGTCATCTGGGCTTTCTTTGCAGTATATCAATCATTGGTCTTGTATTATTTTGTAATTGATTCGAGTACAAAGGGCATGAATTCATCAGGCAAGATATTTGGCCTGTGGGATGTCAGTACAATGGCTTTCACTTGTGTTGTTGTAACTGTCAATTTGCGTCTGCTTATGATGTGCGACACAATTACAAGATGGCATCACATCACTGTTGGAGGGAGCATATTATTGTGGTTCATTTTTGTCTTTATTTATTCGGGTATTTCCTTGCCAAAAGAACAGGTGAGTTTAGTCACTTATGTAATGTATTTTTGTGAGTGTTCATATGCTAATATTTCTGATATTTCTCCCCACTGCAGAAGAATATCTATTTGGTCATCTATGCCTTGATGAGCACATTTTATTTCTATCTCTCTCTGCTCCTTGTACCTGTTGCTGCTCTTTTTGGTGACTTCATTTATCAGGGGTAAGTTTTTTTTTTAAAGTTAATTTTCAAGTCCTCTTAACTAATGTTATGATAGGTATTTTTTGTGTCGAAACAAAGTTATTTTTGGTATTTCAGTATTGTGGATTTAGCTGGACTGTGTTACTATATTGTCAAATCAATCTGAATTTCGTTTGAAGAAAATATTAGTCTACTGATAATAAAATTTGTTTGTGCACGAGAACACCCAGCCCCATTTGTGTAACCATCCTGCCAGTTTAATTAAGCATGAACCAACATGCAGTTGAACCATTTGCAACTGGCTCAGGCCATGCTCTGCCTTTCATTGATTACCACAAATTTCGTTTTTCGGTTGGATTCATGCTGCTGGATTAACTTTTTATTGCTAGCTCCTTGGATCCAGTGTTTCCAAAGTTGAAAAGTTAAAACAAAGGTGCTGAGGTCTATTGAGGTTTTGAGCACCAACTGCAAATAAAGCATGAGATTGATGAGAAAAAGGCACAAATAAAAGAGAAAAAAGATATGATACTAAAGATACTAGCAATGCATGAAAAAAATGATTTGAAAAAAGTTATAGTTAAGTGCAATAGTTATTATCTTGTGCAGCCCTCTTCAACACAAAGCCATGGTGGATGAGACCCCCACACTAGCATCTTAATGCTTGTACTGAAGCACTCCCTAAGCGAGAACCAGTGCAGATGCTAGGTACCTTGAGCAGTTGATTAAGTAATATAATGTGAATAAGATATCACTCCCTCAAAGACTTGCCAATTAACTACTAGAGTAATGCTTTTTTTTTTTTTTTTTTTGAGAAAGGTAACAATCTTATAGTAAGTGAGAGCACAAAGGGTGTGCTGTTAGCCATGTTTATATTTCAAAAAGCAAAAAATGTTCTTGTTCGTCTTAGACCTCTATGGTGTCTTAACAGTGAAACCACATCATCTAATAATTGTTTACATAAAAAATGAAACAAAAGTAGACAATTTCAACTTAATTTTCTGGATGAGATTTGCTACATCCTTCAAAACAACCTTGTGTTTAGGGGCAGATCCACTGTTGTGGTACCAGGTTCATCTGAACTCGGTAACTTGAATCAAAGCATAAATTTATGTGTAAAAATTCAATAAACTTATAAACAAATTGTAGATACGAACCCATAACTTTAAAATCATAACGGGTAAATGTGAAGAACCTTAAAGGTTGAACCCTATGGGTTCAAATCCTGGATCCACCTCTGCTTATGTTCCCCTCCTTCCATATATTCCTCCAGATGCAAGCTGAAACCATCTTCCATCACTTTTTCTGCACAATCTAACTTCCAGAATAGATCCAGCATGTTAGTAGGTCTGCAGGTTTGTGGGATTTGTCTATGTTATACCTTTCATACTAGGGCAGAGCTGCCAAACGATATCAGTAACCTCACTAACAATAGGATGCATATTATTCATGACAAGTTCACCATAACTCTATAATTAAGAGTTCACCAAGCATGACCACAACAAAATCACAAGATTATCTGAAGAAAACATCACAATTAGAAAAGAAGGAAAAGAAAAAAATCTTTGTAATTCTGTTGATCTTCTCCTATATGTTATAGAATCCTTAGAACCTCCAAAAAGTCTGATAGAAACTTCCATTATTGGTGTAAAGAAGGAAATATAGATGATGTAATTCAATTGGTAGATTTCCTAGGATCCTTGTAATTAGTTTGAGACTTTGAGTTTCCTAGGCTCATTGTTGATTTTCTATTTGGAGGTGGCCAGCATAGCCCTTCATGCTGAGGAATACGAATTACCAATTTTTTTAAAAAAATAAAAAAATAATCTATGCCTAAGTATGAGAAAATATGGAAGGACTGTGTCAAAGTGCCAAGCCCAGTGTATTGCACTAACTTGATGATTCCAGGCTACTCTGGAGTTCATGCTTCAGTTCCCTGGTTGTATTCCGTGCAGCGCAACTTTGATAGAATGAACATAAATTTTGCATAGGCAAGGCTGAATTACTAATTGATCGGACCACTGGAACTAGATTTCAAGAATTAAAGTATTGGTCCATAAAGCATGTCCAAAGTTCATATAGATCATGAACAACTCTGCGAAGTAAGGTTATGTGTTACTTTGTACAAATTGTTTCCCCCAACTCTAACTTCTAACATCTCTTGCCTTAATTCGCATTATCTATTGCATCTAGTTCTTGTAATTTCAATTCCACTCAATTGTTTCTTGCTCCATGTCTTGGCCCTAAATAGCTCCTTTAGCTCCATTTGACCCTTGAATTGTACCTATATCACAATAATCCATTACTTTAGCTACTTCCACAAACAGATCATCGAACTACCCATTCAAACATAGGAAATATACATAAAACATACAATATAAAATTCAAGTCATCACTAGTAAGCAGACCTAGTGTTTCATCCTATGAAATGAACCAAACAGAAATTCTTAAGATGTACAGTTAACTTTCTCAAAAAAAAGAAATTCTTAAGATGTAGCATACTTCTAGAATACCTTGCTATGCCCCAAGAATTAGTCTGTCAATCTATCCTGCTAAGCGTGGTGGTTTAATCCTATGAAGGGGGGATGAATTACATTGTTCGCATGGATGCAGTTTTGCTATGTCATCTCATTCACAGTCATTATAATTCCAATCATTAGGATCTGCTTTATTCTTTGAATTAGGAATTGGCACAGAAAATGTTGATTCCACTGGAAGCTTGGTACGACCAAAAATGACTGTCATATTTACATTCCCCCCCTTCCAAATCCCTTATATGCTCTTGCTTTTAATATGTTAATTTTTTGTTTTATAAAACAATTGAAAATTGATAGTCTTGCTTTTGCCTAACATTACTAGTTGCTTTTTCCAGGGTTCAAAGATGGTTTTTCCCTTATGATTATCAGATCGTTCAGGAAATTCATAGGCATGATATTGACAGTAGGATGGGGTTACTAGAGATTGGAAATGATCTTACACCTGAAGAAGCAAGGAGTTACGCAATTAGACAACTTCCCGGACAGAAATCAAAACATACTGGTTTTGCCTTTGATTCACCTGGGTACGAGTCATTTTTTGCATCTCAGGCTGGTGTCTCGATCCCCCAAAAGGCATGGGATGTAGCTCGGAGAGCAAGTATGAAACCACAGTCAAAGCTACCTCGAGAAAACTAACTTCCAGATAGTACAAATTTTCCTCCCTGAACATTAATGTACTTTTTTGACCCAAGACAATTTAGCTTATAGTAGAATTAGATGTGTAATATCTTGTCATCTAGTTTTATTCTTTCACACACCTTACTCGCCCTTGTGATTTTTTGGAATATAGTCACAATTAGGTTTAGTGAGCTTGTAGTAAAATCAGTTTAAGAAAATATGTACACTATCTGGAAGTGGAAGTAACTGAAATCTATTTATTGATAGCTTGAATATTCCTAAGAAACATGCTTAATATATTACTCTTGTTGTAGTAGTAATACAATGGTTGTGTTTGGATAATCCCCCCCCCCCCCCTCCCTATGTGCCTTTGGTCAGAGGTGAATATAGGATTTGAACTCTATATGGATTTGGACTCAAAATTCTACCACATCCCGGCTAATTTACTTGGTTTGAAACCTATTGTTTGCACGGTTAGTAATTTCTTGAACACATACATGGTCTAAGCCAAAGTTACAGGGTTTGTAATAGTGTTTAAATTTCAGGTCCTTCATTCTTGCTCGACGTGTTAGGTAAGAACATGAGTATGAAATCAATAAATAGAATGGACAGACGAACTCTTGAATGCGTTTGGTAATTGGTTTTTGAAAATAGTTTCTAAACGAACTTTATATTACTAATAACCACATCCATTGTTTGGTAATTATTATAGCTTAATCATTTTGTGATATCACTATCTATTACAAAATACTCAAATATGTCAATATCAATAGCTATGACTTACATTAGCTTCACCTATATGGTTTATATAGAATAGGTCAAGCAAGTAGTGTAATTTGATGGATGTAAAAATAGGTCTATTGTTTAAAGTATTCCTTATAGGATTTGGAAGTTGTTATCATATATCAACCGTAGTGGAAGGGTTGATACCTTGAAATCGCTTCTCGTAATTAAAACAAAAATTTCATCGATCAACAATGGCATGTTCTGAACCACATTGCTAGATTAAGACTATGGGTGTGTTTGGAAGGAAGAAAAATGTTTTCTTGGAAAACAAGTAGATTTCTAACTTATTTTCTCATGTTTGGTAAGTAGAAAATATTTTTTAATGTCTGGTTGGTGTATGAAAAATATTTTCCAGCGTGAGACTAGAAAATACTCTTTAGGAAAATAATTTCTGATCCGAAAATCAACCCCGATAATTGATCTAGGACCTAACCCTGACATCCGAACTAGGACAAGACCCCGATTATCGTTTCAAAATCCGACCTTGATATCTAACCCAGAAAAATATTTTTCAAAAACAAAATCATTTTGACGGGGTGGCGACTGGAAGGATGGGGTGGGGGTACGGGTGGCATAAAAAATGAATATTTTTCAAAAATAATTTTTTTTAGACGGGGTGACCTGGGTGGGGTGTCGCGGAGGGGGGGGGGGTGGCATAAATTTTTTTATTTTTTTTAGATTTGAAATATTTTTCAAAAACAACCTTTTTTAAAATAAAATTTTAATGGAGTGGCTTGGGCGGGGGTGGCGGGGGAAGGGGTGGCGTAAAAAATGAAAATTTTTTAAAACTTGAAATATTTTTTAATTTTTTTTTGACTGATTAGCCTGGGTGGGGGGTGACATGTGGGCTTGGTGGGGGTGGCTGGGGGTGGCTGGGGGTTAGTTTGGGAGTAGGGGTAAAAATATATTTGAAATTTAAAAAATAAGAAAATTTTAAAATTTATTTATTTTTGGGATGACAAGGATTGCGTACGACATACGGGATAGGGTAAAAAATATTGAAGGATGAAGTAGAGTTTTGGAAAATATTTTCATTAATATTTTAAGGGAAGTCATTTTCCTTAAATTTGACAAAAATGAGTTGATATAAAAAACATTTTCCAAAGCATTTAAGCCAACAAAACATGAAAAAATGGAAAATATTTTCCACACACACCCTATATATCACATTTTCCAAAGCATTTAAGCAAATGAAACATGAAAAAAATGGAAAATATTTTCCATACACACTCTATATATATTTTAAGGGATGTCATTTTCCTTAAATTTGACAAAAATGAATTGATATGAAAAACATTTTCTAAAACATTTAAGCCAACAAAATATGAAAAAAATGGAAAATATTTTCCACACACCCTATTGAATCCTACTGATGTTCAACCTTTGACCGGGCCTATTGGTGCTTGTGACTTTTCCAATTTCAGCTTAAATAAGTTAGCTTCTCTCTACTCATGCCACTTTAAATATCAACCTTTGTATAGTACATATACATGGGGCCGTAAACGCGGTCTCATCTGACATCTACGCCCTCTAATTTTGGGTATATATAAGTAGACACTTAAAATTTTATGGAGTTGAACAAATAGACACGCATGTCCTACTTGATGTCCTATGTGACAATTCACATTTTATGAAGCATCCTATGTGGCATCCTACGTCTAATATGCCACGTAAGACTCATGTGTTTACTTGTTCAACTTTCTATAAGTTTAAGTGTCTACTTATACATACACGAAATTGCAGAATACATATGTGATCTAATACCCAATTAAAGGATATATTATATTTTATATATTATACCAAAAGTATATTAATAGGCATAGTGTTATACTCAAGAAGTAGAGATAAGATACTAAAACAAAACAGGCACTATATATAAGTTCATTCGTGCTGCTCATTTATGTTCAAGATTAGTTGAAATAAAAAAAACAAAATAGAAAAGGGCGCATTGCAAGTGACTACGAGAGGAAGAACTGAGGTGTATTCAAAATTTAAATTTTGTACATTTATTTATGAGATTATATCATTACTTATTTGATTATGTTATCCAATATCAATTATTTATATTTTTTAATAATTATTTTCATAAATTAGGTCAAAATTCTTGTTAAAGAGGGTGATTAGACATAAAAGTTCCATAATTTTATTCCTCACTATTGAATATATAATAATTGGTTCAAAAGGCATAGAATCTTGGGTCTAAAGACCACCTTTATATCACATGTTCGCTTATTCTTACTTTTAAAACCCTCGAATTTTATTTAATTAGTTGTTAGATAGTGCTAAAAGTTGTCATGTACGAATCACCAAAAGAGAATTAAGATTTCTTAGTATATGATAATTTGCTAGCATATATAATAAAAGCAAATTCAAAATTTGAATTTTTATGTTAGAGTATGATATATGATATTCTATCACAATCACTAAAATTTTATCAAGTTCAAAATGTATTATTTATATTTTATAATTAATTTTAAATATATAAATACAAAATGTGAGCCCAAATAATATACGAGTAATTGGATTAAACCATCTTTTACACATTAGATTCGCTCTTGACCATAGAATGACTCTCCTACACTGATTTTACATCAAATTAATAAATGCATATATAATATGTATTTGCACAAAATGTCTATCACTTATTTTTGGTTAATTTAATCACTTGATCATGACAATTACTTAATATAATTTGTCATAAATATATGATGTAGGTAAATTAACCTAATTCCAAATGGAGCTATGCCTTTAAACTTGAAATTGAAGCCATTAAAAGAATTTGATTCTCCGACACAATTTTTTTTTATTAGTGTTTTTGTTGGGGTTATTTGTGCTGGATAAACCATGGCATTAGGACTTAAGTATTTGTTTTTACAAATGGAATAATATAAAAAGAATGTGTGCAATAACATTCCATAATCCATGGAATCCTATGTTCCAATGATCCATGTATTCCTATTTAATACAACTCAATCTACATTTATTATACAAATCAAATTACTTTATAACGACGCTATTTATCTGGTACAACGACATGTCATAACTATTAGAACGACATGTTGTTCTATAGATCATATATAACAACCAGTGGTGGACTCAGAATTTTTGTTCAGGGGGTTCGAAAAATAAAAGTATAAACGTGTAAATATGCCTTTAGAAATGGAAACTTTGAATTCTTTTGGGTTTAAAACCAAACTTTTAGCATATTTTTTAAAGTAAAAAAAAAAAACTAAAAAAAATTTGAAAAACAGAACTGAAAATTAAAAAAAAAAACTAAAACTGAATAAGATAAAAATGAAACGCTTTCACTGGGATTCAAACCAGTGATGTACAACATAATTTTTGGGATACTTGCCACTGCACCATCAATTTCTCTTTGTTATTGAGGGGGTTCAAAATATATATATCTATAAAAATACAGAAAATTTACCTTATATATACTGTGTAATTTTTTGCCAAAGGGGTTCGGGTGAAACCTTGGATACCACGTGGGTCCGCCCCTGATAACAACAATGAAAAAAGATTTCGAAAAGAAAACTTGAATGTTATATTATAAAATATTATTATATAGAAAAACAGTTACAGAGAGATTTAACGATTTATTTGATAAAGTACAATGCTATTTTACTCACGTTTAAGTATATTTAAATATATTTTCAATTTTAAAAGAGTGAGCACGTATATGATGGAATTTAATTTACTGCCTACAACAAAGAGTGATTTCAAGTGAGTTAACCTCAAGCACATAGAAAGTAGTATTATTAACACCAAAACTTGCTAAACACAATAAAAATAAGTTATATAGAAGATTGAAACACCTACTTTTCAGAGTAGTAGACGAATAAGGAATCCTAATAATGAGGGTATAAAAACAAATGCAAGAATATTATATCTAGAAGATTGTGTTATGTTAAAGAAATTCAACAATCTCTTCTAATTTTTTAAATTAAATTGCGGTCCAGGGACCCTTTTTATAATCATTAGTAAATCAATATAACTAAAGAAGTCCAATGGTTTAAAATTGAACCGTAATCAATAAATCAATCACAAAATTGTCTTATTGAATTAATGATTAGTTAACTGATTAAAATTTTATAGTTAATAGTTTATGATGCGGGACAGATCGCTCAATTTTTGTATTGGGTAAATCGTTAACGCGCTAAGAGTTATCATAGTTACATTTTTATCGTAAGTATATATGTTAATTAAATGTTTATGTGCATGCACCCTCAAAATTTAGACTTTCATATGTGTCTCACTGCGATTTGCATTTACAGTATTATAAGCATAAGTAGGGCTAGAAAAATTATTTTGCTTGATGGGAGATTAATATATTGGTGAGAGAAAGTGAAATAAGGGAGCATGAAATGATGGAGTCAATACACCGTCAGTTAATTACTAATCAATATCAAACCAACTAATAAGTTATTGGTTGGGCTCGCGGATTAGCATATAAAGGGAAAAAAGTCTGAAATATATCCGAGCTTTGACCGAAATTGCTGTAACAATCCCAAACTTTGGGCATGATCTATTACCCCTGCACTATTTAATAGTGTATTTCAAAGATATATAAGTGCCCAGCTAGACAAATTACTATTTATAATGATGCAATATTTATGATGTCCATGTGGGCACCTATATATCTTTAAAATACACTATTAAATAATGTAGGGGGGGTAATAGGTCCTGCCCAAATTTTGGGATAGTTACAACAATTTCGGTCAAAGTTCAAATATATTTCGAACCCATTTCCCTTTAAAATACGATATCCAATAAGCCAAATTGTTAAGTATAATTATACGCATGATTTTTCCAATAAGAAGCCCTAGGGTCAATGGCCCAAGACTGAAGATTAAAAAAGAAAGACAAGCAGATAAAGGCCAGGTCCAAAAAATTAGACCCAACCAAGAAAAAAATAGAACTCTTTTTTATGTGTCATCGTATATCCGAGGTCCGACAATCTTCAATTTAATTCTCGCCAATGCCTGAACATGTTGCCGGAGGTTTGTAACCGAAATCGCCGCCTAGCAGTCCTTCTCCTTGGGTGATCTTTAAGTTGGAGCCTCATCGAATCCACGATGACATATGCTTATCTACTTCATAGTAAATAGGTTTATATCCCTTCTCTTTCAAAGTTCTTCTCACTCCTCCATTGTTAGGTTTCAGGTGGTTGGGGTTTCTCATCCCAAGGAATCGAAGAAAGAGAATGTTTTCGTCTAAATTCAATTTCTTTCTTGGTACATCTTGCTCTTTCTTTCAATTTTTGGGGTTCATAAGTTTCATATATTAGAACTTACTACATTTTTTGTTCAGATCTAGGTGAAACCAAAAAAGGATACTTCTCTCTACTTCATTAGGGATGATGTTGAGCTCAACTCTTCCTGGTCTAAGATGATCCTACAAGCCTTTTTTTTTTTTTGGAAAAGTGTATTTTTGATAGCCAGAGTAAGGTAGCCTAGCTAATTTATCCACAACTAAAATTGTCACGTTCCGAGTCTACATCTTGGACATGACCGACACTCGAAATCATTTCTGGTCCAAACGAACCCTTGGCCTGTAATGCTATAATATTAAACATTGACTAATGCAGTAGCTGAGATTTATAGTAATGTGCTAAGCTACTGAATAATGAACCGATCTTTTATAAATGAAGAACATTAAAACATCCGAGAAAAATCTTGAAATAGAACTGAGACTATCAATGTCTATGACTCATAACTGTGTCGAATTAAGGCTCTAAAATAATTGAGATAGATAAATCTACTGGGAAAGCTATCTACCTGAAAGCTAACACAACTGAAGTGAATAAAATATGCTAAATCATAACTGAAGTCCTCTGAATGCGAGAAGGACTCAACCAAAATCGGATCAAGACCTTGCTTGGCTTTCACACCCGACTCAAAAGACGATTCAAAACCATTATGAACCATAACAACACCTTCATTAGAATCAACCAATCTAACACCCAATCGGGTCAATCTATGAACATAACGAACCAACTCCTTCTTATCATCCTCAACATGAGAAACACTACCCATTTATAGCCGACTAAGAGAATCCGCCACCACATTCGTCTTGCCGGGGTGGTAGATGACACTTTTGTCGTAATCTTATAGCAATTCAAGTCACCTCCTTTACCAAATATTTAGACCCTTTTGATTGAACAAATATTGTAAACTCTTGTGGTCGGTAAAGACATCAACAAAGACACCATATAAGTACTGCCTCCAGATCTTTAAGGCAAACACGACCACCATTAGTTCCAAAGCATGGGTAGGATAGTTCTTTTCATGAATTTTAAGTTGCCTTGAAGCATAAGTAATGACCTTCTCATTTTGCATAAGAACACACCCTAATCCTATCCTTGAAGAATCATAATAAACAACAAACTCATTAGATCCTTTTGGTAATTAAAGTCAACACGGGAGCGAAGGTAAGTCTATCTTTCAATTCTTGGGAACTCTTCTCATACGCTTCTGACCATAAGAACTTAACTTTATTTTGGGTCAATGCCGTTAATGGAGAGGCAATTAAAGAATGTCCTTTCACAAACCTTCTATAATAACCAACCAGATCCAAAAAGCTTCTAATATCCGAAGGGGATAGAGGTCTACGCCAACTCTTAACCACATCTGTCTTCTTAGGATCCCTCACAATATCCTTATCAAAAACAATATGACCAATAAAGCCCATGAATCTCAACAAAAACTCACACTTACTAAACTTTGCAAAGAGGTTTTGGTCCTTGAGGACTTGCAACACAATCCTCAAATGATCGACATGCTCATCCTTACTCCTTTGAGCAAATCAAGATGTCAGCAATAAACACAATCACAAATATGTCTAGATATTGCCTAAATACTCTATTCATCAAGTCCATAAATGTGGACGGAGCATTAGTCAAACCAAATGACATTATCAATATCTCATAATGACCATACCGTGTTCGAAAAACCATCTTTGGAATGTCATCTTCCTTCACACTCAATTGGTGGTAACCCAACCGGAGGTCAATCTTAGAGAAGTAACTTGCTCCTTGGATAATAAAAAAAATCATCTATCCTTGGAATAGGATACTTATTCTTAATGGTGACCTTGTTCAATTGTCAATAGTCAATACACATGCGAAATGAACCATCATTTTTATGAATAAACAAAACTGAAGCACTCCATGGAGAGAAACTCGATCGGATGAAATCCTTATCCAATAAATCTTTCAATTTCTCCTTTAATTCCTTAAGTTCCGTCGAAGCCATACGGTATGGAGGAATAGAGATAGGTTGCGTACCTGGAAGAAGGTTACTACCAAAGTATATTTCCCTTTTGGGAGGAACATCGGGCAAATCATAAAGAAACACTTTCAGAAATTCATTCACAACGGGGACAGACTCTAGAGTATCATTTTGAGAATCTCTATCCATAACAAAAATGAGGTGATACATGCAACCCTTAGAAATCATTTTTCTGGCTTTAAGACAAGAAACAAACCGACCCTTCGACATATAATTTCCTCCTTTCCACTCTAGGACGGGCTCATTTGGAAACTAAAACTTGACCACTTGGGTTCTACAATCAACAAAAGCATAAAAAGAATGGAGACAATCCATATTAAGAATAACATCAAAATCTAATATATCAAGCTCTACAAGATCAACATGAGTGACTTTATGGGATAAGGAGACGGGTCAACTTCTATCGACTCTCTTAGCCACAATAAATTCACCAATAGGAGTAGAGAAAGAAAAAAGGTCTAACAACACATCAACACATCCAGAGAAATGTCAAACCTTATAGCCGCATAGGGCGTCACAAGAGACAAGATAGCACCGGGATCTAGCAAAGCATAAACATCAGATGAAAAACTTTCAATATACTGGTAACAACATTGGGAGAACCCTTTTGCTCATGACGAGTTTGAAGTGCATAAAATTAGTTTTGCTTAGGAGCACTTGAACCCGAACCACTAGGTGGAGCTTGGCTACCATCCTTTCCCTTGTCAAGTCTAGGTTGACATTCTCTCAAGTACTGACCACTCTTGCCACAGCCAAAACAACTAAATATGCCCATCGAGCATTTTCCACAATGACTCTTGCCACACTTTTGGCATGCGGGAACCGAAGATTCATTTCCACCACCATTTCCTCCTTTAGGCATAGGGTTAGAAACCCTTTCTTTGTTGAACTTAGGATCCAGAGTATTGGAGGAACCTTGACCGGATAGCCTTTGTTGGAACTTAGAACGACCATGTCCATCAGACATTGAATGTGAAAAGTCACCATCATCGGTCTTTGCCCTCTTTGCCTCCCTAGGTATTTTCTTAAGTTTCTCCTCTTCAATTTGTTGAGCATGAATCATTAGACAAGAAATGTCAATATCTTTAATGAGAATAGCGGTACGACATTCCTTAACCACAATTTCAAACACTCCCGAAACAAACTTGCTCATCTTTGCCAAGCTTATCTAGATAATTGTGTGAACTTAAAGACATGCTCATTCACACTCATATTTCCTGGATGTAGGTTAATGAATTAAAGTACCTTTGAATCCCTTATCTCAAGGATAAAGAACCTATTAAGAAAACCAACCTTAATCTTCTCCCTATCAAGAGGACCCACATCAACCACTCTCTCTTCCTTCCATTGGTTGAACCAAACTTTAGAAACATCCTTAAGTTGATAAGCGGTCAATTCCACCTTTTACACGGGCGTCAATCCTATATCAAAACCTTATACAGTTCATCAATGAACTCTTGAGGATCTTCCTCAACATTGGAACTATGAAACTCCGAGGGATTCATCCTAGTGAATTCTCTCACTTTAGTTGCCATCGTACCCATATTTGGGTTCACGGGGACCATAGACTCCCTATTGGCTTGAGCCAACACTTGAAAAGCAGCTAAAAACTCTGCATTAGTCAGTTGTTCGGCCAAAGGGGCAGCCAAAACTTGTGGAGCTTCTTCAGGAGCTTCATGTTCCACATTTCCACCCACATTCCTTCTAACGTATACTCTTCAAGGGGCCATATCCTTAAAAGCATAGGATAAGGATTAGGAGAGAGACATATATAGTTATACTCTATCGCACAACTTTAGAATGGTGAAAGAAGTCAAGTTTCCTAAACATCTCATAGCTTTTTATTCATAAATGTGGTGAGCTTCACACTCATGAAAAAGACTCTACTCGACGTGGCTTATGAGACATCCTAGGACCTTTCTAAATCTTGTGATCTAATACCAAGTTTGTTAGGAACCAAAGTATACCCTAGGTGTAGCATGGCGTATAGAACCCCAAAAGGCCCTACACAAGCCACTTAGCATTTATCATACAAAATAGTAGAAATAAAGAAATTAAAAGATAGCGTTTCATATTTCTTAAGAAATTGAAAAAGCAAAAGTCTAACGTAAGTCTCAATAAGTCATCTAATACATCATAAGGAAAGTGATTGGGATGTAACCCGTACATCACATACAAAGTATGAAAACCGAAATAACTTAAAGCTATAAAAGTATCTCGGTCCTCGTAACATGAGGACTCACCAATCATCAAAGCCAAGGGAGCCATCTAGCCACAAGTATGAGAGGTAGGAGCGCCAAACCCTACATTAGTGAAACAATTTTGGCACAAGTATGCATTGGTACATGGAATGCACTAAGTATAAGGAAATATGCATAAAATAGTCATGATAGCATGAATGACTTAAAACATGTAGGCATGATCATTCTTTGAACATTAAAAGACTGAAAGAAGCAATAACATGTAAATCATGGAATATGGTCAAAATAATAAAATAAGACACAGAGGAAAAGCTTTGAAAAAACCTAGTCATTTTGTGGGATATTAGTTTTAACCAACAATGAGACCACGAGAGCTATGTCATGGAATTCGGTATATCCCTCGTACTGAAAGAAGGAGAATCTACTTGCCAAGGTAGAATCCATACATATCATCGTTTGCTAAAGTGGATCCACTAGCTAGGTCATTTAAGACAATCCTATAGGAGCACGTAGTTAGGGACTAGATGTTGCTACTAGAGACTACCCTACTTAAGCCTCTACCTCAAAATCCTTTCGGTGCTAAGTCTAAATCCCAACTGAATAAATAAAAGTCAAACATAAATATAACATAGGAAAGACAATGATCAATACAAATCCACATCTTAAAGACCAAAATATAGAATAGCTCCTTAAACATAATTCAACATGGATGAGAAACCCTTTCACCAATGTGAACCCAAATGTGAGAATTCCTTTCACAAGTCATGATTATATTTGTATGTGCGAAAACCTTTCACAACAACATTGGTACTTTCATCTAAAAGCACTCTATCATCATAAATATCATTTTTACAAAACATGCGTAATTCTTCAAAACTCATAGTTCACTGGTTCATAAGTTCATCGTAGGTTCATAGTTGAAAATCATAAATCAGGCATGGGTCAACATAATTTCAACAAAATTTCATGTACTAACATTGAATCATGCATTAGAAGATTTTATTAACAATAATCAATTACAATTGAATGAAACCCATAAAGATTGAATTGGAACCCTAACTTACACAATTGAAATTAAGATTGAAAAATTGAAAACTTTGGGGACCCCATGGAGGAATGGACTCCATGGGTGAATACCCATATACCTTGCTACTTAAAGCCCAAAAATAATGGAGGATTGAACTTAAATTAACCCTAATTTTTTCTTCTTTCTTGGTCTTTGAGAGAATTTTGAGAGGATGAATTTAGTTAGGTTTTTGGGATTTAGGAGAATGAGGATTGAGTGGGTAATTTAGGACTTAAAAGACTTATATAGGTCTTAGGATGAAAGCCAAAATGACTTAGTTTGATTTAAGACAATCAGAGAAAAGACTCAAAATCCCCGTAAAATAACTACCAGACTCAACCTACAATTCCAACCTACGAACTGTACTGGTCAATTGTAGACTAAGTATTCAGACCATAAAATCACTTAACTTTTGTCGGGGCCCTTCTACGGTCGATAGTACTTCCTATGGTCCATAGACCTTAACCGTATGACTAAACTTTTGGCCTTAAAATTTCACGAAGTCATGGACCTACCTACAAGACCTATCTATGACTCGTAGATCACTTGACGAACCATACTAGAGAACCGTAAAAGAGGTGATGGGACTTGGTTTCAAAGATTTATATTCCCCTTTCTATGAGACTGGTCTACGACTCGTAGAAATACCCACGGATTGATAATTCCGCAAGTAAAAATTACCCACGAGGTTATTTCCTACTGATTTTCATTGGCAAGAAAAATCCCAGGAAATTGTATTTGTTGTGGATTTTTTATTATAACCTGCAGTAAAATTTCCATGTAAATGGGGATTTTCTAGAATCAATTGGTATGATTTTTGAGGTTAGGCCTTGAGGCACAAATATTTTGAGAGATTTCTTAGATAAAGTGAAGTTGATCCAATGAGAGATTCTTACAGCTTAGAGTAGACGAAAAATGTCATGCTTCGATCCTTCTCCCTAGATGTGACACAATACTTAGAGCCACAAATGAACCCAAACTAACCTCATGGTATGACATAACACTAAGATTAACATAATGAGACGAGAAAATATTGAATGTGGAAGTAAACTAAAATAGTCTAACACATCAACATACAACAATAATCTAGGTACATGTAACTGAAATCTGAACTGACTGTCTAAAATGCCTCTACTAATATGAGTTGCTAAGGTAATTTTTTCCTTATAAATTTATTCTAATATATTTTTTCTCTAATATGCCAAAATATTTTTAATTATTGTACTTTCAAGCGTGCCACATAGAATATTAAAACTAAAATATACTGAATATAAAAAACATTTCTTTTCTATGAACTAAAAAAATTGCTTAAATTAAAAGAGAGTTGGAATATATATAAATTTTGGTGCCTTTAAAAATTTTTGATGCTCTAAAGAGTTGGCCTTTACCATCTAATCAGCACTGATGTCATACAGTGGCTCTGGTCACAAGAGGGTTAAACCGGATCCCCTCCATTTCAATTATTTGTTAGATTGTTTGGATGGTGAAAAGATATTTTATTTGATCATATGGTTTAAATTATTTTTTTATTCCAGTGTGTTTATAATAAACTATTTGGATGATTAAAAGATGTTTTATTTGATCATAATTTTTAAAAATATTTTGAATTGTCATAGATTATTGTAATTTATAGTACTTTTTATATAGTTTTTACGGAAAAAAGGATAAATATATCCCTAAACTATCATAAATGGTCTCTAAATACTCTTTGTTATATTTTTAGGATGCTGATAACCTTATCGTCTATGTATTTGAATGTATATATCCTTTGAAATAATGAAGGGACACGTGTCATGATCTCAACGGCCTATTTAAAGTTTATTCAATTTTTATCCACAATTAAAAATTCACCGGAAAATCAACCCGAATACACAAAAAAAAACCCAAATGACCCAAACCCAAATAAACCCTATTTTTCCTTTCTTCACTGTCCACCAAAAAACAACAACTAAACACTCCACGAACCAGATCCACATCGGAACTTCACCGCACCGCCTCGACTCATCTTCTCCGATGAAGCTCCACAAACAAAATGCCTCACACCCAAACTATAACCCAAAATTCCCCAAGTATATTTGTGTCATGACCTTGGCTTCCAATAAGTAGTTATACCTACCGGGTAGAAGCAACGACCCAAATTAGATGTAGATTAATGAGATTAGAGGGTGGAGATGCAGCCACATCATCAGTGCAAACCAGCACAAGTCACATTGATTTAACCAACTCTGCAGAGGAAAGAGGGGATTAACGAATAATTGGTATCTTTCTCACCTTTTATCTCTTCTCTCAAATCTCTCCTTTCTTCTTCTTCCTTCCTAATCCCACTCATTCTTCTTCTGCAGATTAAGAACTCATCTATGGAAACTTCCAACTTTAGATTCATTTTCCATTGTTTTAAGCTGTAATTCCTTCAGTTCAGTTGATTAATAGAAAATTGTCCCAAAAACTTCTACTGTTTTATTAAAGTTTTGTTCGATAATTGTTGAATTGAGGTTAGGTTTTGACAATTGGTATCAGAGCAAGGTTACACTCAATTTGTGAAGGTGAAAATGGCTGAAGGGACCAGAATGAAGCTGCTAGATGATAAGTTGCTGCGTCATGATGAAATTTTGGGAGATCTCAGTACGAATTGTAGAGAACTCAACGAAACTCAAACTGGAATCAGGGGAACCTTGGAGCTTATTTTGGATCGTTTGACAACTCTAGAAAGAGCACCAGTCAGAGCTCGTGAAGGTGCTTTTCTAGTTAGAGATGGGTTGCTACCAAATCCCATAGATAAAGCTAGGGCTAGATTTCCAATTCCACCTCCTAAATGGGAACTACCAAGCTTCGAAGGGAACGAACCTAAGGTATGGTTGCGTAAGTGTGAAAAGTACTTTAACTTATATAGAACTTCTGATAATCAAAAGGTAGAGGGAGCTGCACTCTATTTGATTGGACTTGCTGAGACATGATATAATTCACTAGTTTTGGATAGGAGAGTAGTTACTTGGGTTGAATTTAAGGAGGAACTCTGTGTGAAATTTGGGGAAACAGTCGTTGAAAATACAGTTGAGGAATTTAATAAGCTATCTCAAATAGGAACTCTAGATGAATTCCTTGGAAAGTCTGAAGACTTAAAAGCCCAGATGATAATAAGGAATCCAGCCTTGAATGAGGCTCATTTCCTGTCAAGTTTTATTGGGGCTTTGAAGGAAGAAAATTAAGTTTGGGGTTAAAATGTTTAAACCGGTAGCATTAAGAGCAACTATAGAGCAGGTTAAGCTACATAAGAAAGCAATAGAAGCTGCTCAAAATTAGAACATGATGATGGCTAAAACTTCCTATAAGGTGAGGGGTCTAACTCCACAAAGAATACTATGGGAAGTAATCCAATTCCTATTGTTGCCAGTGAACTATGAACAACTCTCGACCAAACACGTTTAGGTTAACCCCAGAAGTGTATGAATATAGTAAGAGCAACAAGTTATGTTTCAGGTGCGGAGAGAAGTACTACCCAGGACACAAATGTAAGGTTAAGCAGTTGAATTGCATTAGGGGTGAAGAAAAGGGCATACTGCCTGATGAAATAGAGGTACCTGAACCATCATATCTTATCATTGAAGGAGAGATATAACAGGAGGTTATGGAAGCCATATGTTTGAGTGCATTATTTGGTAGTAGCCTAGGATTAAATGCTATATTGGTTAAATGATCTGTCAGGAATAGGACACTAGCGGTGTTGATCGATTCTGGTAGCACTCACAACTTCATAGATGAACAAGCAGTTGGTGACACTGGTTATGTGGCTGAGTATAGCCCTCCTATGAAGGTCACTGTTACTGATAGAAATTATGTGATGTGTCATACTAGTTCCCCTGGTTTTAGTTGGAAAATGGAAGGAAAAACCTTCAAGGAGGATCTGAGAATCATTAACTTAGGAGGATGTGATATAGTGTTAGGAAATGATTGGATTAAGAAGAATAATCCTATCAAGTTCGATCATGAGAAAAAGTTTGTGACAATTGGAAGAAAGGGAAACAAAACCATTTTACATGTTATTCCAGGTGAGGGTAGTTTGAGTATGATCAGTGGTAGTGCCATGGGAAGGCTTATCAAGAAGGGTCAAACACTGATGGCTCATTTATTCATGCTGGGAGTAGAGTCCTACAATGAGTAGGAGCAGGTGGATGCCACTATACAAGAAGTGCTGGACAAGTACCAGTCTGTAATTACTGAGCAAAAGTCTTTACCACCAGTGAGACAACTGGACCATGCTATTAACTTAAAACCTAGAGCCTCACCCGTTATTCTAAGACATTATAGATACAATCACTACCAAAAGGAGGAATTAGAAAAGCAAGTTTCAGAGATGCTTAATAATGAGATTATTAGTCATAGTCAATCTCCCTTTTCCTTACCAACTCTATTGGTTGAGAAAAAGGATGGCACATGGTGGTTTTGTGTAGACTAAAGAGGGTTGAATGAGCTCACAATGAAGGATAAGTACCCAATTCCCATTGTGATGACCTTTTAGATGAGCAACATGGAGCAGTGGTCTTTTCCAAAATTGATCTCAGGGCGAGTTATCATCAAATCAGAATGAAAGCTGAAGATGTGTACAAAATGACATTCAGAACTCACATAGGGCATTATGAGTTTAAGTTTATTCCTTTTGGGCTTACCAATTCCCCCCGCTACCTTTCAGGCCCTATTGAATCGGATCTTTTAATTGTACCTCAGGAAGATTGATTTGGTGTTTTTTGATGATATCCTCATCTATAGTAAATCATTGTCTGAGCATGTAGAGCATTTACTGTTGGTGTTCAATACCTTACTATTCCATTCATTGTATGCAAAAAGGTCCAAGTACTCTTTTGATCAATCTAAAGTAGAGTACTTGGGACATGTTATACTTAATGCAGAAGGGGTGTCAACTGATCCTGCTAAGGTGAAAGCTATGGAAGAATGGCCTACCCCTAGAACTGTGAAAGCTTTGAGGGGATTTCTGGGCTTAACAGGATATTATAGAAAGTATGTAGCTAATTATGGAAGCATAAGCAGACCACTATCCGACTTGTTGAAGCAGGATGCTTTTGTGTGGACTGAGGAAGCTGATCAATCTTTTGTGGCACTTAAGAGGGCCGTGTCTACCACACCAGTGCTTGCCTTGCCAAGTTTTGATGAAGAATTTGTAGTAGAGACTGATGCATGTCATTCAGGAATCAGAGTTGTGCTATTACAAAGGGGAAGGGCAATAACCTATTTTAGTAAGGTATGGGCTATGAAGCATAGAGATAAATCTATTCACGAGAAAGAATATTTAGCTCTATTGAATGTGGTAGACAAGTGGAGACATTACCTTCAATACAAGTATTTTGTGGTCAAGACTGACCACCATAGCCTCAAATATTTGCTTGAACAGAAGGTTACTACAACATTGCAACAAAGAGGCCTGACCAAATTGTTGGGGTTAGATTATGAGGTGCAGTATAAGAAAGGAGCAGAGGAAGCTAATATAATATCTAAGCTACAAGAGGAAAACCACTTCAGTGAAGAAGGCCAGTTCCATGCTATCAGTGTAGCAGTTCTATTCTGGGTCCAAGAGGTTACACAGTTGACAGTAGATACTAATGGTCCTAACTTGTGGCAATTCTACTCAGGAGTATTGAGAAGGAAATGGGAGATTTATGTGGGCTCCAATGGACCTCTTAGGCATCAGTTGATCCAGACCTTCCATTCTTTTAACTTAGGGTGGCACTCATGCCAACTTGGAACTTTCAAAAGGTTGTCTCTATTATTCTATTGGCCTTCAATGAAACAAATAGTGGTGCAATTTATATCTGAATGTAAGGTTTGTCATAGGAGCATGAGAATGTTCCCTATCCAGGTTTGCTGCAACCCTTGCCCATTCATGATCAGTCATGGAGACACATAAGTTTGTATTTTATTGAAGGTTTGCCTCAATCCTTAGGCAAGGATGTTATTTTTGTAGTGGTTGATAGGCTCACTAAAGGTGCTCATTTTATAGCTCTATCCCACACTTTCACAGCTCTACAAGTAGCAACTAAATTCTGGAAGAGAGTACACACTCTTTATGGTGCACCTGATTCCATTATCTCTGATCGAGATAGGATATTTTTGAGTAATTTCTGGCAAGCTCTTTTCAAATTGAGTGGCACTCAACTCTTATATAGTTCTTCATATCATCCTCAAATAGATGGGCAAACGGAGAGGATTAATCGGTGTATAGAAAATTACTTAAGGTGCATGACTAGTCATAAACCTCATTAATGGAAGTAGTGGTTGTACCTAGTTGAGTGGTAGTATAACACCAACTACCACACAAGCTTGCAATGCACCCCTTTTGAAGCTCAGTATGGGTACTCACCTCTTCAACTATCTGTGGGACCAATGATGGATACTGTGGTGCTTGCTGCTGAAGATTTGATCATGAAGAGGCAACATATGCAACAAATTCTTAAGGACAATTTATTGAACGCTCAAGAAAAAATGAAGTACTATGCTAATCTACATAGGTCACAAAGGGAGTTTCAACCTGGTGAGATGGTATACCTCAAGCTTCAACCTTACATACAGTCCTTCATTGCTCTATGAAGAAATTTGAAGCTTAGCTCCAAATACTATGGCCCATACAAAAGTGGATCCAGTGTTCTATGTATCGTTTCTCAAAAAGAAGATAGGGGCTAGAGAGGTGGTGCAATCCATTCTACCAGTTATTGGGCAGGATAGTTGATCCTTGCGTAATCAATACACAACTTCCTATGCAAGTGTCTACGATCGTACAATAGTATAGTAACCCTACATAGGGTTGGGGTCGAGTCCCAAGGGAGTGGTTCTTGAAAATTAGTGGTTAAGCGCAAAAGTGCTAAAACTAACCGTAGCAAAAGACTTTATAAAATGAAGACATGACAAATTAAAGGGTTTGACACGAGTGTCAACTATCAATGGGGGGGGGGGGTTTGTACGC
>NC_064282.1:83996032-84058835 GCF_019186545.1 Solanum stenotomum | reverse complement strand
GTGACTCTATTTTTGATAGTGGGGCAGCATTTTGAGACTGTTCGGAAAGGGAAAGCTCCGGTAAAGTGATTTGGAGAGCGCGCGATCGGCCTTAAGATAGGCTACGGCTTTCCTTTCTTTAGATTGAACTTAATTGTGTAAAAACATGTCGATTGGAGTGAATTAGGGGTGGGTACTAGTTTACTACTTTACTTTGATTAGATACCTTATGTTAGGATCGATTGGCCACATTTCGAGTATAGTATCATGTTAACCGGTTTAGTAGAGTTGCATGTTTGTGTGCTAAATGCTATTGTATGCTTGTATGATTTGTATTGTATGCCTTGTTCATCCTTGACCGTAAGCATGATGTCCTTAGTCTAGGTTAGGCTAACATTGCCTTAGACTTAGGACCCGTGTGGGCTGGATAGCCTTGACTTTCTGCCGACGTCGTTCGGATGACTTAGCTCCTGGTAGACTGAAATAGCAGACTTGAGTCTGATAGTTTGAGCCTTAGATTAGGCGTTATTGCTACTTGCTGCACTTCTGTGTCTTCTCCCTCGTATTCTGCGGTTCCGACGCATTCTCGTAAGTTTGGTGCATCACTAGAGGCGTGGGATTGAGATAGTATAGGCTTGGAGGATTTTCTGTGATTTCTTAGAGTGGACGGCGTTCCACGGTGGTTGTTGTGAGATTGAATCCTATTGGAGATACCATCACCCTCGGGGTCGTTCTTTCTAGCTGGGCTGGGAACGTATCGCTGGCTGGGTAGACTCGGTGATATCGGCGATCACCCCCGAGCCTCTCTTTCTAGCTGGGCTGGGAGTGTGTTGCTGGCTGGGTGTCCCCGGGTCGCTCTTTCTAGCTGGGCTGGGAGCTGACTGCATGGTAGGACGACTCGCGATATCTACCTCACTCACGGGTCCCTCTTTCTAGCTGGGCTGGGAGTGCACTGCTGGCTGGGTGGAGTCTGATGGATTATCTTAGTTACTTTGGGCTGGGAGCCCGGTTTCCTTCTTTCTCAGTAGACTTAACTTTTCTGTGCAACTGTCGGGCTTATGGGGGTCCGTTCAGGTTTAATTTGAGCTTACGCACGAGTGTACCTTCTGGGCATATGGGGTCCAGTTAGGTTTAGTTTAGTGTACTTAGTTTGTTTCTGGTATGCTCGTGTGCTTTCTTTTCGTATCCGTTTTGACCTCTCTGTGTCTAGATTCTGTCCTTTCTTATTGTTTTTACCCTTTTTGCTCAGTCGGCCTATGATGCCTACTGAGTACCTGTTGTGTTGGTACTCATGCTACACTCTGCATCTATTTCGTGATGCAGGTCCCAGTACCAGTTACCAGCGGTGATTAGTTCCAACCTTCTTTTGCAACTGTGATTCGGAGGCGAGGGCGAGCAATTGGCGTTTTGGGGTTTGCTCTGTCTCTTTCTTTTGTTTTAGCTAGTCTTGTTGCCTTTGAGACACGCTCTGTTGTGGTCCACTTTTGGGACTTGTACTCTTTATTAGATAGCTTTGTACTAGTGACTTCCAGGTTTTGGGAGGAATTTTTGTATATATTTATTTTGGGTTGCTTCCGCCTTGTTATCCTTGTTTAGATTATTGTTTTCGCTAGTTTCTGCCCTTTTGCTCATTGCTTGATGTTCTGGGTTATGGGTTGGCTTACCTACTGGTAGGGTATAGTAGGTGCCATCATGACTCGAGAAATCGGGTCGTGACATTCTCATATGGGTATGAGTTATAAGGTTCTGGCACTGTCGTTGCGTGTGTTGACCCTCGTGGGTGAGTCTTTAGTAGTGGATGAGGTGTTTTAAACTTTCTTACTTACTATCCTGGGGCGTGACACCTGGACTGACCTTATATTGTTAGATATGCTTGATTTTGATGTGATTCTTGGCATGGACCGACTATCCCTCTATTGCACAATTTTAGATTGTTTCTCTAAGACCGTTACCTTAGCCATGCATGTTATTCCACCGGTGGTGTGGATGGGCTCCATTAGTGGCACTCCAGTTGGAGTTATCTCTTTTGTTAAAGCTTAGAGGCTAGTGGCTAGAGGGTGTTTGTCTTATTTGGCCTATGTGCATGATGTGAGTCAGAGGTCCCTTCAAATGAGTCCATTCCAGTCGTCCGTGGTTTTGCAGATGTGTTTCCTACTAACCTACTGACCTACTCCCAGAACATGATATTGACTTTGTTATCGAGCTTGAGCTGATTACTCGACCTATTTCTCTTCCACCATATTGGATGGCTCCCACAGAGCTCAACGAGCTTAGTGTTCGACTTTAAGATCTATTGGGTAAGGGATTCATCAGGCCTAGTGTGTCTCTTTGGGGCACTTCTGTTCTATTTGTAAAGAAGAAGGATGGCATGATGTGCATGTGTATTAATTATAGGCAATTGAATAAGGTGACAGTGAAGAACCGTTACCCCATGCCTAGGATTGATTATCTATTTGACCAGTTTCATGGTGCCATAGTGTATTCAAAAATTGATTTGAGGTCTGGTTATCATCAGCTAAGAATTAAGGTAGCGGACATCCCTTAGACCGCATTTAGGATTAAATATGGCCACTATGAGTTCCTAGTAATGTCTTTTGGGTTGACTAATGCCCCTGCCGCCATCATAAACTTGATCGTGGGTGTTCAGACAGTATCTTGATTCATTCTTCATTGTGTTCATAGATGACATTCTTGTATACTCACGAAGAAGGAGTGATCATGAGTAGGATCTGAGGATTGTGCTCAAGACTTTCAGAGATCAGCGTCTTTATGCCAAGTTCTCAAAGTTTAAGTTTTGGTTTGAGTCTGTAGTATTCTTGGGGAACGTGGTCTCCAAGCATAGCATCATGGTAGATCCAATGAAGATTGAGGCTATTCGTTGTTAGGCTAGGCCCACTTCAATGGTTGATGTTTAGAACTTGGTCGATTTGGTAGGCTACTAAATGCGGTTTGTGGAGGGATTCTCCACCATTGCAGCACCTCTAACCTAGTTGAGGGCGAGGGCTTCTCAGTTTATTGTGATGCATCTGACATCGGTTTGGGTTGTATATTGATGCAGCGGGGCTAGGTTATTGCTTATGCATTGAGGTAGCTTAGGCTACATGAGCGCAACAACCCCACTTGTGACTTGAAGTTGGCGGCGATAGGTTTTGTGCTTAAGATCTGAAGGCACTACCGGTACGTTGTTAGTTTAAAGATCTATACTGATCACATGAGCCTTTAGTATATTATAGACAGTTGAAGACCAATGAGAACAACTACCATACCTATGATCTTGAATTGACAGCTGTGGTATTTATGCTTAAGTTATGACAACATTATCTTTGTGGGGTTCATTGTGAGGTCTTTACTGACCATCTAAGTCTTCAATATATCTTCAATTAGAGGGATCTAAACTTAAGGCAGCACAAATGGCTTGAGCTACTGAAGGACTATGATATCACTATCTTTTATCATCTTGGATAGCCAATGTAGTGGTTGATGATTTTAGTAAGAGGACTTTTAGTATGGGAAGTCTTGCGTCTATCAGTGTTGAGGAGAGATCATTGGCTAGAGATGTTCAGAGGTTAGCCAACAATCTTGTTTGATTACATATTTCTTAGGAGACGGGTGGTTTGATTGCTTTCATTGAAGCCCATTCTTCCTTAGTTGAGATGATTGGAGAGCATTGGTTTGATAATGTGAAATTGTCTCTCATTCGAGAAAAAAATGTTGAGAGGGGAAGCCTATGAGGCTGTCCTTGACCCGGATGGTGTTTTGAGGATTGGAGGAAGGATTTGTGTGCCCAAGACGAGCGAGTTGGCTAGATTTATTCTTGAGGAGGCCTATTGTTTTTGATATTCTATTCATCTAGGAGCAGTGAAGATTTATCATGATTTGAGCCAACATTATTAATGGTGTGGCATGAAGAAGGATATTACAGACTTTGTTTCTAGGTGTTTGATTTGCCAATAGGTCAAGTGCGAGCACCAGCGGCTTGGAGGTTTGTCTCAGAGGATACCTATTCCTACTTGGAGGTGGGAATAAACCACTATAGATTTTTTGTGGGTTTGCCTACCACAATGGGTGGTTATTGTTCTATTTGGGTTGTTGTTGATAGGTTGACCAAGTATACCCATTTCATCCCAGACTGATAGACAAATGACCAGTTCAAGCAGATGATTCAGGTGTTGGAGGATATGCTCTGTGCCCGTGTGAGAGATTTTGGTTCTAGATGGGATCAACGTTTTCCTTTGCAGAGTTTTCCTATAACAACAATATTTATTCCAGTATTTAGATGGCCCTTTTTGAGAAGTTGTATGGCAGACAATGTAGTTCTCTAATTGGTTGGTTTGACTCAGCCGAGATGGACTCTCTGGATACAAACTTGCATAGATATGTTATGGAGCAGGTCCGTATAATTCAGGATAGACTATTGATAGCCCAAAGTTGAAAGAAGAGCTAATCAGACTGGAGGGTCTGAGCCCTTAATTTTCTAGAGGGTGATCATATTTGGCTTCGATTGTCACCCATGAAGGGTATGCTAATGTTTGGAAAAAAAAGACAAGCTTAGCCCTAGATTAATTAAACCCTTAAAGATTTTGAGTCGAGTGGGAGCGGTGGCGTATAAGTTGGCCTTGTCACCTAGCTTGTTAATTGTTCATCCACTGTTTCATGTCTCTATGCTTCAGAAGTACGTGTCGGATGAGTCCCATATCTCTTCTCTTGATTCGGTTTAGTTGGGTCCAGACTTATCTTCTGAGGAAGAGCCTATATCCATTTTTTATAGGTAGGTTTAAAAGCTTAGGATCAAGGAGATTGCTTTAGTGAGGTGTATTGGAAGCACCGTTTAGTTGGTGAGGTGACTTGGGAGACAAAGTCTAATTTACGTGACAAATATCCCCATCTCTTCGAGACTTCAAGTACTTTCTTTAACTCTATGTTCGAGGACGAACATGATTTTTAGTGGTGGATAATGTAATGATCCATTTGGTCATTTTTGGTATTTTCGTGAAATTAAACATTTTCCTCACTTGACTTTTGGCATGAGTTATTCTTGATTGAGCTTTGGAAGTTTGTTCCAAACATTGTGTAAAAAATTGAGATTTTGGCAAATTTTGAGTTTGACGGTGGGAAATGGTTCTTGCTAGTGATTTGGTATAAAGACAATGGGAAATGGTTTCGGCTAGTGATTTGATATAAAGACGATGAGAAATTGTTCCGGTTAGTGATATTATGTCGATGGGAAATGGTTCCAGTGAGAGATTGAGTAATGCGATTTAATGCGCTTTTATGCTTATGTACTTACTTGGTAATTGTGATTGATGCACTTGTTACGTGTGATTGATCTACTTGACATTAAGATTGTCTTACTTGATGCGTGTTGAATTGTGACCATTGAGTTTTGTGATTTGTTTATTATAGAACTGATAGGTTGGGCTAATTTCTATGCAGGATGTAGTTTGAGGAGGTTTGGTTGGCATTAAAGGAGTATTCAATTTCTAGCTAGGTTTCTTTGTTTATTAGGGTACTTTCTGGGTACCATGTTGTTGGTACTTGCTCTTTCGTTATACACTTGTGTAGGTTCCGAGCCAGGTACTGTATGATTGTCCTTTTTCTACTCCTTTCTTAGGCTTGTCAAAAGATTATTGAGAGATAGTTGCTTGTCATCCCGCCACAATTAGTGGCTTATACATATGACAAATCAGGTTTTGGGGTGTTACTAAAATGAATACGTTTTCCATTTTTATCTTGTTCTTGCTTTATCTTTATTTTTTGGATTTCTTTTGTTTCGTTGGGTTGAGGTTGAATTGTCTTTGTGGTAATAGACAAGTGCTATCACGTCCATTTGTAGTTTGTGAAAAATTGTATTTGAGCCCATGTTCATAGATCTCTTATCTGAACAAGCCAAATCTAAGTAAATTCTTGAGGATCGATACGGAGACGTATGTACTTATCTTTGAGAGCCTACAAATACTGTTAAGAAACTTCCTTTCGTTCATTCTTTCTATTTATCTGTGGTTACCTTCGCTAGTGATGAGTTGTCGCGTGTTTCTTTGGTAGATGCCGAGGACCAGAGCTTTTGTTTTAAGTGGTAGAGGGGAGGTAGTCCCCAAGGTTGTTGTTGAGACCCTTGCTAGGGGGTTGAGATCCAGAAGTCGTGGTCGCGGAGTAGCGTTGATTAGAGGTCGTGCCCTGGAGCGGCACCAGCCAGAGGCAAAGCTAGAGAGTTTACTTTTGATCCACATGTTGAGGTTGTTGATGACTAGGTTCCTCACAAATTTGGGGCACCTTTGTTTCAAGAGACTTTCTTAATAATACTAGGTATTTTAGAAAACTTCTCTCAGGGTGGTTCAAAAGGTACACTACCCAATTCTTAGACAAGGGTAGGGGCGCAGACCCCAGGTCAGCACCATTAGGCTCCAGTTAATCATGATCATGTGGGTGAGCCACCATTGGTTCCTGCACTGGTTGTTGGTGCACAGATTGCTCCCGTGTTTATTTTGACAACGCCTGATAAATAATGTTTTGAGAGGTTTTATAATATGAAACCACCCAAATTTCAGGGTGGCACCAGTGAGGATGCTCATGAGTTCGTGACTTTGTGCCATAAGATGCTTGAGTCAGTGCGTATGGTGGATGATCGTGGTGTAGATTTGTCGTACTTTAGCTTTGTGGAAGGCGCCATAGAGTGGTGGAGGACTTTTGTGAGTTTTAGACCAGTTGGATCGCCCCCTGATAAGTGAGATGTGTTCTCTAATGCTTTCTCGAACCGTTTAATTCCTTGGAGCGTGAGGGAGGAGAGTTGATTGAGATTTAAGAGCTTCACTTAAGGGAGTTTGTCTCTAACCGAGTATTAGGCTCATTTCTATGAGCTTTCTAGGCATACTATGACTATTGTTTCGGATGAGGGAGAGAGAGTATGCAGTTTTCTCAGAGTGTTGAACATGTCCATCATATCCTATATGTTCGGAGTATTAAGAGAGAGGGATTCCCTCAAATCCATTGTGAGCATCGCCAAAGAGACATAGTTAATGGTTTAAGAGGAATTTAGGGAGCTAAAAAGAGGTCATTTGTCTGGTCTAGTAGCTCCTTCTTTTGAACGTGAGAGGTTAATGCATCTTTTCTAGTATCTTAGAGTGGGTAGTTAGCCCGATGAGCTTATGGTTCTGGCTGAGGTTGCTAGGGTAGTTCATCTAGTTCACATCAGCAATTCTCAGTGCTGAGGTATTCTAATACTTCTAGGGATACAAATCATTTGATGTGAAAGTATCCTCTATAAACTCAAATGGTACTCCAACATTCTAATTCATCTACTCTAATTAGAGATTTAGCGCCTTTGGCCAGGGGTCTAGGAACCGATCAGTCTGGTAGAGGTGGCTAGACTTTTAGTAGGGGTCCTCCAACTCCATATGGTGGAAGTAGAGGTTCTACTCAGACTGTAGGTGGCCGAGAAGGCCTATTTTATGCTTTCACACGAAGGCCTGAGGTCTAAACTTCTGATGCTATGATCACATGTTTCATCCCAGTTTGCCATCGACCAACGTCTCTATTATTTGATTCGGGGTCTACTTTCTCGTTTGTGTCTACCTATTTTGTTGTTGGGTTTGATATATGTCTTTGTTGAATGCATATTTTTGTTTATGTTTTTACACCAGTGGGTGAATCCTTAATGATGTATCGAGTATATCATTCCTTTATTGTTTATTTTGTCGAGTATGATATTTGCGTAGACCTGATCATTCTAGGGATGGTAGATTTGACATTACTTTTACTATGGATTGGCTCTCTCTGCATCATGCTATTCTTGATTGGTATACTAGAATTGTGACCTTAGCGATAACTATTTTCCCGAGAGTTGAGTGGATGGGTCCTAGTGGTTCTTACCCTACCATAATTATCTATTTCATTAGAGCTCAAATATTGTTTGATAGAGGTTTTTTGTCCAATTTGGCTTTCATAAGGGATTATATTTCTTACTGACCTTCCACATGTTCCTCCAGACAGGGATATTGATTTTGATATTGACTTAGAGCTCGGCACCAACCCCATCTCTATTCCTCCTGATCGTATAACTCTTGCTAAGTTGAAGGAATTGAAGAATCAGTTGCAGAATCTATTGAGATAGGGGTTCATTCACCCTAGTGTTTCTCGGTGGCGTGCTCCTATATTGTTTGTGAGGAGGAAGGATCGAATTACGAGGATATGTATTTATTATCAATAGTTGAACCAAGTGGAAGTGAAGAACAAGCATCCTCTTCCTCGTATTGCGTATTGATGACTTGTTTGATCAACTTCAGGGGAATCTCTGTTTTATAAAATTGATTTGAGGTCGGGGTATCATCAACTGATGATTAGGGCTTCAAATATCCCTAAGACAACTTTCAGGACCCATTATGGGTACTGTGAATTTCTTGTGATGGCTTTAGGTTTGACTAACACCCCTGGAGCATTGATGTAGTTGATGAACGGGGTGTTCCAACCTTATCTGGATTATTTTTTGATAGTGTCCATCGATAACGTCTTGGAGTACTCCAAGAATGAGGAAGATCACGATCGATATTTTAGGATTATACTCCAGAGGTTGAGGGGAGAGAAGCTTTATGCCAAGTTCTCAAAGTGCGAGTTTTTGCTTGATTCTATGATATTTTTGGGACATGTAGTGTTTAAGGAGGGTATTTAGATCCAAGATTGAGGCAGCGAGAGGTTGGTTCAAACCTATGTCTATTACTGGGATCCGGAGTTTTGTGGGACGTTCGAGCTATTACAAATGATTTAGATAGAACTGTTCCACTACTCCATCTCCTTTGATAATATTGTCTCGATAGAGTGTGAGCTTCCAGTGGTTTGATGAGTGTGAGGTCATTTTCGAATGAGTGTGAGAATAACTGATATGGGAATTGTTGTTTGTGAAAATTTGTTGCAAATACTTGATTGTTTTAGATTGTGTGGATTAGGACATTGGTCGAAATGGGATGACTCAACTCTTAGAATAATTTATTGATTGATTTAAGACAAGTGATCTCCTAAACATTGTAATCTAGTAGAATTCCTATATTCTCTTCATTGTTTTTGTGTTGGGAGTAACGGAAATGAGGTGAGTGATTCATTTTTCCACTTGATTAATCTTAATGAATAAAAAGGGGGTTAAATGAAAGATTTTGTCTTGATTATAATGCTTGTGAATTGCCTTGTGATGGCCCCTACTTGACTTATTCATGAATTTCTTGAATGCATGAATGTAGACTTCAATAGCATGATGTTATCTCTTTCGGGAGGTGTAATATTGCTTGTGTGCAGTGATTGTTCAACACTACGATGAGACATGTGAGTGTTATGATGTCGATGTATTTTTTTTATAGGTGTTTAAGATTTCATGGTCATTGTCGGTTAGTGTTTATGATGACGAGGTCATTGCCAGCAAGTGTTATGATGTCGAGGTCATTTCAGCAAGTGCTTATGATGTCGAGGTCATTGTTGCCAAGTTTTATGATGCCGAGGTCAGTGTCGTCAATTGATATGATGCCGAGGTCATTTTTGGCAAGTGTATATGATACCGAGGTCATTGTTGGAAAGTTCTATGATGCCGAAGTCATGCAAGTGCTTGTGATGCCGAGGTCATTTCCCACTAGTGAAGTGATATAAATCCAATGGAAAATGGGTCCAACTAGTGATTTGATATAAATTCGATGGGAAATGGTTCTCGCTACCGATTTGATTTAAAGTCAATAGGAAATGGTTGCGGTTAGTGATATTGTGCTTAATGGAAAATGGTTCTGACGAGAGATTGAGTATTGTGATTTGATGCATTTTAATGCTTATGTGTGACTTACTTGTTAATTGTGAGATGCACCTGCTGCATGTGATTGATCTACTTGACATTGAGATTCACTTAATTGATGCGTGTTGAATTGTGACTATTGTAATGTGAATATTGAGCTTCGTGAGGTGTTTATTATAGAACTTTTAGGTCGTGTAGATTTCTATGCAGGTTGTAGTTTGAGGAGGTTTGGTTGGGATGATACGAGTATTCATTTTCTAGCTAGATTGCTTCCTTTATTTGGTTGCTTATTGGGTACCGTGGTGTTGGTACTCACTCCTTACTACTACACTTATGTAGGTTCCGATCCGGGTATTCTGTGATCATCCTTCTTCACCTACTTTTCGAGGCTTATCAAAGGAGTATTGAGAGGTAGCTGCCTGTCATCCTGGCAGACCCCTTTTTTCCTTTTCTTTATGCTTTGTTCTATTTGAAAAACAAAGACTGAGACTTGTACTTATTTCTTAATCACACTTTATGTATAAGTTGCTTCTACACGTGAGAACCAAGTTTTTTTTGGTGTTAATAGAATGAATAAGTTTTCCATTTTTATCTTGTTCTTGCTTTATCTTTTCACATTTCTTTTGTTTCATTGAGTTGAAGCTGTCTTGTCTTAGTGGAATAGACAAGTGTGATCACATCCATGTTTTGGGTCGTAACAATTTTGGATGCAATCAAAACTCATAAACTTTAAATTATTTTGCCTCTATTTGAGTGCGGGATGCTTAATTCTCAAGATGAGTAATTTATTACCTTTAAAATATTAGTTTTGCAAGATATATTTAATTTATTATGTGATTCCATCATATTAGTCAAAAGCAAAATTACATAATTATATTTTTCCTTTTTCAAGTAATTCTAGTTTGACTTTGTTAAGTTTGTTTGGTAGAAGGAACATAAGATAAAAACAAAATAATTACATTTTTCATCTTTCATGTAATGCTAGTTTGACTTTGTTATGTTTGATTGGTAGAAGGAACATAAGATAAAAATTGTCACCACCCATCCCGCCGTGATTGGCACCCACACTAACCCTCCGGTGAGAAAACCATTACTACAACCTAACTAAGCAACTTAACGAAAACTAAACATTTAAAGATACGGAAGCAAGTTTAAATGATGGATAGAAACGGAGTTCCCATAAATTCCAAAGGTTTTAAATAAACAATTAAACAAGCTATTGCGGAAGTCAACCCCTAGAACTTGAATGTCATTGTACCAAAACTCTACCAATTAAGAAGTCAAAGGAAAGGGGGTGCAACCTCGGAACAAAACATACGAATAAATCTAACTATAGTGTCTGAGTCTGATAAGAAAGGACTAAACAATAGAGGACCCATGGCAGCCTGGAAGGACTGGCTCACCTTTGAATCTGATCTCGACCAGTGATCTCCTAACTGAGGTCTGTCAGTAGCCGCCTGAAGATGCCTTGTACTCAACAAAGAACGAGCAAGTGTAGTATCGGTACAAAAGGATCATACGGCTACTCCAATAAGCAAAACACAAGCAAGAAATTACAACACAGTAAACACACATATACAGAATACATAGTTCAATTAACTTTTCTGGAGCAACATACAATTTCCCAATATCAATGACAGGTAGACATGAACATAATAATATCAAGTGGTTCTCTCATGGAACCCATACCCAAACAGTTAGTGTGTCGGAACGTGACACTCGATCCAATGTATGTGTCGAAACGTGACACCAGTCCAATATATGTGTCAGAACGTGACACCCGATCCAATGTATGTGTCGAAACATGACACTCGATCCAATCAGCACAACCACAATCACAATCACAACCACAACAACACTATAATGAATAATACATATAGTCACCTTGTCAAGTAATAGTTCATGAAATGTATTTACTCTCACATAATCATTTCATTAGATTCGATTCACATTTCACTATTCACATACAATGAAGCAATTATCTGGCATATATCACACAAACAGGAAATTGAACCATCACCTAACTCGAAACCAAGCTTGAATCCTTGTAAGACACTTGAGCCTTCCCTTTCCAGATTTTTTCCTCTTGTTCTTGGTATAAATACAAGTAATTAACGCAAGGATCAATAAACAAGGCCTAATTTACCCGGATTATTATCAAGATATCAATTCAAGGCCAAACCCAAGATCCTAATATTCAAATAGGGCTTTTCCCACCATCAATTTCAGGCCAAAACCCTCTCCCAATGATAATTACCCAAGATTCTAAGTCCTAGGAATCGAAGTACGGATTAAGGGCGTTATTTCCTTACCTGTAGCATTAAAAGTCGTGGAAAACTGTCAAGAATCGCCCTAGGTTGTCTTCTAGCTCTCAAGTACGAAGTTTTACGAATAATAATGATTTTCGGGATTTTCTTGACTTAAGTTCGCAACCAGCCCACCATGGCGGACCCCATCCCGCCACAGTGGCCCCCCTTGCCGGGATGAATCCTCCCCTGGTGGCTTGCATGGAGACAGAAGCTCGGAGTTTGAGTTCCAAGCTCCCATTTCACAATAGACCTTCAACTCAGGACGTTCTAAAACTACCCTTTCACGCCAAGGTCAGTTTTGGGAGTTCTACTCGCCCAAATTTGATTCCGTAATGCCTTACAGGCTCCTTAAGGTCTTGATTATCCACTCATGTGATCAAATTCATAATTAAACCCCCCATTCATTACCAGATTTCCCCTACACCTCACTTGATTCTGATTTCGTCCAAGTCTGGCCTAGGCTAGAAATTTCCATGACACTACTCAAAAAATTTCTAGCCCAAATTCTTTCCCCACTGACTTTTCCATAATGACGAAAATAGATCGTTACAAAAATGAATTCAGTTAATAAGTAAATAAAGTAGGGGTGTCAAAAATGAGCCTGAATATAGGTAACCCACCTATTTTTCCAAGAATTCTAACAGTTAGGATCGAGATAATTTGAATTCAATCTCAAGTTATTTCAAGTCTTAACCCATTTTATAAGAATCCTCAAATGAGCCAAATTTAATCTCCAATTTAAACCTGTTTTAAGACTCTTTATTTGTGTTGATGTAATGTATGTTCTTATATTGAAGGTATGAATTACTATCTATTTTATATGTTTTAGGATTTATCAATTCATTTGTAACTTTAAAAAAAAATATTGAGTTGAAATTCAAATTGTGGTTATAAAAGTTAAATAACAATATATTAAAATTATTGAGATTAAGCGGGTCAAGTTGGGTGGGTCATGACTCAACCCAACTTTGAGCCCATTTGAGCCCAAAGTAAACTTGGGTAGGTGAAGACCCAACCTAATTTCTATTTCAACACATTTTATTATCTCCAATTTCAACCACACCAACCCATTTGACACCACTACAATAAATCTATAAAGATAAGTGATTAAATAAATGATCAAACCATAAAAGCTCTAAAGGGCAAAAGGCCATTTCCTAGCAGGAGATTTTTTCATATTTGCTCCTTTATTCGCATATTAAAATTAAATATATTTATCTCTCACTTGTTAAAACTATATTGTAGAAGAGACAAAAGTTTACATTTTTCTACTATATTATGTAATATAAAATTGTATTCGGTAAATAAATAAAAAGTACCTTGAAGTATTGTACTATAGGGTATTAATTATAATTGTGATTAGATTTCAGAAAAAATAATATAAATTTTTCTAGTTTAGGACCTAAATATGTGTCTTTTCGTAAGTTTTTGAAATTAGCATATGTGCCTGATTTCGATCCCCAAATACATATATCTAGAACGTCTAGATACATGTATCTCGAATACATATTTGATCAAAAATAGGTGTAATTTGTTCTAGATAGACTGTATCCAAGTGGATTCGCATTTATCTGGGCTACACAAACTCTCTCATTAACACCTCTCCTCTCTCACACGCCTCTCTCCCTCTCTCCCTCTCTCCCTTTCTCGCTCACCTCTCCTTAGGCATTTGTATTTCAAAATTTATCTCGTATTTCATATACAAGTATCTGTTGTGATTCACATGTATCTAGGATACACTGACTCTTTGGTCGCTTCACTCTAATCTCGCTCACCTTTCTCCCCCTCTCGCTTGCCTTTCACCCTATGTATCTATATTTCAACATGTATTTGTTAATACAAATACATGTTTATAGGTGTATCTGACTTAAAATTTGATATGAAATAATTAATTAGTGAGACAATATGTAATTATTTTATGTTATAATGAGAATTAGTTAATATGATATGAATGTTTGGGTAATTAAATAGTTTTTCTTATATTTTTCCATTTAATTAAGAGTAATTTTGTTTGGATAGTCCATTCATTTGGGCTTCAAATTAGAACCCCATTTTATTTAGGCCAAGATGTGATCTTATACTAGAGGCCTAGGATATGATAAGTTAAATAGAATAGTTAATACGATCGTGCCACATGTCAAAATGACATACATATTAAGTAAAATCAAAATATGAACCCATTACATATGCAAATATCATGTTCGAACAAATCAAATATGATATCATGTCAACTTAAATTTAAGGTGACTTTACACCCTGGATGTGGACGACAGTCAAGAACCATTGTTTGTCCCCAAGTGAACCCTCAGTGTGTACAAGTGGAAGACTAACTCGAGCATACATAAAGATAAAACTTAAAGAAATAGTAAATCATCAGTGTACTAAATCTCAAAACTCTATGAAACTAAAAGACTCTCCAAAACTATCTTTCTATGAAGCCATTACTATATATAAATGAGTGTCGGGAAAAGACCCACGACTACTCAAAATGCTACTAATACTAACAACTCATAAAACTGGAGTCCTCCCGAAGCAATGAGGTCTTTCTCAAAAGCTGACGAGCAGGTGAAGTGATATCAATAAACTCTTGTTAAGGATCCTAAGTACCTCTATCTGCATCATTAAAAGATGCAGGTCGAATGACATCAGTACATTAGATGTACGAGTATGTAATATAGTTGATTAACAAATAACTAGATAAAAGGACTGTAATATATACACACACACTCAGCTGAATGTAAAGAAATAAAGGAGTGAAGTCATTAAAACTTTACAAACGTCGCTATGCCATTCCCAAGGACTAGCAAAATTCTTGGGCCATCTCAATGGGTTAAGAAACCACACGTTTCTCTGGATCATCATAACGTACTTCCACATATCCTAAATACTTACTCATCTCTGAACTCAACATATTAAGTGGTATAATATAAATATACTTTTAAATTTATTTGTGAGATTCTTTAACCACCAACCATTACTATGAGCTACGTGATGATACAACGTCTCGTACAAACTGCAAAATTGTCTTATACCTTGCCAGGATATAGAACACGTCAACCAAGTGGATCCATTAAGCTCTGTCCAAAGGCACTAAGGATTCATCTAAAAAGTATGATCCTTTACCCATGTTGGCATACATGGTTTATGAGGATTTTGAGTTGTCTGAACTCATCTACATAGCAATGTTCAATACTACTCCCAATAATATACTTATGCTCAAATTTATAAAACACATGCTTTCTCTGTTTTGACGTAATTACTCAAAATAAACTTTTAAAAAGGTAATTGTTTTGAAATATCTCTGAACTCATAAACTCGTTTAGCAATCAAAGATTCTCTTTTCTCAAAATAATATTCTATTTTTTCATGTAAGAATATAATATTTGGGAAAAACTTAGTTCCCTTAAATCTTTCTTAAACTCATGTTTACTTCCTGATAAACTCAGTTTAAAACACAAATGTTAGATTTAAAAGTTCTTAAGATTTATAACTCAAAATAGGGTTCATGCTGAAATATTGACATAAACGAATCAACTCAAAAATCTCAATAACAATATAGAAACACTCAATACTTAGAACTCAAGAACTCAGAACTCTAGCATACTAGTCATCTCAAGAATACTCAATTCATAGGATTCATGCTGAAATATAGACATGAACAAATAAACTCAAGAATCTCAGTATATAACATACAAAAATTCAATAATTAGGAATAAAATTTCAAAAAGAATCAGGAACTCAAGAACTTAAAATCAATTCATCTTAAGAATATTCAAATCTAGTGATAGAACCCTAGATTACTATTTTACTAATTTAAAATTAGATGTAGGGTGTGAGGACGAACTAGTCCAATACTATAATAGCCTTACATACTTGAAAAAATAAGGTTCTTGAAGAATCTTGAAGAAGAACTTGATTAAAAGCCTTGAAACTCTAGCTTGAAGGAGAACAATCAAGAAAACCTTTCTTGGATTCTTGAATTAGTTTCTTGAAATGTATATGGCCAAGAATTAGGATTCTCATTAATGATTCATAATTGTATGAAGAAATTTGAGTTGGAAAGAATGAAACTCTTGGAGAAGGACTTAACTTGAAGAAGAATCTTGAAAAAGATTGAAAGAATCTTAAATGGAAGTCTTCTACATTGATATTTCGTTTGGGTTTTACCTTAGGGTTTGAGAGAGAAGAGAATGTTGGATTAAGAGATGAAAATCTGATTGGTTTGGGGCTATAATTAGTCAAGAAATTATTTTAGGGTTTTCTTAGAGGTAAAAAGACAAAAAACGACCCTGTTTAATAGTTTCCCATCGGCTAATTCGTCACCACAATGTATCAACTTACTAAAATGGTCATAACCTTTTATTTGGAACTCAGATTGACGTAAAATTGGTGGCGTTGGAAAGAAAATTCAAATACCTTTAATTTGATAGGGTATGGGTCACGTAACTTGTCTGGGGTCTTTAGTTGGCACATTGGTTACTAAAAACATAAAAAACATTATATTTACTTTCAATAATTACTCTCTTTGAATAGTAACCACAATTTAGTAAGAGTCTCAGCAAGGTTATTTTTGTAAGCAAATTCCCTGTAGGATCGACCTTAACACTAGTTGAGTTCTATTGATTGACATCGATAATTTATACTTCTTAATTGAGGTCTAAGTTTGGACATATCATAAATATATTCTAAAAGATATGGTCATGTAAAGTTGACCCAAGTAGAATTTTACAGCAAACTTAATTGGTATGGAAGATATAAACTCAACTTTGTGCTAGGGGTTTTTAGTGGCCTTAATTCATATCCAAATCCATTCCACACGAAAGAGTTAATCTTTAAACATATGAGAAATTTAAGAATCACCTGATACGACCTTACATGTAAATAAAGAATAGTTTGGGGCTTAGCTTAGAAATATTTGAGGTGTTATAATATCTCCCCATTGGGATCATTCGTCCTTGAATGGCTGTTAAACTGAGCATGGAAGGGAAATAAGTTACTATCACTATCTCTCTTGACTTCTTAACTTGTCTAATAATATATGAAGAACTGATTCATAATCAGTGTTTGGAACTATCTATAGCATATAAGTCAAGAACGATATTGTTTTGAACATAGTAACACTCTATCTGAAGTTATCTTGGATGAATTAAAGGAATCAAGGCATGAAGTAAGAATAAGACTATTATGTCTTAAGAAATACAACTACTAGCTTTCAAGCCAATCAACACCTCTAGCCATGCCCTTCTATATTAATACCGTACCTCATTAACTGCAGCTCATAACTCCTACAAGGATTTATGGCTACTCTTACCAAGTTCTAAGTTAAATTGTCTGCTCTTATTGTGTTCAATCCTAATCTCTAAATCACAAGATGCTAAATATGAGATGTTTATACTTATCTAAACCACAAGATTCAGGTTTTATACCTCTTTAGGTAATCTCATCCCAGGAATACTTCTCCTTATAGCTGCCTTCAACCAACCTTGAGCCCATAACAAGAAACACCTAATACATCATGCATTTGTCCATATGTTAACAACATAACACTCAAGCCTAGTACTATAATCACTCCATGGACTCACACAAACCAATCCTTCTACGAATTTCTCACTATCTCATCATATCTACCAATAAAAATTTCACACATTACTACCGAGAACTCACTAATTTCTCTCATTTAACTATTACTCAAAGTAAAACATCATCATATTCCTCCTCCACATTATAACATTAGCTAGAACAAGAAGACCACCACTATCTCAATAAGAAACACCAACCCTCTCCATGTATCATTACTCAACTACTATCAAGAACCTCACTATCAAAACTAAAAAGGATCACTGAAAGAGCTTAGGGTGAAAGATCATAAGCACAATTCATTCAAGATATCTGATAAAATAATATGCATGACATTACATTATGTTGCTATCCGTTGAATTCACAAGACTGAGAATACTATGAGATATAAGGGCTTATATGAATAGGTTCAATCAAAACTGAAAAGGATCACTGAAAGAGCTTAGGGTGAAAGATCATAAGCACAATTCATTGAAGATATCTGATAAAAGAATATGCATGACATTACAATATGTTGCTATTCGTTGAGATTAAATCATGAATTCACAAGACTGAGAATACTATGAGATATAAGGGCTTATATGAATAGGTTCATATCATGAGGCTTGTATCCATAACTTTATGAAGTAAGATTGATATCAATGGGCTAAAGTAATTTCCCCTCATTATGTGAAAAAAGAAAATATGTCAATCAGTCTGTAGTGTATGAGCATAGTTCATGAACATAATTTTGACATTAATTGGATGTTGTAACGACTAAACTTTGAGGAATACATTATAGTACGAATGGAACGATATATCACTTTAACTATTTCCGAATACGTCACTATTTTATTCTCAACACTTGACTTGGTTTCTCATCTCATCATCTCCCCCTAAGGTCTGAAGGTGATATTTTAAAGCTATGAATCTATTCCATCAACTCGAATTAGTCTATATTTGCTTTACTAACTCAGAAAATGCTAATCTTATGGCTATTGAACTCTCCATGAATATGCACTAAGATTCCTTCTAAGTCTTCTTTCTTAGATGCTTCTTGTAACTTTTTTCGGCTTCTATAAAAGACTTTCTATAACTATTTTCCACATTGACTTGTAAAGTCGCTTAATCTAACTCTTAATTGAAAAATAATGCTCACATCATCCTATTCCATATTGACAAATCAAATATACTATCTAGGCACACATGAAAAATCATAAACTTAATTAGAACCTCATCTGACTACATACGATCTTGGGTGCATCTCTTAATGATCTTGTTTCTCTAATGACTTAGACGCACTTTATTTCTCTTATTTAAAAGTCAGAATCCCACACTTGTACCACTCACATTTATTGAAACTAACATCTTAATTCCTCACCTACTCTATGCCAAATCTACCAGATTAGACTTTAAAACTAACATCATCACTGTCATGTTACCATCCTATTTATCATGACACTCATCTCGAATTTAAGCTTAGTGTCTAGTACTAAACATGGATATCAATATAATTGCTCACATACTATACTAACTTATGACTACTAGATAAAATTAAGAAACACTCGCCCACTAAGACCTCATGACAAGTAGTCAATCTTTATCTCTCAGTCTACTTAAAGTTTACCGTCACATTTCCTAGTCTTTCACAACTTAAGTTCTATTTACCCATTCACTATACATCATTACCAGGTTAGTTCTATAACCCTCTAACCTCGTGACTCCTCCAAAAAAAATTCATATGCCTAGCTTAGATCTATCACCTCATGAATACTCTGCTATTTTATTCTACACCTATACTTGGCCTTCACTAATACAATGTTACATTGACAATAAATCCTCTCTAGTTAAAGTATTCTCCAACTCATCCTGACTAGTAACAATTTCTTAACCTTCTATCATGAAATCCACACAAAATTACCACTCCTTAGCCCACACATAAGGGAAAAGTCATCATTAATGACTTACTAGGTACATGGCTACAACTTACATACTCTACTCAATAACTATCTCCATTTCTAAGGTTACCACACTCCTAAATGCATACTTCTAACTCTGGAACTTCTACTACTGCTATCTGATAACATCATAACTCATACTATCTTTCGGGTGAAGATACTATCCAATCATTCTAAAAAATACTTCCCTCATAAGGGTCTCACCTGAATAAGGATTAGAGAAGAGAGTATCTGGGTACCTCTCATTTTTAACTCGAACGCACGATTAACTTGAATAAGAGTGAATTCTTTTGAATCCACTAAAGCTCACTCACATGATTTTCTCAAGCTCTTCTACAGTCATTTGACTTTCTTAAAACCATTGTTGAGATTAACTCATCGATAATGATCTGACCTTTGCTTTTCAACTACTTGAGTAGAACGGGTAGTTGAATGGATCTGAGAAACACATGAGTTTGGATAAGTTCCTTATGACACAGTTCTAGTGCACCATTTATAGTATGAAAGAAGGAAATCTTTTCTTAAATATCTCTAGTCCCTCATTTATAAAAGTGGGACCCTCACAACCATAAATAAGATCTACTGACACAGCTTCATAGACACCCAAGGACTTTTAAACTCTGGGCTCTTATACCATGTTTGTCACGACCTGAGCCTACACCCTGGACGTGGTCGGTACTTGAAAACCATTGTTGGTCCCCAAACGAACCCTCATCTTGGATGACTACAAGCGGAAGACTAACTCAAGCATATATAAACATCAAACTGAAAGAAATAGTAAATCAACAGTATATTAAATCTCAAAACTCTCTGAAACTGAAAGATTCTCTAAAACTGTCTATCTATAAAGCCTGTACTATATATAGACGAGTGTCGGGACAAGACCCACGACTACTCAAAATAGTACTAATACTAACAACTCATAAAATTGGAGTCCTCCGGAAGCAAGACAGTCTTAATCAAAAGTTGACGAGCAGATGAAGTGATCTCAACAGACTCTTGTTAAGAATCCTAACAACCTGTATCTATATCATTAAATGGTGCATCTCGAATGACATCAGTATATTGAATGTACGAGTATGTAAGATAGTTGAATAGTAAATAATTAGATTTCAGGACTACAATATATATAGATATATACTCAACTGAGTGTAAAGAAATAAAGAAGTAAAATCATTAAAACTTTACAAAATACTTACTCATCACTGAACTCAACATATTAAGCGATATAACAAAAATACACTTTTAACTTTATTTGGAAGATTCTCTAACCGACAACGATCACTATGAGCTATATGATGATACACTGTCTCCGCCATATTGCCAAAACTGTCATATACAATGACGGGATATAGAACACCTCAACTAAGTGGATCGACTAAGCTCTGACCAAAGGCACTAAAGATTCATCTAAAAAGTATGATCCTTTATCGATGCTGGCATACATTGTTTATGAGAATTTTGAGTTGTCTGAATTCAATCCCGTATCGGTGCTCAATACTATTCCCAATAATTTACTTATTCTCAAATGTATAAAACATACCCTTTCTCTGTTTTGATGTAATTACTCACAATAACCTCTTAAAAGAGGTAACTACTTTGAAATATCTCTCAACTCATAAACTCATTTAGAAATCAAAGTTTCTCTTTTCTCAAAATAATATTCTCTTTTTTCATGTAAGAATGAAACATATGGGAAATATTTAGTTCCTTTATACTCTTTCTCAAACTCCCCCCTACTTCCTCAAACTCAGTTTAAAACACAAATGTTGGTCTTAAAAGATTCTTAAAATTTATAAATCAAAATAGGGTTCATGCTGAAATATAGACATAAATGAATCAACTCAAGAATCTAAATAACAATATAGAAAAATTCAATACTTAGAACTCAAGAACTCAAAACTCAACAATACTACCCATCTCAAGAATACTCAAATTATAGGGTTCAAGCTGAAATATAGACATGAACAAATCAACTCAAGAATCTCAATGCATAACATATAACAATTCAATAATTAGGAATAGAATTTCAAAAAGAATCAAAAACTCAAGAACTCAAAATCAACTCATCTCAAGAATACTCAAATCTAGAGATAGAACCCTAGATTACTCTTTTACTGATTTGAAAGTAGATGTAGGGCATGAGGACAAACCAGTCAAACATTATGATAGCCTTACATACCTGAAAGAACAAGTTTCTTTAAGAATCTTGAAAATGAACTTGATTAGATGCCTTGAAATCCTAGCTTCGAGAAATACAATCAAGGAACCCTTTCTTGGGATTCTTGTATTAGTTTCTTAAAATCTATATGGCCAAGAATTATGATTCTCATTAATGATTCATAATTTTATGAAGAAATTTGAATTGGAAAAAATGAAATTCTTGGATAAGGACTTACTTTGAAGAAGAATTTTTAAAAAGAATATAAAAAATCTTGAATGGAAGTCTTTTACTTTGATTTTTCCTTAGGGTTTGAGAGAGAAGGGAATGTTGGATTAAAAATTGAAAATTTGATTGGTTTGGGTCTTTATTTAGTCAAGAAATTCATTTAGGGTTTTCTTAGAGGTAAAAAGACAACAACGACCCCTTTTTAATATTTTTCCGTCGCTAATTCGTCACTGCAATGTATCAGGTTACTAAAATGGCCATTATATTTTACTTGGAACTCGGATTGATGCAAAATTTGTGGAGTTAAAAAGAAGATTCAAATACCTTTAATTTGATAGGTTATGAGCTACGTAACCCTTTATATTTTAAGAGATATTGTTTAAAGTTGACCCAAATAGAATTTTACATCAAACTTAATTGGTATGGAAGCTTTCAACTCAACTTTGTGCTAGGGGATTTAGTCACCTCAATTGATATCACAATTCATTCCTCACTAAAGTGTTGACATTTAAACATATGAGCAATTTAAAAATCCCAATACGACCTTACATGTAAATAAAGAATAGTTCGGACCTTAGCTTAGAAATTTTTGAAGTGTTACAATATATATATATATATATATATATATATATATAAACTAAATATGCTATGTATAGGACACAAAGGAAACAAAATATCACCGTCAAGTGACTTTTTGAGCATACACAAAAAGTAAGATATGGCTTTCAAATGTGGATTTTTTCCCTCATGTTTATGATGATAGGGCTATGCAAGTCTTTTACTTGATTTTTTCTTTTAGTAACTGAATAGCATACACTTCTCTATAATATTTTCTAAGTTAGTTTTGAAAAGCTTCTTGTCCTCAAATATGAAATGTAAACTCTTAATTATAGATTATGACATTTAATTTGATAGGTATTTCACCAAATATTGAAGCAAAAGACGTTCCCATATGTTGTTGCAAGACAGATGCTGACTGTAAAATGACGAGAGGGAGTTGCTCGGATGGTAAGCACTCCTCACTTCCAACCCGAAGGTTGCGAGTTCGAGTCACCAAGGGAGCAAAAAGGGATGGGAGCTCCTAGGGAGGGTAAAAAAAAAGATGCTAAATATAAAATTCTTTGTGGCGATATCTCTCCCTTTTTTTTTAAACGCGTATGGTGTGAATGTGGGCATCAACGCCCTCCTCTAGGATGCATTGCAGAAACTAGTGAAAACATAAATTGAAGAATTAAAATTAGGGAAAATTGTATATAATAGCAAACTATTAATTCAAATTAAATACTATAAATGGAAAAGGGTCAAAATTACCCCCGAACTATATGAAATAGACCATTTATACCTTCGTTACATTTTGGGGAAAAAAATGCCCCTGCTATTATCCTAAGAGACCACAAATATTCTCAAGAGTTAAAACCCCAAATTTTTGTTGACGTGGCAAGCCACGTGGGACGAATCCTTCCACCTAAGCGTTGTCAACTAGGATTACTACAAAAGAACTAGACCTTTAGCGGCAACAACAGTCGCCACAAAGCCCAGAAAATCGTCACTAAAAGTTTTTAACATTAAATTCTAATTTTGTGATTGTTTCATCATTGTTTTTAAAAAACCAAATATGATATCAATTAAGTAGGAGTTTAAAGACACTATATGTTTTATTTTTATGTCATATGTAAGTGTATAAAATGTACAATGATGCATTATATATATATATATATATATATATATATATGTAGTAGGAAATTTGAATCGAGAAGTAATTTTGATTATTTTTCGTAATAATATTGGATGTTTTTAATATGGATATTGCAAGTTATTTATTTTAGAAAATTAGGTCGCAATTGAAAATTAATTATCATATTTTTTTGTTGAAAAAATAGGTTTTACTAGCGAATGATTGTTGGAGCCTTAGTCGCCACTAAAAATCACTCATAACCTTTAGTGGCAATATTTTGGGATTTTGTGGCGACTTTGTCGCCACTAAAAGTCAAGTTCTTTTGTAGTGAATCTTAGTTGGCAATGCTTAGGTGGAGGGATTAGTCCCATGTGACTTGCCACGTCACTAAAAAAAAGGGTTTTAACTCTTGAGGGTATTTGTGGTCTCCTGGGATAACTGCGGAGTTTTTTTTTTATCCCAAAATGTAATGGAGGGTATAAGTGGTCTATTTCGCATAGTTCAGGGGCAATTTTGATCTTTTTCCGTACTATAAATATAGTTTGATTTAATTGTACCTCATAGAAAATTGTTGCTAACGCACCTCTCTCCTGGTGAATCTCTCTCGCCACTCTCGTTCTCTCCCTCGCCTTTCTCGTTTTTTATACAAACGCAAGTGTATAAAGTGTGTTTATGTTTGTATAAAGTGAGAGAAAGTTGTGTATATATATATATTTTCATTCCCCTCTCTTCCCTCTCCCAGATCTCGCTCTCTCACTCGCCTCTCTCACTTTATACAAAAAATGCAAATCATATAAAATGCGTTTGTGTTTGTATAAAGCGAGAGAAAATTGTATATATACATATATTTTCGTTCCCCCCTCTCCCCTCTCCCAGATCTCGCTCGTCACTCTCCCAGATCTTGCTCTCTCACTCACCTCTCTCACTTTATACAAAAACGTAAATGTATAAAATGCGTCAAAGTAGATTATACAACTGCTTTCTTTTGTATATGTATAGCGAAATATACATATTTATGTTCGCTATGGAGCGCAATTATACAAACTTTGCTATAGCATACACATACGAATTTTGTGTTTGCTATATGTGAAAGTTGCTCTTAAAATTACGTAGGGTGAAATAGAAAGGAATAATATAATTGAAATTTAATTCCTATTTCTACGCAACTTGCAACAAGACATTAGCCAAATAAGAAAGCTTATTGTTTCTTTCTTTGTGTCATATACCTTTCTTTTGATAAATAATTTCATATTCTCATTAGAATGATATTGACATGCTACAATCATATGTACATAGCAAATCATAACCTTCTTATGTTTTAGGGGAATTTTGCCATAAAAAGTAAAAAAAGTAATTGGAGTGGAACTGCAAAAAATACATTTATCCACGAAAATTTCAATTGAACTCAAGAATTTTAAGAAAAATAAAAAGTTATTTGTCACTTTTTTTTCTTTCTAAATTACTCATACAGATTTAAAAACAACTCCAATTTGTATTCATTATCAAAGAAAACTCTAGTTTTTAAATATTTTTTTACTTCGAAAACAAAAATTATTTTTATCAAATTTCACAATAAGACATGATCAAACTTCTACTAATTAATAAACCATCTCAACTTAGCATATTAACATGAAACTGTTATGGAGAGGTTTCGTTGTAAAATAAATTAAATATTTAGTCATAAGCGTAATCTCTTATTATTTGCAGTTGAATACAATTTTTTTTCTTATATTAGATTAAGATGTAATTTTCAGATTGCGATAGCTCTTCATTAGCATTTTTTAGCATGAGAAGTAACGTACATTAACTCCAAATTTACTATATACAACTGTAAAAGTGAAAAGGGTCTGAAATATATCCGAACTTTGACCGAAATTGTTGTTACGATACCAAACATTGGAAATGACCTTTTACCCCCTGCACTATTTAATAGTGTATTTTAAAGGTATATATGTGTCCACGTGGACATAAAAAATATAGAATAATTATAAATAGTAATGTGTCCACGTGGACACATATATACCTTTAAAATACACTATTAAATAGTGCAGGGGGTAAAAAAATACACTATTAAATAGTTCAGGGGTAAAAGATCTTCCATAAAGTTTGGTATCGTAACAGCAATTTCGGCCAATGTTGAAGTATTTTTTAGACCCTTTTCCCAGAGTAAAATTATACAAATAAATTATGTGTTGAAGTTGAACAAGCTAATTTTGTGGGATGCTTTGTTTACTATAGGAATAATTTAATATCTTGTACTCCATCTGCTTAAATTTATATTCGTAACATTTGAATTTCAAAGCCAAACAATTTTCTATCATAATTTTAAATACACCTTTTAAATATTTTTAATTGTTGTTATTATGACTTATAGTATTTTTACGTAGTTTTTAAGTATGTAAATTTTATTTCAAAAATTTAATGATTTCATGTTAAAATTTTAAATTTTGATTCCTGAAATTTTACTATACAACATAAATTGGGATTCAGAGAATAAGTATTAATTTTGAAAAAATTATTTATCATTGAAATTTTTTTATGTCTTTTATTTAAGACCCATAAAAGCCACACGTAATTTAGAACACAATAATATATAAAAATAATAACTAGATTCTCAAAATTTATAAACTTTAAATTCTTCCGCCTCTGTTTGATTGACAGATATTGTGTTCTCTATATGAGTAATTTATTACATTGACAATATTAATTTTGTAAGATATCTTTCAATTTATTATATAATTCCATCACCAGCCAAAGGAAAAATTACAAAATAATTTATTTTCTTTTGCATATAATGCTAGTTTGCCTTTGTTAAGTTTATTTATGTTTTCTATATGATTAATTTATTACATTGAAAATATTAATTTTGCATGATTTGTTTAAATTTATTGTATAATTCCATCACCAGTCAAAGGCTAAATTACTTAATACTAATGTTTTTTCTCTTTTATGCAATGCTAATTTTACTTTGTTAAGTTTATTTATGTTCTCTATATGAGTAAGTTATTACATTGAAAATATTAATTTTGCAAGATATGTTTACATTCATTATATAACTGGGTAAATTAACTGTATTTCGCACATGATTGAACTATTTTATTGAGCTTACATATGATCATTCCGTAATATTTGTATTTTCGATACGTACACTGTATTTTCAAGAACATTTTATCTTAAGGCAAAGTGTAGAGAGATTTTTGAAATCATAAAGTGGTATATTTTTTAATTTTCGTTTTTGTTGCACAAAAATAATTAAGCATAGAGAGATTTTAACTATAAGTAAGAAGTCTAATAAAATCTCCATGGAAATTGTTGGTCTGAAGTAATGAAATTTTCTAAATTCCAGGAAATTATAAAGAACAACATCAGACGTTAAAAAAAGACCAAAAAGCCTCGAACAACAACACTCCTCAGTAATGTGGAACATCACGTCCATACAAGAACATAATTCACTAAATTCAAATGGAGGACCTTCAACTCCTTTTTTATGAACCTCCATTGATCTCTTTTTTATTATAGTATGTCGTACCATGTATAGGTAAAAAATGACCCTAAAATTTTTAATATCCTAAAAGCCTTTCCTCATTGTCTCAGAATATTCATTGCTATTGCTTAGGTTTCATATCATCGGCTCCAACTTATTTGGAATTGTTACTTTCCTAACGATCAAGAAGAAAAAGACATTTGTTTAACATATTTTTCGAAAAGATAGTTTATCGGGTTGTATCAAAGTTTACGGTTCACAAATTTAATTGAAAGAAGCTAAAAGAAAGAGTTATCACTACATCAAAAATGATTTTTAACGATAATTAATATCTTAATTGCCGCTAAATATGTATTTTTAGAGGTAATTCGTACTTTGTATAAATGTTCTAAAAGTCTATAGTGACATTAAATCTAATGACAATTAGATAGTGTGAGCAAAGGCTCTAGCACTTTTTGTAAATGTGCATATTTACTGCCGATAAAAATTATTTCTGTTATAGTGTATATGGTAAATAAGTCAACTTATGATAAAAGAAGTGGACTAATTGTCTCTATACTATTTTTTTTAGGAAGAGTGCAATGGTATAAAAAATATTTGTACCTAAGATAAAATAATAAATATTATGTAAGTGTGGAAAGAAAGAGAGTGTTTGGTTCTTTTAACAAACTTCGTCATTGGTTTCGTATTAGTTATCACATATTCGTTGTTGTGTGCTATCAAATATAGCACAACTCATAAGCAATTTTCCCAAAAAGTATATGAAGAAGCATGTAGAAAGGCACAAAAGAGAAGGCGAATTTTCAATCATCCTTGCTGGAATTTTTAGCAGAGTTCAAAAAAGTCACCAAAATAGAAAAAATAAATTCCAATAGATACATATAAGATGTAAAGTAAAATATTAATCTTCATGAAATAAGAGGAAGAAAACTTTGAGGAATGAAACACACTTCATAAGAAGCTTAATTGATATATTTGAATTCGACTCCACTATGGCGGGAAAAAGCCTCCAAATAATAATGGTAGAACTAGAAGTTTAATTTTTTAAAGAACCAAATGTTCTGAATTCAACCATTCAAGTAGCGTTCTGAGTTGTGGACTGGGAGGCGCAAACGTAGTAATGTTTCATTGCAATTGAAATAAAAAAAAATCTCAATTCTTTCTTCTTTTGGTGCCTTAGAATTAAGTTGTCACGCCCCGAGCCAACACCCTGGATGCAACTGGCACTCGTAAACCATTACTGGTTCTCAAGCGAACCCTTGGCCTGACTTAATACTTAGTGAAAGAATTACTCAAAATTAGATGAACTCAAAAGTAAATATTTAACTCAAACGTCTCAAAACATATGTCAGAATATTTAAAGACATTCAACTGGCCAAAAGAGGCAACTCAAGTGTAAAACATTAACAACTGGAAATGAAACAAACTTATCAAAACTCTACTGTCTATGAAGCCACTAAAAATTATGATGGAAGTCGGGACAAGACCCATGACATTCTAACAAAACTGAAAATGAAGATGTTAAACCCTCTAGAAGCAAGGAGGCTCACCAAATCTAACTCAAACTGTAAGTGGTATCAACAGAGCGCTTGTTGATGACCCTGGTTACCTGTATTTGCATCATGAAATGATGCAGGTCAAATGACATCAATACATGGAATGTACGAGCATGCAAGGGGAATTCTAAAGCACATAAATAAGCTTGAACTGATAAAAAGGAAGAACATACTCACCTCATCTCAACTCGACTCAACTCAACTCAACTCAATTATACTCAAGGATACTCAAAGGTACTCAAACTCAAAAATACTCAACTCAGTTCAATATAAAAGCAATAATAAGGATGCATTATAAATAAAGATTTTAAAATAGTAAATAACAACTCAATGTATTTTTTTTTATTAACAACTTGCTTTATTTACCAAAAAGTGTCAAATTACAATGCTGGATAGAAGCTGACCATCTACCACCTCATAGACCTATCAGTAAACTAATCTAAATAGTTAACTTCTTACAAAGAAAGAAAAACAATCATAAGGCTATCTCCTAAAGGAAGTGATTCAAAGAGCTCAACATGGTCTGCTAAGATGCCTTGTTTCTTCCTTGAATGTGCAGGTGCATAGCGATGTCTTTACAGGTACATGAAACTTCTACTTCTCCCCTCTTGAACCTTAGAGTGTTCTTGTCTTTCCAGATATTGTAAATAACCATTGCAAAGGTGCAACATATAGCTTCAGCTTGAGCAGTTTTCTTCTTTGCTATCCGACTAACCCATTCTATTTCTTGTTGCCATGGACCAATGCTTTTGTAGTTTCCCCCCATTTCAGCATTCTTGTCCAAATTTGATTACTATAAACACACATGGAGAACAAATGTTCAAAAAATTCCACCTCTTGATCACAAAAAATGCATAACATTGGAACTTGGATTCCTATCTTCTGGAGTCTCTCCATTGTTAACAATCTCTGTTGTACTGCAAGCCATATGATGAATTTGAATCTTGGATGTATGACTTTATGGAGAGTGATGTTCTTCCATGAAACTTTAGGCAACTGGGGCTGCATAGCTACATAAGCTTTCTGTATCTTGAACTTGTCACCCTACACCATTCTTGCCAAAGTCTGGTGAATAGAACCTTGGAAGAATTGTTGTGTCATAAGACTTTGCCGGCTGTCAATAATCTTCTTTACAACCCAGGTTGCATTACTGGGACTGACCATCAGCTCAATGTATTTAAAAATACAATAATAACTTTTTACTCTTATTTGGGATTTTCTCTAACAGACAATCATCACTATGACCTATGTGATGATACAACGTCTCGCCCACGCTGCCAGAACTGTCATATACCTTGCCGGAGTATAAGACATCCTCAACTAAGTGGATCCACTAAGATATGCTTTAAAATCAATAAGGAATCATCTAAAAATTATTACCCTTTTTACCCATGTTGGCATACATGGTTTATGAGGACTTTGAGTTGTCAAAACTCGTCCCTATATCGGTGCTCAATACTACTCCCAATAATATAACTCATGCTCATATGTTTAAAAATATTTCCTCATCTTTGAACTTTGAGATTATTACTAAAAAGGTTCTCATAAAAGAGATAGTGCTCAAAAACTCCTCGTGAACTCATTTAGAAATTAAAGTTTCCTCTCATTTTAAATGTAAAACAATTACTCTTGAGAATACTTAGTTCTCATATATTCATTTTGAAAAAATGAAACTCAACCCTCCTCAAACTCATACTTAAGTACTCAAGTCTTAAGACAAGTTTTAAAAGTTAGTTAAAGACTTCTCCAAAAGACTCGAAAGACTCTCTCAAACTTGACTCTTAATCTTTTCATGAATTTGAAATGCGAATTCAAGAGTTATAATTCGTGATATAAAGGATCTCTTGATGATTAGATGTAGTTTAGAATAGTTGTAATCAGGAAAAAGTGAAGATACTTTTTAAAAGAACTCGAATGGGACAAACGACGGAAAAAGGACGGGGAAAGGCCACCCTAGCGCACTGAGTGACGTGGGGCGCCAACCCCTAAACTACAGAGCACTATATTTGGTGCACTATTGGCGCGGTGCGCCAGCCTCCTGATGCATCAGTGGCGCGTCGCCCCAGGCCCTGCCCCGAAAACCCGAGTGATTTTCCCCTTTGATTTTTTGCCATAATTTACCTAATATAGATTGTTTTGTTCCAAACTCTCTTAGATTTGTATGCCCAACATAAGTACACAAAATTCTACCCAAAAACTACCCTCAAACTCATAATATTCACCTCTAGAAGTCATCAAATCCCAATAGTAAAGATTTAAGAATGAAACTTCAAGAAACTCATCAAGAACCTCAATACATGGATTTTCATGGATGAAATTAACTCAAGAAAACTCATAATTGGTGTGAGGGTGAACGAACCCATCACTATGGAAGCTTACATACCTCATTAGGATTGAATCCTTGGAAAAAACCCGTCAACGATCACAAGAATCTTGAACGAACGCTTGAATTTCTTCTTTTTCTCCTCTTGAACTTCTCTCTATAACCCTAAGCGAGTTTAGGAATTTTGAAAACTAAGCTAACTCAGTCTAGACCCCTAAAATATTACCAAAAACAATTTAGGCTAGTGGGGTAAGGAAAAGACAAAAATACCCCTCCTTAATTCGGATAAATTTCTTTAACTGGATAGGCTGAATTCAAATGGGTATATCTCCCTCATCCAAACTTGGAATTTAGCAAACTTGGTGGCGTTGGCTAGAGGACTCAAAGATCTTTTATTTGATATCTCATGGGCCACCTAACTCATAATGTACTGAAAGTTATGGTCATTTTAATTTGACCCAAAACTCACAATTTAAGATTAACTTGTCCAATTCTCAATTTAGCTATTTCTAGTTTAGCTCTTTCTAAATCCGAGGTGTTACATAAGTGTTGGGTTTTAAAAGGTGTGAATGAAAAATGAAGAGTTGTGACTTTTGTGAAAAGTTGTGACTTGTGAAAAGTTGTTCAAAGTTGTGACTTTGTGAAAAGAGTTCAAAAGGGTCTTGGTTTTTATTATTGAAGTCCAGTTTTAGTTTTCTTCCATTTTTGGAGAGCTTTCTTAGTATTTTTTCATTGGAGAACAACTTTGAAGGATTTTTCAAGTAGATTCAAAGTGGGTCTTTGATTTTAACACTTTGGATCATTTTAACGACTTGGATTGCAATACCCAGATCATGGAGAATGTTTTTGATATTAATTTCTATATTTTTATGATGCTTGGCTAAAACCCCAATTCTTGGGGTGTGACCATATGATTATTTGCTTAATTAGCTTATGGGTATTGTTGTTTAATGATTTAAATGTTGCTTTAATGTGGGTTTGATCGATAAATGAGTAGTAATTTGTGAATTATAGTTGCAAATATAATGTTAGCTTAGTATTTTAGGCTTGCTCGAGAGAGAGGTTCTCAAAACCAAGGTTATCGATTGATGATTGTAGTGTGTGGGTTGTTATAGGTTCAGCTTGAGAGAGTGAATCTTGACTCATTCCTACCTATCTAGCTCGAGAGAGTAGATAAATTAAGGTTTTGGGTTGTTTTGTAGTGTCAATCTTGTCGAGGTTCTAGAGAACTCACCTGAATCGTAATAGTTGTTCGAGAGAAAGCTATTGCACCTATAGTCTAGCCTGCCCGCAGTGATTTAACACTTTATTATTAAGCTCCAATTACCCATATAGTGAAATTAGCTTATAATCAATCACATCTCCAGAATTCCTTCCTACTTGTCTAATCCCCTATTTTAGTGATTATTGTAGTTGTTAATTGATATCTTGAAACCCCCCATCAGATGTTCATTGTCAAACCTTTGACTTATTTTGTTTGATTTCGAAAATGTCTTCTTCTATAACCGATTAGAATCATATCTTTACTTCCTAAAAGAATTCGATATGGTACCGCTCCATGTGGGTTCGAACTTAACCTTTTGTTGGGTTATATACTCGATTATGATCGCGTACACCTAGTATTGGATGAGGTGTAGTTAAGCGTTTATCAAAAAATGATGCCGCTGCCGGGGAGTGGTGTTATTGAATTCTTTTATTGAAGTTAGTTTGTGATTTTATTGTGTTATTGTTGAACCCACTTACTATTTGTTGTTGTTTATTGCCTTTGCATAGGTGACGAAATGAGCATAAACGATAGCAATGCCAGCCAGCTCGGCCATAATGATGATATTGGCAATCTGAATGATGTGAATGAGGCCAACGTGAATGACATACACTTGGGTGGTGTTGGAGCAATCAGGCTACCACCGGTCGTGGGAATGCAGTCTTCCATGTAACAAGTACAATACTGCAACTCTTGCAAATGAAAGGGCTATTTGGTTGTTTAGCGCATGAAGACCCCCACAACCACATTAGAAACTTCGTGGATATTTGTGGCCCTTTCTCGTTCAAGAATATATCCCAAGAGTCGGTTAGACTCGGGTTGTTCTCATTTTCACTGATAGTAGAGGCTACCAAATGGTTAGTCGATCTCCCAAGGGACTCTATCACGACATGGGATGAATTGACGGAAGCATTCTACACAAGATTATTTCCTCCTTCGAGGATAATGTCTTTGAGAGATAATATCTAAGGTTTTAAACGCTTTGATAGTGAGCCAATCCACGAGACTTGGCTCCAATTTTAGAAATTTCTAATTTAATGCCCGACTCATTGTCACGACCCAAGCCTAGGGCCTAGAAGTGACCGGCGAATAGGGAACCCGAAGGAACCCCAAACAAGCCTCATAGCGTATCTTACACATCATTGGTCGCGGAAGCAATTAAAATGACCATAAGCGATAAGCATAATCAAGGGGGAAATCGGGACTAAGGGAGCAAGAAAAAAAAAAGAAGAAGAAATGATACATAAATACCATAGATGAATCAAGCTCAAACATAATACACAACTTGTCCAACACCACCTCTAAACATAGGTACTTTAGCGGGGGCCAAGACAAACAACTGGGCTCACCCTCATAGACAAAACATAACTAAAAGGAAAAGTCTTATACATAGCAAAAGATCATAAGCAACGTCCCCGGAATGGAGGACTCACCAATAACCTTGATAGAAAATCGTATTAGCCACGCGGAGGACGAGGGTCAAGCGGTGCTCCGGTCCCTACATGGTGACATCATGTAGGCATAGAGTATGCGTTAGTACGTTTGAATGTACTAAGTATATGGGATGCAATGCAATGCAACAAGGGATGGACATCATAGGCAAAATGCATAATCGTACCCGATAGATAGCATATTAATGAGATGATATGTATAATGATGCTTATATAAAAATCATATTTAGTAGGGCATAGTATATGTGTAGTGAGTGACCATCAATATAGTATTTCCAAGGCCTACCACCCCCTTGGAGAGGCGAAAGAGGTACAAACCCCTCAATGTGGTTACCCGGGCCTACCACCCCCCGAGCTAGGGACCAAGGTACAAACCCCTCGATATGGTTATACGGGCCTACTACCCCCCGTACTAGGCAACCAAGGTACAAACCCCTCGATACGGTTATACGGGCCTACTACCCCCCGTACTAGGCAACCAAGGTACCAACCCCTTGATACGGTTACCCGGGCCTACAACCCCCCGAGCTAGGCTTGGTCGACTCACACACTATATAGAGAAAATCATATACATGTATCCATTTCATCATCATTTCAATACTTATATAATCATCCGACTCATAGGACGTACATTGGACCTTCCATTTCATAAGAATTCTATAAATGGCATTTTATCAAACATATGGTGGGCTACTTGTTCATGTAAATAAAATCATGTGTTTCAAGAGTACTAAGTCCAACCAATTTCAAAATCCATATAAAACAGCCCACCAACAACATACATATATATATACATATATAACAACCTTCATAATTTGATCATGGAGGCATGAAAACCATAAACATCATATAATCATTCCATTTCATGATAATATACAAAAATAGACCATAATAGGATGTGTAGTAATAATTCCATAATTCAAGAGTTCATAAATGATCATAAGGACCCATAAACTTGAAGTAAAATAGAGGATAAATGGTTGGACTTGTGGAAAGGAAGGTTTCCACAATCAACCCACATACCTCAACTTTGGAGAATTCTTGATGAAGATTGGAATGGAGAATTGCTTGAGATTGAATCTTGAATCCGGAATTAAAGCTTGGGATCCTTGAATTTGGTTGATGATCTTGGTGGAATTTTTGGAGAGGGTTTAGAGAGAGTTTTTGGATGTTTTGAAGTTAAATGACTAAGTATGGATATGTCCCCTTTTTATAAAAAAACGTCCCAACACTTAGAAAAAAAATTGAGGCGGGTGAACAGTGTTTTCGGCTACTGGAATTTGCATTTTCTGCCGGACAGGTTTTACGAAAATGGTCATAACTCCTTCATCCTAACTCGGAATGAGGTGAAACAAATTGCGTTGGAAAGCTAACTCACAGAGCTTTAATTTTGATAGTTTGAGCTCCTTCCAGTTCCTTGTGTGCTGAGAGATATGCCCCTTTAAAGTTGACCCTCAAAATCGCATTTTTTGCGATTTTCGAATTTTGATACGGTTGTTCTAAAATTCGGGTTAGACTCATTTCCCACTCAATTTGACCCCCTGAATAAGAATATGAAGTCGAATTTCCGAAATGATGCACGGATTTTGAGATATATGGAAATTACAATTTTAGGTGTTTTCGAAGCACATTTTCGGGCATTTTTGGGGTCGTTTCAATATCTCCCCCTTGGGAACATTCGTCCCCGAATGTCAAAGAAACGTACATGAGAAACACAAACATGGCAAATTCAGCCCACATAGGGATGCAACAATGCACTTACACCTCATTTCAAAAACTTCAACATAGTTGTAAAACCACAATGAACTTGTTAACTTAAACATGAATGTATGCAATGACATGGTGGCTGAACTTAAGACCTGAGATTTTATAAAGGGTTTAGATCAATACCTTAAGCTTGAGTGGAGTGGAAAAGATAAGGATATCGCCTTTGCATGTCCGCTTCGGCCTCCCAAGTCGCACTTTCAACTTGTTGATTTCTCCAAAGGACCTTAACGGAAGCCACATCTTTGTTTCTCAACCTCTTCACTTGTCTATCTAAAATCTGGACCGGAACCTCTTCATAGGTCAAATTATCTTCAACAACACCCACAACATCAAGAGGCACAATGGCATTCGGATCACCCACACACTTCCTCAACATAGACACATGAAATACCGGATGAACCAAATCCATTTCGCTAGGCAATTCCAACTCATAAGCTACCTTGCCAATTCTCCTCATCACCTTATAAGGACCCACGTATCTTGGGCTCAACTTGCCCTTCTTACCAAAACGAACCACACCCTTCATGGGTGACACCTTCAAATAGACCCAATCACCAACTTGGAATTCAAGAGCCCTTCTCCTCACATCGGCATAGGACTTTTGGCGACTTTGGGCCGTCTTCAACCTTTCTCTAATCATCCTAACCTTCTCAAGAGCCTCCATAACTAGATCTGGTCCTAACAAGGCCACCTCACCAACCTCAAACCACCCAACCGGTGATCTACAACGCCTCCCATAGAGAGCCTCAAAAGGAGCCATACCGATGCTAGAATGATAGCTATTGTTATAGGCAAACTCAATCAATGGAAGATGATCATCCCAACTACCCTTAAGCTCCAATACACAAGCCCTAAGCATATCCTCAAGTGTTTGGATAGTCCTTTCGGCTTGTCCATCCGTTTGCGGGTGAAAGGCCGTAGTAAGCTTAACTCTCGTACCTAGACCCCTTTGAAAGGACTTCCAAAAGTGTGAAGTAAATTGAGTACCACGGTCCGATATGATGGATAGAGGAATCCCATGCAACCTTACCAAGTCATGAATATATAACCTTGCATAATCTTCCGCCCCATATGTTGTCTTTACCGGTAGAAAATGAGCCGATTTTGTCATCCTATCAACCACCACCCAAATAGAATCAAAACCTTTTCTAGTCTTGGGTAAACCAACTACAAAATCCATATTAATTTCTTCCCACTTCCAAGTAGGAATCTCTATGTCTTGGGTTAGACCACCCGGCCTTTGATGTTCGGCCTTGACTTGTTGACAACTATGACAACCGGAGACGAATTTGGCAATGTCCTTCTTCATGCCTCCCCACCAATACACATCCCTCAAATCTCTATACATTTTGGTGGAACCGGGGTGAATGGAGTAGGAAGAATTATGAGCCTCCTCAAGAATTTTCTCCCTCAAACCATCAACACAAGGCACACACAACCTACCTTGGTACCTAAGGGCACCATCTCCCCCTTGGGAGAAAACTTCCACCTTGCCCTCTTTCACCAAGGCCTTCAATTCTAACAAGGAAGAGTCAAGATCTTGTTTTGCTATCACCTCATCAACCAAGGAAGACCTAGCACCATCAACAACGACCACACCACCATTACCAACCTCTTCCAACCTAACCCCCAACCTAGCCAACCGATGCACCTCCCTAGCCATTTCCCTATCACCAATATCAACATGAGCTAGGCTACCCATAGACACCCTACTCAAAGCATCCGCCACCACATTAGCTTTACCGGGATGATAATGCACACTCATATCATAATCTTTAAGAAATTCTAGCCACCTTCTTTGTCTCAAGTTGAGATCTTTTTGGGTGAAGACATATTGGAGGCTCTTATGATCGGTGAACACATCAACATGTACCCCATACAAGTAATGACGCCAAATCTTTAAAGCAAACACCACCGCGGCTAATTCAAGATCATGCGTAGGATAGTTCTTTTCATGCACTTTGAGTTGTCTAGAAGCATAGGCTATCACCTTACCATTTTGCATTAGGACACAACCCAAGCCAACTCTAGAAGCATCACAATACACAACAAATCCCTCAAGCCCATCCGGTAGTGACAATATAGGAGCGGACACAAGTTTATCTTTCAAGGTTTGAAAACTCCTTTCGCACTCGTCGGTCCACTCAAACTTAGCCTTCTTTTGTGTCAACTTAGTCATGGGAGAAGCAATAGAAGAAAACCCATTCACAAATCTCCGGTAGTAACCCGCTAAGCCCAAGAAGCTCCTAATATCCGACGGGGTCAATGGCCTAGGCCAATTTCTAATCACATCGGTCTTCTTAGGGTCTACCTTAATACCATCCCCCGACACCACATGACCTAGGAAGGCAACCTCCCTCAACCAAAATTCACACTTTTCATACTTGGCATACAACTTCTCCTCTCTCAATCTTTGCAACACAACCCTCAAGTGACCCATATGTTCTTCCTCGCTATGCGAATAGATTAAAATATCATCAATGAAGACCACAACAAAGGAATCAAGGTAGGGTTTAAAGACCCTATTCATTAGGTCCATGAAGATAGCCGGTGCATTGGTCAACCCAAAGGACATGACCACAAATTCATAATGCCCATACCTAGTCCGGAAGGCTGTCTTGGGAATGTCACACTCCCTCACCTTCACTTGATGATACCCGGACCGAAGATCAATCTTAGAGAAGTGGCTAGCCCCTTGCAATTGGTCGAACAAGTCATCAATCCTAGGAAGAGGATATTTATTCTTGACGGTGACCCTATTGAGTTGCCGGTAATCAATACACATCCTAAGGGACCCATCTTTCTTCTTCACAAACAACACCGGTGCACCCCATGGTGATTGGCTAGGCCTAATAAAACCCTTCTCCAACAAGTCCTTCAATTGTTCCTTCAACTCCTTTAACTCCGCCGGGGCCATACGGTAAGGGGGAATAGAAATGGGTTGAGTATCGGGGAGGAGGTCTATGCCAAAATCTATTTCCCTTTCGGGAGGAACACCGGGAAGGTCATTAGGAAAGACATCAAGGAATTCATTTACGATCGGAACCGACTCTATAGGAAGGGTTTTGGACTCCACATCCTTAACCCTCACAAGGTGATAGAGACACCCCTTAGAGATCAACTTACGGGCTTTAATGCAAGAGATGAACCTACCCTTGACTACCACATTTTGGCTTTCCCACTCAAGAATGGGTTCACTTGGGAATTGAAACTTGACTCTACGGGTTCTACAATCAATGGAAGCATAGTATGCATGCAACCAATCCATCCCAAGAACAACATCAAAATCGACCATGTTCAACTCAACAAGATCACAAGGCAATATTTTATGCAAGATGCAAATAGGACAATTTCTATAGACCTTCCTAGCAACAATATATGCACCAATAGGAGTAGACACCTTATATGACTCACGCAACAATTCGGGCTCAACATGAAACTTTTTGGCAACAAAGGGGGTGACAAAAGAAAGAGAGGCACCCGGATCAATTAATGCATATACATCAAAGTCAAAGATTTTCAACATACCGGTAACGACATCGGGGACTTCATCGACCCCTTGCCTCCCATGCAAAGCATAAAATCGATTGTGCCTTGGGGCACCATCTTGTCGGCCCCCTCTCCCCAAAGGAACCGCATTGGCACCTTGTGGACGGACCTCCTTACCCTTGTTGCGATTTCGAGGACAATCCATTGCCTTGTGCCCCATTTCCCCACAACTATAGCAAGCACCGGTATTTCTCAAGCACGGGCCACCATGGCCCTTACCACACTTCGGACATACATCAATAGGACCCATACCACCAACACCTTGGGCCCTTGGAACATCATTGGCAAACCCCTTATGGGGCGCATGAGAAGACCCTTGGCCTTGATGAAACCGGCCTCCCCTTCGACTTTGGAACTTGCCCTCAAAACGGGCCCTCTTGGCCTCATGACCCCTCCTCTTCCTCAACTTCTCTTCCTCCATTTGTTCGGCATAGACCATCAAGCGGGACAAGTCCATGTCACTAATCAACATTGCGGACCGGCATTCTTCACTCACTAGGTCGGACACACCCATCACGAATTTGTTCATTCTAGATCGTGAGTCGGCAACCAAGTGTGGAGCATATCTTGAAAGTTGGTTAAACTTGAGGGCATACTCCCTCACACTCATAGACCCTTGTTTTAAATTCATGAACTCCACCAATTTGGCTTCCCTAAGTTCAAGAGGAAAGAATCGATTAAGGAAAGCCGTTTTGAACTCTTCCCAAGGCACCACATAGTTTGCCCCCTTCTCTTCCTTCCATTGGTTGTACCATATTTGGGCCACCCCTTTTAGTTGGTAGGCCGCCAACTCCGCCTTATCTTCTGACCTCATGCCCATGATAGCTAATATCTTGTGGACTTCATCAATGAACTCTTGAGGGTCTTCATCTAACTTAGACCCATAGAATTCCGGGGGATTCATCCGCACGAAGTCTCTCACCCGAGATGCCGGGGTAGGAGCCTGAGGAGCTTGGGCCCCGTGGTTGGCTTGATTAGCCATAGCTTGAGCAAATAAAGTAAGGGCATCCCGAAGATCCCCATTGGTCGGTTGTTCCTCGGGTGCGCGGGCTCGTCTTCCTCTTGTATTAGGCATGATCTAGCATAGCAAAGAGCAACCGTTAGGGAAGAACTTAATTCAACTCTATAGCACGACTTAGAACAAGGAGAAGGGAAACATTTCCTAAAACGTCTCATAGCCTCCTACTCATAGTTGTGGTGCACAACACAACCATGAATCGGACTCTAATCAACGCGGTGGGTTGGACTCCGAGGATCTATCAACCTAGTGCTCTGATACCAAGTTTGTCACGACCCAAGCCTAGGGCCTAGACGTGACCGGCGAATGGGGAACCCGAAGGAACCCCAAACAAGCCTCATAGCGTATCATTACACATCCTTGGTCGCGGAAGCAATTAAAATGACCATAAGCAATAAGCATAATCAAAGGGGGAAATCGGGACTAAGGGAGCAAGAGAAAAAAAGAAGAAATGGTACATAAATACCATAGATGAGTCAAGCTCAAGCATAATACACAACTTGTCCAACACCACCTCTAAACATGAGTACTTAGCGGGGGCCAAGACAAACTACCGGGCTCACCCTCATAGTCAAAACATAACTAAAAAGAAAAGTCTTATACATAGCAAAAGATCATGAGCAACGTCCCCGGAATGGAGGACTCACCAATAACCTTGATAGGAAATCGTATTAGCCACGCGGAGGAGGATGGTCAAGCGGTGCTCCGGTCCCTACATGGTGACATCATGTAGGCATAGAGTATGCGTTAGTACGTTTGAATGTACTAAGTATGTGGGATGCAATGCAATGCTACAATAGATGGACATCATAGGAAAAATGCATAATCATACCCGATAGATAGCACATTAGAGAAATGATATGTATAATGATGCTTACATAAAAATCATATTTAGTGGGACGTAGTACATGTGTGGTGAGTGACCATCAATATAGTATTTCCAAGGCCTACCACCCCCTTGGAGAGGCGAAAGAGGTACAAACCCCTCAATGTGGTTACCCGGGCCTACCACCCCCCGAGCTAGGGACCAAGGTACAAACCCCTCGATGTGGTTATACGGGCCTACTACCCCCCGTACTAGGCAACCAAGGTACAAACCCCTCGATACGGTTATACGGGCCTACTACCCCCCGTACTAGGCAACCAAGGTACAAACCCCTCGATACGGTTACCCGGGCCTACAACCCCCCGAGCTAGGCTTGGTCGACTCACACACTATATAGAGAAAATCATATACATGTATCCATTTCATCATCATTTCAATACTTATATAATCATCCGACTCATAGGACGTACATTGGACCTTCCATTTCATAAGAATTCTATAAATGGCATTTTATCAAACATATGGTGGGCTACTTGTTCATGTAAATAAAATCATGTGTTTCAAGAGTACTAAGTCCAACCAATTTCAAAATCCATATAAAACAGCCCACCAACAACATACATATATATATACATATATAACAACCTTCATAATTTGATCATGGAGGCATGAAAACCATAAACATCATATAATCATTCCATTTCATGATAATATACAAAAATAGACCATAATAGGATGTGTAGTAATAATTCCATAATTCAAGAGTTCATAAATGATCATAAGGACCCATAAACTTGAAGTAAAATAGAGGATAAATGGTTGGACTTGTGGAAAGGAAGGTTTCCACAATCAACCCACATACCTCAACTTTGGAGAATTCTTGATGACGATTGGAATGGAGAATTGCTTGAGATTGAATCTTGAATCCGGAATTAAAGCTTGGGATCCTTGAATTTGGTTGATGATCTTGGTGGAATTTTTGGAGAGGGTTTAGAGAGAGTTTTTGGATGTTTTGAAGTTAAATGACTAAGTATGGATATGTCCCCTTTTTATAAAAAAACGTCCCAACACTTAGAAAAAAAATTGAGGCGGGTGAACAGTGTTTTCGGCTACTGGAATTTGCATTTTCTGCCGGACAGGTTTTACGAAAATGGTCATAACTCCTTCATCCTAACTCGGAATAAGGTGAAACAAATTGCGTTGGAAAGCTAACTCATAGAGATTTAATTTTGATAGTTTGAGCTCCTTCCAGTTCCTTGTGTGCTGAGAGATATGCCCCTTTAAAGTTGACCCTCAAAATCGCATTTTTTGCGATTTTCGAATTTTGATACGGTTGTTCTAAAATTCGGGTTAGACTCATTTCCCACTCAATTTGACCCCCTGAATAAGAATATGAAGTCGAATTTCCGAAATCATGCACATATTTTGAGATATATGGAAATTACAATTATAGGTGTTTTCGAAGCACATTTTCGGGCATTAATGGGGTCGTTTCACTCATGGATTCCCAACAACGCTTGCTACAGTATTTGTCAACCCCGAAGCTACCACAAAGATGCATACATGGGACCTAGGATCACGAGTGACCCCAAGCTAACCCTCCTGGCATATCATAAGCATACTTAAAGATAACTGAATTAAGAAAGTATTGTGCGGAAGTTTAAAACATCATGTAAACTGAAAGGATGGGGAATACCCAATAATATCTGAATAAAAGAGCTATGAGTTTAATGACAACTGAAACATCAAACTCCAAAGCTAAAACTAAATCTAACTATGTCTGAAATAAAGCCTCTAACTGCCTAGAAATGTTGGGACATTCCCCATCCAGATCTAGCAAAATTGAAACTAAAGACTAAAAGTAGAAAAGATAGTCATGTCAATCCTCCTTGAAGAATGAAGAATCACCGCATATGCTGCTGAAATGGAGATCGACAATCGATCTATGTGTGATCTGAAAGCTGAGGACTTGAACCTACATCACGAGAAGATGTAGCGCAGAGTATGCGTCAATACTTGAAAGGTACTGGACATGCATAATAGAATAAAGTTGAATAAAATACATAACAGAACAAAACATATAATTGAGCAATGACATGAGATAAACATGATACTATACTGAAAATACTGAACATGAACTAACTGAATGCAATGACCAAGTTTATAACATGTTGCAACTGAATACTGAACTATAACTGATAACCTGGTCAATGCACTAGAATCTGACTGTAGGAGCTACTAATAACAGACATAAAACCACATCAGGTAAATGTTGAGTCCGACGTATACTCCCCATCGAGAGGACCCAATATATCCCACCAGAGAAATAGAGTCATAGTGGTGTGATCACTAAACTGATGCCCACAAAGGGGACTTATAACCTATGGGGGCACGTAGTTCTGGGACTTGAGGGTGACTGACCCTAGTCCAACTCAGCACAAAGCCAACTTTCAACTGAATATGTGAAATTTATAACATACTGAAGTAAACTAGATAGCTCAATAATCTAACATGCAAAATCTGAAATGCAACATGTATATCTGATAATGAAACATTCGAAAACTGAGGCATGTATATTTGTTTATCTGTCCTAGTTTATGAAATTCATGAACTAAAAGAACTACATAACTAGGGTTCTGAGTTTATGCATGAATTTTGGGCAAAAATGATACTACTACATGATAATCTGATTGGGGACATTAGAATAACTACTTCATAATAATCTGCTGAAATTCTAGAAACCCTAGGTCTAGATAATATGAAGGGAATCAAGAATCTGACTGAATTCTAGAGACATAATTGGTGAAAGGAACCCACTAGTGAAATCCCACATACTTGGTGAGGAAATTCACAGAGAAATCTTTCGATTTTGGGGCTGGAATTGATGAAAATCTTGCTGCGTTTTCTTGGAGGGCTGCTCGACTTCTCTCTCTAATCTGCTCTATGTTTCACTTGATTTTTGGTGAAAAATAGATTAGGGTAAGTTCTAAATAATTTACAAGGCTAAAAGTGACGAAAACGACGTAGTTTAGGAATCCAACACATAAGGAAAAGACCAAACGACCCCTAACTTAAAAGTTGTCGGGCCAACTGATGGACCAGACCGACGGACCGTGGATGTTTCGACAGTCCATTTTGGTTGGCCATCATTCGGCTTAAGAGACTAGAATTCTAGGGCCTCGATCCATGGACCAGAACCACGGTACGTGGGATGACCTACAGTCCGTGGGTCCGGCCGTGGGTCATGCCTTTGAATATTTTCTGGGCTGAGTTTGAAGGGGAGGGGCTGCAGATGGCAATCCACGGACCCACCTACGGTCTGTGGGTGGTGCCCTTCGGTGGCACCTGAAACTTCTGATTTCTGCAATCTGGTCTGTCTAGGATACAGGGTGTTACTTTATCTCCCCCTTGGGAACATTCGTCCTTGAATAAAGACTAAAGTAGCTGAATATGGAGGAGAGACTGAAATCTGACTGAACTAAGTTCCAGGAACATGCAAATACGCAGAAAATGCAAGAACAACTGAAGGAACTTGATACTAAGACTGAAGCTACGCATGAATGACTGAAAAACTGGAGAGGAACTATTGCCTCAAGCTGGAATGGAATTGGATGGAAAGAGATGATGATACTTGGCCTTCATGGTTGCTTCTGCTTCCCAAGCAGCTCCCTCTACGGGTTGAATCCTCCATAAAACCTTCACTAAAGCGACTTCTTTGTTCCTAAACCTTCGAACCTGATGATCAAGAATCTCAACTAGCACATTCTCATAAGTGATACTATCCTTCACAGTTACACTTTCTAAAGGTACTATAGATGCAGGTCACCCACACACTTCTTCAACAACGAAATGTAAAAGATCGGATGGACTGCTACTAGTTCTACTAGCAACTCTAACTCATATGCCACTTTACCAACTCTTTTCAAGCTTTTCAAGATCTTGTAAGGGACTACATATCTAGGACTAAGCTTTCCCTTCTTGCCAAATCTCATCACCCATTTCATAGGTAACACTTTTAGAAAAACCCAATCATCAAATTGGAACTCCAACTCCCTTCTCCTTACATCTGCATAGGATTTCTGGCGACTTTGGGCTGTCTTAAGTCTATCTCTAATGAGCTGAACTTTTTCCATGGCATCATGAACCAAATTTGGCCCTACCAAGGCTGCTTCACCTACTTCAAACCAACCAACTGGAGATCTATATCTACGCCTATACAATGCCTCATAAGGGGCCATCTAAATACTGGAATGGTAGCTATTATTGTAGGCAAACTCTATAAGAGGAAGGTGATCATCCCAACTACCCTTGAAATCAATCACATAAGCTCTCAACATGTCCTCTTAGGCCTGAATGGTACGCTTTGCCTGACCATCCGTTTGTGGATGAAATGTTGCGCTATTATTAACCTGAGTACCAAGACCTTCTAAAATGACCTCCAGAAATGAGAGGTAAGCTGAGGACCTCTATCTGAGATGATAGACAAAGGAACCTCGTGCAACCCGACTATCTCATAAATGTAAAGCTAGGCGTAGTCCTTCGCCGAGTCTCTAGTCTTAACAGCCAAAAAGTGCGCAGACTTAGTAACTCTGTTAACTATCACCCAAATGGAGTCATATTATTTGCAAGTGCGAGGTAAGCCTGTAATGAAGTCCATGTTGATTAGTTCCCACTTATATGTAGGAATGTTGATCTCTTGAGTCATACCCCCTAATTTCTGATGTTCTACTTTCACTTGTTGACAATTAGGACACTTAGCCACAAAATCTGTTATATCCCTCTTCATGTCATTCCACCAAAATACTTCTCGCATATCATGGTACATATTAGTGGTGCCTGGATGAATAGAATACCTGGAGTTATGGGCTTCTGCAAGAATCTATTGTCTCAACTCACCCACCTTAGGAACACATAAACGACCCTAATAACGAAGTACACCATCTCCCCATTGGGAAAAAACCTCAAATTCCTGTTGATGAACTGCACCCTTCAGTTAAAGCAATATTGGATCACTGTCTTTCTTTTTCTTAATCTCTGTTACCAATGAAGATTCTGACCCATTCTGAACTGTTACACCACCATCTAATATGCTCATAAGGCGAACTCCCAAGAGAGCAAGCCTATGAACATCTTTTGTTAGTTCCTTTCTTTCTTCCTCAACATGTGCTACACTACCCATAGATAGTATACTAAGAGCATCTGTTACTACATTGTCCTTACCAGGATGGTAAAGCACATTCATATCATAATCTTTACTCTTCTGGGTGAACACATACTGGAGGATCTTATGGTCTGTGAACACATCTACGTGAACATCATACAAGTAATATCTCCAAATCTTAAGTGCAAACACCACTGCTGCAAGCTCGAGGTCATGAGTCGGATAATTATTCTGATGCATGTTAAGCTCTCTAGAATCATAAGCTATGACCTTACCTTGTTTCATCAACACACTACCTAGGACGACTCTGGATGCATCACAATAGATCACATAACCGTCTGAACCCTTTGGTAGAGTCAAAACAGGAGTTGTAGTCAACCTAGTTTTCAGTTCCGCGAAGCTTTTCTCACAATCATCTGACCACTGAAACTTAAGCATTTCCTGAGTCAACTTAGTCAATGGATAGGATATGGATGAAAATCCTTCCATGAACCTTCTGTATTAACCAGCCAAACCCAAGAAACTTCTGATATCTGTGGGAGAGGTAGGTCTGGGCCATTGTTTCGCTGCTTCTATTTTCTGAGAATCCACTCGGATCCCTTCACTAGACACAATATGCCCAAGGAAAGCAACTGATTGCAACCTAAACTCACATTTGCTAAACTTAGCGAATAAATGGTGATCTTTGAGAGTTTGCAGGACAACCCTCAAATGAGTCGTATGTTCTTCCTCATTCCTAGAGTAAATGAGGATATCATCAATAAAATGATAACGAACAAGTCCAAATACTGCTTGAACACCATGTTCATAAAATCCATGAAAGTTGCAGGAGCATTGTTTAGTCCAAATGACATAACTAAAAATTCATAATGATCATATCGAGTTTTGTAGGATGTTTTCGAAACGCCACTATCTCCGACTCTAAGTTGATGATACAGGATCTGAGGACTATCTTTGAAAACTGACTAGCACCCTGAAGTTGGTCAAATAAGTCATCAAATCCTGGGGATAGGGTACTTATTCTTGATTGTGACTTTGTTCAAATATCGGTAGTCAATGCACATTCTGAGTGAACCATATTTCTTCTTCACGAACAACACTGGTGCACCCAATGGGGAAATACTAGGTCTGATGAAGCCCTTATCTAGAAGGTCTTTCAACACCTCTTTCAATTCCTTTAGCTTAGCTGGAGCCATTCTGTAAGGAGGTATATAAATAGGTTGGGTATCTGGAAGGAGATCAATTCCAAAGTCGATTTCCCTTTGGGGAGGAACTCCGAGAAGATCTTCTGGAAAATCATTAACTACAGGAACTAACTCAAGAGTTGGGGTTTCGGAGCGTGAATCCTTAACCTGAACTAGATGGTAGATATAACCCTTAGAAATCATCTTCCTGGTCTTGAGGTAAGAAATGAATCGACCCATAGGTGCTAAGCTACTACCCTTCTATTCTAAGATTAGTTTATTTGGAAACTGAAAACGAACGATCCTAGATCTACAATCGACTGAGGCATAATAGGAATGTAACCAATCCATGCCTAGAATAACATCAAAGTTTACCATTTCTAACTCTACAAGATCTGCTGAAGTGACTTTCTGAGAGACTGTGACAGGGTAATTTCTGTATACCCGTTTAGCTATAACTGGGTCACCGACTGCAGTAAAGACTAAGAAAAGTTCTGAGAGATTTTATGAACTGACATCGAAGTTTACTTCTATATAGGGAGTTACAAAGGAAAGAGTATCCCCTAGATCTAACAAAGCATAATCATCTAAGTTAAAGACTCATAACGTACCATTAACTACATCAGGAGAATCTTCCTGATTCTGGCTAGCCTGAAGAGCATACAACTTATTTTGGCGCTGTCTTCCACCTTACTAGATGAGTTACCCTGCTGAGTCGGACGACCTGCTAGTGCTGCTGAAGTTTTAGACTGAGCGCTATTATTATTGCCTCTTTGACCCTATTTAGAAGAAGGACAATCTCTCAACTTATGACCAAACTGACTATACCAAAACCATTTTTCCTTTCCTGCAAGACATTCGCCCGGATGGTTCTTACCGTACTTTGGACAAGTTGGGTAGATTATGGTGCCTGAAACACTCTCCTGAGACTTCGAACCTGATACCCTACCTTTCTGATCTTGTCAAAACTTAGAAGATGGAACACTAGCTGATGAAGATGATAAAGTTGAAGACTTTTGCTGAAACTGCGAACGATTTCCACCCACCGATTTCTATTGAGAATACTCATAGTTTCCTATTATAGCCTTCTTATTATCCTTAGCATGTTCCCTAAGCTTATCTCCCTCAACCTGCTGAGCATGAGTCATGAGCCTAGAGCTGTTCATATTTTCTAGCAACATAGCATTCCTACACTCTATTTTACTAAGTCGGATACCCCATATAAAAGCTTGTTCATTTCAGCCCTGGAATCGGCAACCATGTGAGGAGCATACCTGGAGAGTTAGGTGAGCTTGAGTCCGTACGCTTGGACTGTCATGTTACCTTGCCTCAAATTCATGAATTCCTGAGCTCTTGCCTCTCTCAACTCTCTTGGGAAGAACCTGTCCAGAAAAGTCTCACTAAAACACTCCCAAGCGATAGGAGTTATATTCGTACCCCTATTTTCTTTCTATTGAGTAAACCATATGTGAGTAGCTTCTTGATCTGGGACTAGAGGGGTTGCATTAGCAATGCGGGCATTTGCATTCCTTTCGTAAGCTTTACGAGGAGGCATGTTCTGAAAAACATAACGTCGAGTTAGAAACGAGGAATTAGATCATACCTTTGCGCACGATAAGAGTAACAAGAAATTGGTGTTTTCCTAAAACACTTCGTATCCTCCCTCTCATTAGATGTGGTGAACTTCACGCCCATGAAAAGGACTCTACTTAGTGCGGCTTTTCAGACATCCTAGGACTCTTGAACCTAATTCTATGATACCAACTTTATCATGCCCCGAGCTACCCCAGGACATAAACACAGGACCTAGGCTCATGAGTGACCCCAAGATAACCCTACTGGCATATCATAAGCACACTTAAAGATAACTAAATTAAGAAAGTATTGTGTGGAAGGTTAAAACATCATGTAAACTGAATGGATAGGGAATACTCATTAATATCTAAATAAAAGAACTATGAATTTAATGACAAATGAAATATCAAACTCCAAAGCTAAAACTGAATATAACTATGTCATAAATAAAGCCTTTAACTGACTAGAAATGTTGGGACATGCCCCAGCTAGATCTAGCAAAAATGAAACTAAAGACAAAAATTAAAAAAGATAGTCATGTCAATCGTTCTCGAAGAATGAGACCTCAACACACATGCTGTTGAAATGGAGATTGGGAACCAATCTATGCATGATCTGAAAGTTGAGGACCTGAACCTACATCATGAGAAGATGTAGCGCAGAGTATGCATCAATACTTGAAAGATACTGAGCATGCAAGATAGAAGAAAGCTGAATAAAATACATAACTGAACAAAGCATACAATTGAGCAATGAAATGAGATAATCATGATACTATACTGGAAATACTGAACATGAACTAACTAAATGCAATGACCAAGTTTATAACATGCTGCAACTGTAACTGATAATAGGCCCCATCAAGAGGACCCAATATACCCTGCCAGATACAGTAAACTGATGCCCACAAAGGGGACTTATAACCTACAGGGAGACGTAGATCTGGGACTTGAGGATGACTGACCCTAGTCCAACTCGATATAAAGCCTACTCCCAACTGAATATGTGAAATTTATAACATACTGAAGTAAACTGGATAGCTCAATAATCTGACATGCAAAATTTGAAATGCAACATGTATATCTGATAATGAAACATTCAAAAACTGAGGCATGTATATCTATTTATCTGTCCTAGTTTATGAAATTCATGAACTAAAAGAACTACATAACTAGGGTTCTGAGTTTATGCATGAATCTTGGACAAAAATGATACTACTACATGATAATCTGATTGGGGACGTTACAATAACTAATTCATAATAATCTGCTGAAATTCTAGAAACTCTAGGTCTAGATAATATGAAGGGAATCAAGAATCTGACAAAATTCTAGAGATCTAATGGGTGAAAGGAACCAACTAGTGAAATCCCACATACCAGTGACGAAATTCATGGAGAAATCTTTTGATTTTGGGGCTGGAACTGATGAAAACCTTGCTATGTTTTCTTTGAGGGCTGCTTGACTTCTCTCTCTCTAATTTGCTCTAAGTTTCGCTTGATTTTTGGTGTAAGATAGATTAGGGTAAGTTCTAATTAATTTACTAGGCTAAAAATGACCAAAACTACGTAGTTTAGGGGTTAAATGACGTAGTTCATGAACGCATAAGGAAAACACCAAACGACCCCTGACTTAAAAGTTGTCGCGCTAATTGACGGACCAAACCTAAGGACCATTGATGGACTGATGGTCCATTCTGGTTGGCTGTCTTTCGACTTCAGAGACTAGAATCCTAGGGCCTCGATCCACGAACCAGGACCACAGTCTGTGGCCTGACCTATGGTTCGTGGGTCATGCCTTTGAATATTTTCTAGGCTGATTCTGGGGAGAGCTGCAGGTGGCTATCCACGGACCCCACCTATTGCCCATGGGTGGTGCCCGTCGGTGGCCCCTTCAACTTCTGATTCCTGTAATCTGGTTTGTCTAGGGTACGAGGTGTTACAGTATTTCTACCGAAGTCTAGATTTGGTGAACAAGGGAGTTGTTGATGAACTTGTCCAAGGTGGTATTATGCAGCAGCCATTTGATATTGCTTCTGTGTTGCTTGATAACATGACCAAGATCAAAGGAGCTTGGTATACAAGATAGGATCAGGTATCGCCCTCGACATTTAGGATGACGAAAGGACATATTGAAAAGGATCAAGAGAGGGATCAGAATATTGTTAATATGATGACCCAATTGGATATCTTATTGAACAATGTCATGGGTAGTGGTACTAGAGCGGTGAATGCTATTGGTGATAGCGGGGTGACCCCCGAGGATATTCATTTTGATGTTTTGTAAATTGAGAAAGTGAGTTTCTTTGCAAATCAAGGTGGAGGTTTCTGTCTGAGCTATCCAAGGCTGGGTGGGAACCTAGGTTGGAACAGAGATCACGATGATGGTTGGGGAGACCATGTAAGGGAATGGAGCGATTACAATGCAAGTTGGAAGGATAGAGATAGGGACAAGGAGAGATATGTACCTCCTCATGAGCGTCAAAAACCCAAAGATCAAAAGGTTGACCCAGAGAATTTCCGCACTGAAGATATGCTCTCAAGCATTCTTAACAAAGTGGAAGGGTCAGACAAAGTGTTGAAAGAGATGAAGGATGACGTCTCAACTCTCAACCAGATGATGACTTCTCACTCATTTCCATTAAATAGCTAGAGAAACAAATGGGTCAAATCGACTCATTTGAATCCAAGGCCAAAAGGAGGGTTGCCTAGTGACACAATGGCCAATCCCAAAAATGAAGTTTGAATTGGTATCTCTGTCGTGCCACAACGTTAAATAAGATACTTCTTGGGTGGCAACCCAAGTTTTGATGTTTTTAAATTTTACTTTCGAATAACGGGTGTTGATTTTACAGGTTGTAAAGTTGAAAAAGGAGTAATAGGCGAGCTAAAAGTCCAATCGGTGACACATCGAGCAGGTCGACGTGCCCGAATTGGACCGCCGTTTGAACCAACCAAATTTATGGGGGATTCTGTAAAATTCAACGGGATAAAAGCTCAGTCGGTGACTCGTCGAACAGGTTGGTGAGCCCGACTTGGACCGTTGTTCGAACCCCCAAAATTGCTTGAAAGTTCTTTAAAATTTGGCGAGCAGAAGTAGCACTCGGCGCATCGCCCAGTAGGTTGGCGAACGCGACTTAAGAGTTTTTAAGAAGCCAACCATTTTAAATTCAAAATTCTCTTCATTTTCTTACTTTTCAAGTTCCGTACTCTCACAACCGATATTAGATTTTTCGCATTCTCATACTTTCATTCTCGTTTAACTTGGGATCTTTTCTCGAGGAAATTTTTGGGGAATTCATTGCATCCTAGCTTTTCAACTTTCGGCATAAATGGTTGGTTTCCCGAACCTCGAACTAAATAGTTGGTTGAAATCAAATGCAATTGTTGCTTTATGGTTGATATTGGTGTGTATATGTGTTTTGCTAATCTTGTGATAGTTGGTTTACTCGTTCTTAAGTGAATTCATAATTAATTGGTTATAAATGGTTAATTCCCGTGTCTTTAACTGATTAAATTATTGGGATGTGTTGAAAATGTTATGGGTCTAGCAGGGTGAAGTCTAAGTAACCCCAAATTGTGCTAATTGTCTAATTTTTGCCCGATCATAGAGCGGTTGATGTCATTCTTAAGGGCAAAAGATGTCAATTGGCCTATTTTAGCCAAATCAGGGAAGTATGAGTACATCGAGGGCATGGGACATATGGGTATTATGTTAATTGCATGGTTTTGGTGTTTAATTTTGATTTCATGGGCTGCGGTCTTGATTTTGACATACGGGGAAAAATTCTGGCACGTTGGGCTATTTGGCGAGCTCGACGTTCGGCGGTTTGCCAAATTTTGCCTAGTTTAACGACCCCGAAATCTAGTAGAAACTAGAGCCTAAGAAGTTTGGCTTTGAGTTTGTTATGGGGTTTTGAGTTGTTAATTGATGTCTCGAGCATAGGTTGAGGAGTTTAGGGGTTAAATATCAAGGTACGAATCCCCAAGGACCAACCAAGGGGTCCTTGAGGAGGACCTTAAAGCCTAACACCCAAGACCCTAAGAAACCAAAAAGCTGTCAAAATTATAGTGACTCACGGATAAGACCTACGCCACGTGGATGGCCTCCATAGGTCAAGGTCCCAAATGGCAAGTCCCAGCCCAAAACCACGGACTTGCATGACGAGGAATGAGCTGATTTACCGTGAGTTTACGGTATTGCTAATACATTTCAATTACAAGATGTGTGTGTTTAGGGCCTTTTTATATTGGTTTTTATGTGTTTTTATCATGTTTTGCAGGAAAGATGTTCAGGCGCGGAAGAATAGAGTCCGCTGAAAGAAATGTAGAAATAGGGCATTCACGGAGGTGATCTACGGACCGTAGGTCCATTCACAGTCCGTAGGTGATGACCGTAGATCAGCAGGCATGGTATTGAGGACAAATCAGGGAAATCTGACCAAGTGTGGAACCACAGTGTCCATTGACGGTTCGTAGATTGATCTACGGACCGTACTGTTTATCCATAGAGTGATACTGCGAGGGTTCCAGTACCTGATTTTTGAAGATTCTAAGTATGGAGCTACTGAGGGGATTGACGGACCGTAGATCGATCTACGATTCGTACTGCTAGTCAGTCGTTTGCTTCAGAGAAGCTGATTTTTGGAAGCGGAAATATTTTCTAAGTCCTGGCTGACGGAAGGGACTTACAGACCGTAGATCCATCGACGGTCCGTAAGTCAGTCTCGTGGATTGAAGACGCATACCTGACAAACTTTCCTTAATTTGTTTGCCTTTTAATTTAGGATTTGTTTTCTATAAATAGGGCATGTAAACCTCGTTTTTGGGGGTTAGAGATTATTATTCTATTTTTACGTTGTGACTTTGGAGATTAAGTTGCAACCCTAGCAATTATTGATTTCCTGCATTCGTTTTGAAGATTTTGGCTTGGAAATTCAAGTTGAAATTCTGGGTTTATTATTCCCGTTACGTAAGTTCATGATTTATTCATCTAATATTATGAATTGCGTTCTTGCTAATATGAGTAACTAACTCCACAACTAGGGCTGTGGGAACCATGAGCGATTAACAAAGTATGAATAGTAAATAAGTAATTCTTGAATAGTGTTTTGCATGCATTGATAATTCTTTCGTTTAAAAGTCTTTTTTAACGAGTGCACGCGTTAGAAATCGCCTTGTTGCTACTTGCCGGATCAAGGAGGTAATCAACAAGAAAAGAATTATCAACATAGATTTAGTGTGATACTATCTAATAGGCTAGTGTCGATTGGTGCGAAGTAATAACTAAGCCAAACATCGATTATGATGTCTAATATGAGGTAAATGTAAGGGTTAGTAATTTATACACACGCAACCGGATCAAGGTGCGGGGTGAAATTTTCTAGATGTCGGATCAAGGATTTAGAGATACCTAACTTATCATTTTGCATGTAACACATTAGGAAAGTATTGCAATTACTAGGATTACTGCGTTATGAGCTTGTGGGGAACACGTCTACCTTAGTTAATTTTCTCATCTTGATAACAACTGAAATTGACTTTTGTTTATTGATTACTTACTGAATTCTTACAGTTTGTTTCACAAATCCCCCTTTTTTTATTTCGTGTTTCTGGAAGTACTTTGGCTAATTGAATATAATTGTTGGTTAAAGTAAAGTCTAAACCATTTTCCTCGTGGGATCGACCCCAACCTACAAGTTGGGTTCTTTTACTTGATAACGATCGCTTATACTTCTTTAGGGAGGTGTAATTTGAGCATATCAAATTTTGGCGCCGCTGCCGGAGTATTTGGCTTTTAGATTTATTTTTAACTACATTATTGAACGTTGGTCAAATATTTCCTAATTTTACTTTTTCCCTTTGTTTTTGTCTCTCTCAGGTTCTTACTCTAGTGTATGCCAAGTACACGGAGCCAAGGTGAACCACTTACTCCGTACGATTCAGAGTTGAACAGAACTTTGCGAAGAATGAACAATCAAGGACTTCCAGTTAATCCTATCGGAGGAAATCTAGATGAAACAGTTGAGTTACAACAGCCAAGAGTAGTTGGTGGGGAAAATCGGGGTCTAGTTGAAAATCAATTGGGAGATGCAGTGAGGGTGCATGGTCTACCAGGCCCACAACAACATGAAAACTATCGGGGCAACATCGATATAGCAGACTTTGATGGACCCATTGTCCTACCTCCTCTACCTCCAGGTCACACATTTGTGGTGACTAGTAGTTTGATGTAGATGCTTATATCAAGAGGCTTATTTTCAGGATCGCCATCGGAGGATCCACATGCTCACTTGGCCAAGCTAAGGGTGGTTTGCAAAAGTTGTGTAGGTAGACAAGACTTGGATATGGATGTCATTGGATTATGAGTGTTCCCTCTGTCACTGGCAGGAGATGCTGCAATATGGTTCACTGAGCTTCCGTATAACTCAATATTCACATAGGACCAACTGGCAGAGGTGTTCCGAGCAAAGTACTATCCAGTGTCTAAGAAGCTCAATCACAAAGATAGGGTCAACAATTTTGTGGCATTACCTAGAGATTCAGTAAGTAGCTCGTGGGACAGATTTACTGCCTTCGTAAGAAGTGTCCCAAACCACCGTATTGATGATGAGTCACTGAAGGAGTATTTCTATCGAGGAAAGGATGATAACAATAAAGTAGTACTTGACACTATTGCTGGAGGTTCATATGGTGATTGTACATATGCACAGATTGCTGAAAAACTGAAGAGGATCTCTCGCAACAATAAAGCATGGAGCACTCGGAGGTCAGATACTGGGAGAAACACATTTGCCGTTCATAGTACAAATAAAAACTCTGCAGATGATATTCGTGAAGAGATGGACCAGATGAGGACCGAGTTGGGGTTGGTATTGAAGCATGTGAGCGGAGGACCAGAAAAGGTAAATGCTGGGAATTATTTAACTAGAACTCCACCACCAGCGGAAGAGTGTTAATATGAAGAAGATGCTTATGCTGTGAATGATCAGACGGGGGGTTTCCGACCAAATGCCCAAGGATCCAACACGGAAAATTGGCGCCAAGGTCAAGGAAACCAAGGTCGGAACTATGGAAATTACAACCGAGAGGGTCACTATGTCCGGGATGGGAACTTCAATCGCGGCAACAACTACAACAGGAACAACTATGGCAACAAAAACGATCGGGTTAGACCTTATGTTCCCCCTCAAAATTCGAAATCTGGTGCTAGGGAAACTGGAGGCAATATGGCGCGTATTGAAGATATGATGCAGAAGATGATGAGAAGGTTTGATGCAACTGATGAGAATGTGAAGGAGATGAGAAGTGACTTGTCTGGTATTGGACAAAAGGTTGACGCCCATGCAGTGTCAATAAAGCATCTAGAGCAGCAGATGACTCAGTTGTCTACTACAGTGAACCCACGTCAACCTGGCACTCTTCCTAGCAACACCATCCAGAATCCAAAGAATGATGGTCATTGTATGGCAGTTACTACTCGAGGGGGTAAGCAAACCATAGATCCACCTAGGCCGTCTATGGTAGAAATTGAGATTAGAAAAGAAGATGATGTGATAGAGGTGATACGCTCAAATTATACCTCCTTTCAGAAGCATAAGCGATCGTTATCAAGTAAAGAACCCAACTTGTAGGTTGGGATCGATCCCACGAGGAAAATGGTTTAGACTTTACTTTTAACCAACAATTATATTCGATTAGTCAAATTATTTCCAGAAACAGGTAGTAAAAGGGGGGTTGTGCTTGTGTAAAACAAATAGTAATACGTAATATTGTAATCAATAATTAAACTCAACTTCGAATTTTATCAAGATAAGAGAAATAACTAGGGTATACGTGTTCCCCATAATCTCATAACACAGTAATCCTAGTAATAGCAATCATTTTCTAGTGTATTACATGCAAAGTGATAAGTTAGGTATCTCTAAATCTTTGGTCCGGCATCTAGAGAATTTCACCCCGCACCTTGGTCCGGCTACGTGTGTATAATTTACTAACCCTTACCTTTACCTCATATTAGACATCATAATCGATGTTTGGCTTAGTTATTACTTCGCACCAATCGACACTAGCCTATTAGATAGTATCACACACTAAATCTATGTTGATAATTCTTTTCTTGTTAATTACCTCCTTGGTCCGGCAAGTAGTAACAAGGCGAGTTCTAACGTTGGCCACCGTTAAAAAGACTTCTAAACGAAAGAATTATCAATGCATGCAAAATACTAGTCAAGAATTGCTTATTTACTATTCATACTTTGTTAATCGATCATGGTTCCCACAACCCTAGTTGTGGATTTAGTTACTCATATTAGCAAGAACACAATTCATAATTGTAGATGGAGAAATCATGAACTTACGTAAAGAGAATAATAAACCCAGAAAATTAACTTGAATTGCAAAGCCAAAATCTTCAAAACGAACTTGGGAAATCAATAATTGCTAGGGTTGCAAATTAATCTCCAAAGTTACAAAGCAAAAATAGAATAATAGTGTCTAACCCCCAAAAACGAGGTTTACATGTCCTATTTATAGAAAACAAATCCTAAATAAAAAAGGAAACAAATTAAGGAAAGTTTTGTTCAGGTACGCGTCTTCGATCCACGAGACTGACTTACGGACCGTCGATTGATCTACGGTCCGTAAGTCCCTTCCGTCACTCGGGACTTAGAAAATATTTCAGCATCCAACAATCAGCTTCTCTGAAGCAAACGACGGACCAGCAGCACGGACCGTAGATCGACCTACGGTCCGTCAATCCCTTCCGTAGCTCCATACTTAGCATCTTCAAAAATCAGGTACTGGAACCCTCGCAGTCTCACTCTACGGATCAACAGTACGGTCCGTAGATCAATCTACGGACCGTCAATGGGCACCGTGGTTCCACACTTGGTCAGATTTCCCTGATTTGTCCTCAACACATTCCTGCTGATCTACGGTCATCACCTACGGACCGTGAATGGACCTACGGTCCGTAGATGACCTCCGTGGATGCCTTTTTCTGCATTTCCTTCAGCTGTCTCTAAACTTCCGCGCCTGAACACCCTTCCTGAAAACATGATAAAATACATAAAAACCAATATAAAAAGGCCCTAGACACACACAACTTGTAAGTGAAATGTATTAGAAATACCGTAAACTCAAGGTATATCAACACCCTCAACTTAAATTCGTTGTTTGTCCTCAAGCGACGCACTAGAACTCTAAACGACACTTGTATAGAAGCAAGCATTTCTACTCAAGCAATCATATGGCTCTCCACCTCCTCATTATTCGGGTGCACATTCATGTTTTTAGACTCGATAAGCCAACTCATGTGGATCCCATCATGACACAGACCAACCAACTGATACACAACAGACACCTTCTCACTGTCACCCAGATACCAACTTTCTAACAATGGAACTAGTGCCCTTACTTCAAACGAAATCCTCTTTTAGTAAAAATTTGAATTCATTCATGGTACAAGGATTTATTCAACACTCACGCTCAGAAGGAATTTCAAATACTGTTCGTGCTTACTGCCATAAGCTTGCCCTTATTTTCACTGCTCAGACTCTTCAAACTAGACTCCAGGATCACTATAGGACTTTATTGGCTTGTAACGTAGGCTCAGGGTCAGGTGTGGTACATTTGGGTACTGTTTAGTGACTTTCTGCCCTCCTTGTCATTACACTAGGCTTTTAACCTCTTTTTGCTTTACTTTTGTCATATTATTGTTTTACCGCTTTCCCTTGATTTTCTTCAACCACGGAAGTGACTTTAAACATTGTAGCTCAATTCCTTTTTATTTAATTGCTCCTTTCTCTTTGAATAATTCACATCCTTTCCTGACGTTTCCCCCAACTTTATTTATTATTATTATTATTTTTTTATTTTATTTATTTTTTTTTTTATTTATTTTTTTTTTTTTCACTCTTTTCATCCCCATTTTTCTTTCAGTTTCCTCTTTCATAGCCACCCTCAACTCATGGATTTTCCGTTAGTTGAGGTTCATAACACCCAATGTCAAGTCAGGGCCAAGATTGAAGTTACTTTGTACGTTAGCCACCCTCAACTTAGGCTTTTGGCCTAAGTCAAAGTGCACATGTACAAGGAGGGACCGGGGCCAACATAGTAGATTATGGGAAGGTGAGTTCGGGGTTTTAGAAAGAAATGGTTTATTTTTAGGCTCAAAGTTGGATCAAAGGGAACAGTTATTTCATTTGGTTAAATCTTTCTAGGCAATTTGTGGATTTTTCAGAACAATAGCCTATGATCACTTCCTATCCTCTAGATTGAATTGTCTTAGCAGGACTAACCGGGCAAGTTCTAGTTTTGCACAAAACTGTTTGAACAGTCAACGATTCTCACCCACTCTTGGCACAAGTTTCATTATCAGATTATTAGACTACCCAGTTCAAGTTTCAGGTTTAATCATGCAATCAAGTCGATTGTTACTATGTCATACTCAGAGCCAACACAATCAGCAACTCGTAGCCTACTTCTAGCATACAACCCAGAATCTGACGGGTATCATTTTTCCTAAGCCATCATGCTTCGTTCTGTATCATGCTTCTACACACACAATCCTAAGACATGCCGGTTCAACAAAAATTAAACAGTCTCTTGGGGCAAAAGAACACAGGCAAGAAAACCCCAAGAGAGGATACATGAGTTGGGTTACTCAGGCTTCACCCTATCACTCACGATCCATTTACCCCACCCCCAACAAAAATAGATGCAATTGTCCACAATGCATACATAAACAATAAAAGAAAATGGAATTGGGTGAAGCAAACCTGTGGCGCAAAGCGCCAGCGAATCATCAACACACAGGGGGGTCCGATTTCCCGGAGCCCTCTGGAACATCAGTGTGGGCACCATCAGTAGTGCCCACCTCAACAATCCTAGCACCCTCAGTAGTGCTCGCTATCACTTGCTCCGCACCATCAGTGGTGCTCACACCGCCCCTCAAAATAGGCTGAACCTCTGAAACTGGGGCAGAGCTTGATGCCCCTGCAGCTCTCTCACGCACCCTCTGCTGGCGCAACTCTTCGTCTGCAATCGAGGCCCTTCTAGCCTCCTTCTCCAGCCAACGATGTCTTTTCTGCGCTTTTTCTTCCTCTGTTGGATGAGGGCGGTGCCTCTTGCCCTTGGCATGTGTCGGTGCAGGCCCCTCCTCGGCGATGCCACTGAATAGGGCATCTAGCACTGTATCATCAGCCAGTGCAGTCGGAGCAGCCTGAGTCTCAACTGAAGGTGTAGCAAGAATTGCATCCACATCAGTTCGGAGGTTGGCTATGTCAGCCTGCAAAGCAGATACGTCTGTGGCCGGAACTGATCGCTCGAGGACTCTCAACTCAAAGGCGTCAAGTCACTTATTAACCGCCAGGACCTTACGGTCCATCATTCCTTCCATCCGGTGCTCCAATCTAGCCTCGAACTCGGCAATCAATTTTTGCATCCAAGGTTGGATGTGATGTAGCAGTGTGGCCATCTGTGCCTCTAACTTTTGTACTCTGGCCAAAGGGACAACCGTCGCTCCTAACGGTGGTGTGGACCAGGAAGAACTAGGAGCAAGACTCGCTGCCTGAGAAGAGGAGCCTGGGACAGTGTCGGTGTGGTCTGGGATAATAGGGTCACCGCCCTGTGCCTGCCCCACAGTGTCTGCAAGATCGGAGCTCAAGGGGGGTACCTCAATCTGGGGCTCTCTACGAGGTGCTGCCACATTCGCGTCATCCCGAATAAGGCCTATGTCTAATGCCCCTATAGGGTGGACTAGCCTGTCACAATGCCAGATCGGCACTCCAGAGTCCCTGCACAAGTGAAATATCAGACAGGGGAAAGGGTAAGTAGTGGAGGTCCTGAAAGCTCTCTCGTGGATCTCTGCCAGCAGCATTCGGGCAAAGTCGATCTCTACTCCCGCCACCAATGCAGCAACCATCACCGCTCTGTCCCAAGTGATCTGATTGTCAGCTTTTGTGGGCAACACTCTGTTGCGTACCAATAGCCAGAAGAATTTTGCGGCGAAGTTCAATGTGGCCTTCCGGATGCCCAACCGTGGAGCAGTGACCCATTCTGCACGCTCGCCATCTGCAGCAATGTACCTGGCCAGCCATAGTATCACAGCCTCTCGCTGCTCAGTATTTCTCTGGAAAGTGCCACTCCGCACGATGTCCCAGCGGTAATCAAATTCCGACGTGTAAGGAGACCATGAGTGGCCGTGGTAGGACCATAGAGAAACCGGCTAATGGTGGCAGGTGATATATCAACCGGACACCCTCGAACCAAGGTGGAAGTGAGCGGGGCTTGCGCCAGTGGCTTTGACCGCTTGGAAATGGACCCGCGGAGAGTGGCAACATAGGAAGCATAGAACTCCCGGACAATCTCCTCGCTATACGTCCCTGGGTCTCGAGCCATCCAGTCACACTTGTGAAGTTTGAAAAGCCGGTGAATCTCTGGCACAGTATGCAAGCTCCCTGTGAGGACGCTGCGCTCCTCTTGTATTAATCCGGCCATTTTCTGTTTGTCATTCACCATCTTCGCATCCCGATAGATCTGCCATTGACCCTTGACACACCACCTATTCAGCTCCCCTGCTACCGGAGCGGGTTCATCATTCCTTGGTGCAGGAATGGCCTCTGAACTAGTTGCCTCATCAGACGAGGCTGCTTGGTCATTCTCTCCAGACCTTGTGGACGATTTGGCGTTGGACCCTGTAGCATGGACAGACTCTGATTGTGATGAGTGGGAGCCTGATGCATGGGTGGACTCGGAGCCGGACATAGGAACCTCTGAACTGGAAGCAGCCCCAGTTGGTGACCCGATCAGTGTGTGCTCCTCATCAGACTAGGAGATAGTGACTACGTCGGGGATCACCTTCCGGGGGGTGCTCCTGGGTGCTGCGCGAGAGGCCCTAGGGTTTAGAGGCACATATGCGGGATCAGAGTGGCTTTCGGTGTCCTCATCAATTAACCGGAAGCTAGGGGCAACCGATTTGGACTTGCCTCGTTTCGAGTAGGTGACCATCTTCTTGGGTGCCATCGTACCTGCATGAACGTCATTAGTTCCAAAACTAACCATATGCAGCAAAAGAACCCATGTAGAGATGGTAATGACCTAAACTATGTCCAAAAAAAAATATTTTGACAGATGCTACAGAAGTCATCCACGGAGGAGACCTACGGTCCGTAGACTGATCTACGGTCCGTGGATCTCTTCCGTGGATCAGGGTGCCTGAATTATAGGTCGCAAATGAAAACCACGGAAGTGCAGAACGGTCTGTAGATTGATCTACGGACCGTAGTCCACATCCGTGGTTTTACACTTGGTGAAAATTTGCAAGTACATCAAATGACGAACCCCATCTACGGTCCGTAGACGGGGTATCGTGGAAACAATCAGTGCCAGGTATCATACATTTTTGGCATATGGTTTCAACATTAACACAACCTAGTCATGCATATACACCATTGAAACATGCTAGTTCGTCATTCTTAAGATTCCTACCGATTATTATGCCCAACAATTTAGACTAGATGTGAAACCCTAAGTCGAACCTAGCATATAGTATTTACGATTACATAAACTCACATCACAATTAAAGCTATACAATCACTATCTATCATTCCAAGGGCATTGTACTATTCAAGTTTATCATGCAATATCATCTAACAATTACCCAAGGTCAAGACCCACTCCCGACCCTCTATATTCAATCTATGAATTGAAATTCAAAGTGAAGAGAAAGTCTACTACCTTACAAGCAACAAGGAGTGGGGTGATTGCGTGATGGTACTATGATTTAGCAAGACCAAGGATTCACCTTTTCGTCACTGACCGAACACCGGACTCTTTTTATCAGATTAGGGAGTGGGTTGATTATGGTATGGAAAGGGTTTAGGGAATATATGGAAGGGAGGAAATTATGTGGTGGTTATGGAGTGATTTGGGGAGTTTAAAGAGTGGGAGAAACGGTTGTGGGAGCAATGGAGGGAATGGAAATGATTTGAAACAATGGGTGTTTTAAGTAATGGGGG